>NC_041381.1:415242667-415297781 GCF_002162155.2 Triticum dicoccoides
AGGGGAGGACAAGCGCGCGCGTCCCGCCCGTCCGCGCGCTGTCCGTTTCACCCCAAAATCAGTGCAAACTTGGGCCGGGGATGGGTCGAAAGCGGACACAAAACGGACAAAATTCCATTTGCTCCCGCGCGCTGGGCCGCCCGGTTTGTCCGTTTTACCCCAAACGGATGGGGCCGGACAGGATGGGGTCGCACGGTGGAGTTGGCCTAAGTGGAGTGTGGGCTAGATCGAGTTGGACGCTAACATCTGGTATCAGATGCAGCATCTCCCTCCTTTCAGTCTGGCATAAACGTCCACGACCATTTATCCTTACTTAAGGCATCATGGAGGGAAGCATCCACGACCCCTTGAAAAGTAGGGAGGCATGCACAATCTCTATATCCAGGAAATTAGCAATCCTTTATAATTAATGGAGAGCAAAAATCAGATGCATGTGCCTTACATATTGGGCTTGCATGCAAAAGCTAATACGCCTAACAAAATGGGATGTAGGGAGTACAATTAAATGTGATCAAATTAAGCAACACCATTATTCCCAAGATGATCTCCACCACAACCGACCAAAGCACCACCTTTGTCAACAACATTGGCGGAAGAATGATCACCGCCATTACCGGAAGCACCACCACCATCACCTTCATTGGCCGAAGCATCACCACCACCACCTCCATTGACGAAAGCATCACCACCATCACCAACATTATCAAAAGCACCACCACCTGCAGTGCCAAAACCACCACCACCACCCCTCCCCCATTATCGAAACTACCTTCATTGCCAAAACAACCACCACTACCACCTCCATTGTCGAAATCACCACCACCACCTCCATCACCGAAACCACCACCTCCTCCCCCTCCATTGTTGAAACCACCACCACCTTCATTGCTGAAACCTCCACCACCACCTCCATTATTGAAACCACCACCACTGGCCATAAGATGTTGAAGCTCTTTCCTCCTTCGAAACATGATCTCCATTCTTTTCAACATGTTGTGGACGTCGGTGGAGTGGATAGGATTGCGTGCTTCATGGGCTGCCGAATTGGGTGGAGGAGGCGCGTGTCCTCGAGCCACCATCGCTTTCTTCCTTGGGGGGTGGTGATTTTGGCCGTCCATCGGAGGGGGTGGAGGAGGCGCCTGTCCTGGAGCTGGGCATCAAGACGGGAGGGAGCATGGTGGAAGAAGATGGCGCGATGGCGATGATGGCTCCATGGACGACATAGTTCCCCTGCCGCTTCTGCTTCATGCCGGCGACGGAAAAAGTTGGCATGGCGGTGGGGAGGTCGACCGAGGGAGGCACAGACGGTTGAGGTGGCACAAATAGCGTCGTCAAGGTATGAAAATCGACGGGCGGTTAGTTCAAAGGCTCCATGTCGTTGATTAGGGGAGCGACGACGCTAGTTGGCACAAGGCCAGGGAGATCGTTGGCAGTGGTGGGGAGGGGGAGAGCTGGTCATATGCGATGGGAGGGCCGAAATATACCGCTCCCCAAAAAAACTTATGGGACGAGCCATTTTAGGGACATGCGCGGGATGATTTTCCTCACTGGTACCGTAAAACGACAGTTAGTATAGCGATCGGGGCTTTTTGCGAGATCTTCTAGAGATACTATTATGTTCGGCTGATTTTTAAGACCCATACATGCAGATTGGCGATGCTAGGGGTCGGTTGACCAAGGCCAGCCTCGATCAGTGGCCTCCAACATTGTCGGATCAGCACATGCATAGCCGTTAGATCAACTAGTTTCGTCACATGCACGTTCTCCCAATGTCATCGGCAATAAAAACTAGGATCCACGCAAGTCGTGTGCACACACTCTCCTCCCACCTACCCTTCTCTTGAGCGCATCTCCTGATTGGTGCAGCACCAACACCGGCTGCCTCACAACAATGCACATTATCGTCCTCATGGTAGTACTGGCTGGCCCTGCAGCACCATCGCAACTCTGCCCGCAGGCAGTTGCATCTCCTCTGCCTCGCATTGTAGGATTGGTGCTCATTGATGTTGGCGTCCCAGCTCTACCCGCAGGCGGTTGCAAGTACGACACCCCATGGTCACAACATCGGTGCTCGCCGTTGCTTGCATACCACCTCTGGCTGCATGCGGTTGTAGCTATGCTGCCCCGTGATTGTTGTGACCTCCTTGGAGGCGCTGGCTTAGAGCTCTTCTTCCTCTCCCTTAATGTGCTTGGGCTCTTCGGATGAGTACCTAAACCTCCTTTCACTGGACTGGGTGGGCGTTGGCATTTATGTTACAACCTGTTTGGAGGCATCGCTTTGGAGGGTCAACCTTTGTATAATGTGCAAGTTCTTGCATTTTCAAGGTCAACGTACGCTGGGGCAGGGGCTCCAATATATTCGTCTAGAGCCAAGGCAGTACGACGCCCCATGGTCACAACATCGGTGCTCGCCGTCGCTTGCATACCACCTCTGGCTGCATACGGTTGCATCTACGCTGCCCCATCATTGTTGTGACCTCCTTGGAGACGCTGGCTTAGAGCTCTTCTTCCTCTCCCTTAGTGTGCTTGGGCTCTTCAGATGAGTACCTAAATCTCCTTTCACTGGAGTGGGTGGCGCTGACATTTATGTTATAACCTCCTTGGAGGCATCGCTTTGGAGGGTCAACCTTTGTATAATGTGCAAGTTCTTGCATTTTCAAGGTCGGTGTACGCCGGGGCAGCGGCTCCGATATATTCGTCTAGAGCCAAGGCAGCGGCCTCAGGCAGCGTAGCGACAATGAATCCATGAGGTAGAGCTCAACATGGCTCGGGTGATGACCATGAGCTATGAGGGCAGCAAGATTGTTGGATGGTACATTGGGGCGACAACCCCAAATGTGGTGCGGCGTTTGTGGTCTACATGCGGTTGCCATGAGCATTGTGTGCTGCTACTTTTTGAGCTTGCGTTAGTTTTTCCCTTGAAGAGGAAAGGGTGATGAAGAAAAGTAGAGATAAGTATTTCCCTCAGTTGGGAACCAATGTATCAATCCAGTAGGAGGTACAAGCAAGTCTCCAATATATGCACCTGCACAAACAATCAAAACTTGCACCCAACGCGGTAAAGGGGTTGTCAATCCCTCTATGGTCACTTGCAAGGATGAGATCTGATAGACATAGATATAAAAGATTACTAAAAAGTAAAACAAAGTAAAAACAAATAAATTGGAGCAAGGTATTTTTGGGTTTTTGGTTTTATAGATCTGAAAATATATGATGGAAAATAGACCCGGGGGCCATAGGTTTCACTAGATGACATGATGTAGAGGGATAAGCTCAAGCAATATGATGTAAACCCCATCTTTTTACCCTTAATGACAACAATACAATACGTGCCTCGTTGTCCCTTCTATCATTGGGACACCGCAAGATTGAACCCACCACAAAGCACCTCTCCCATTGCAAGATAGCTCAATCTAGTTGGCCAAACCAAATCAATAAATCGGAGCAAAATACAAAGCTATCAAATCATGCATATAAGAATTTAGAGGAGACTCAAATAATATTCATAGATAATCTGATCATAAATCCACAATTCATCGGATCTCAACAAACACACCGCAAAAGAAGATTACATCGGATAGAACTCCAAGAACATCGAGGAGAACATGGTATTGAAGATCAAAGAGAAAGAAGAAGCCATCTAGCTACTAGCTATGGACCTGTAGGTCTATGGTAAACTACTCACACATCATCGATAGGGCAACAAGGTTGATGTAGAGGCCCTCCGCGATCGAATCCCCCTCCGGTAGATCACCGAAAAAGGCCCCAAGATAGGATCTCACGGGAACAGAGACTTGCGGTGGCGGAAAAGTATTTTTGTGGATGCTTATGCTGTTTGGGGAATATTTTGGAATTTATAATGCAAAGACTAGAGTTGGGGGACTCCCGAGGGGCCCACAAGCCAGGGGCGCCCCCCCTAGGGCGCGCCCTGAGGGCTTGTAGACTGCTCGTGAGTCTTCTGACCCCCTCGCTAAGTCTTCTAGGTGTCTTCTGGTCCAACGAAAATCATCGCGAAAGACTTATTCTATTTGGACTCAGTTTGATATTCCTTTTGGAAAAAGCCAAAAACAAGGAAAAAACAACAACTAATACTGGGACTAGGTTAATAGGTTAGTCCCAAAAATGATATAAAATAGTATATTAATGCATATAAAACATCCAAAATAGATAATATAATAGCATGGAATAATAAAAAATTATAGATACGTTGGAGACATATCAAGCATCCCCAAGGTTAATTCCTGCTTGTCCTCGAGTAGGTAAATGATAAAAATAGAATTTTTGATGTGGAATGCTACCTAACATATTTACCAATGCAATCTTATTTATTGTGGCAAGAATATTGAGATCCATAAGTTTAAAAACAAAAGTTTAATATTGACATAAAAACAATAATACTTCAAGCATACTAATAAAGCAATCATGTCTTGTCCAAATGGCATGGCCAAAGAAAGTTATCCCTACAAAATCATACAGTCTGGCTATGCTCCATCTTCATCACACAAAGTATTTCATCATGCACAACCCCAATGACAAGCCAAGCAATTGTTTCATAGTTTTAGTGTTCTCAAAACTTTTTCAACTTTCATGCAATACATGAGCGTGAGCCATGGATATAGCAATATAGGTGGAATAGAATATGGTGGTTATGGAGAAGACAAAAAGAAGGAGAAAGTCTTACATCAACTAGACAAATTAATGGGCTATGAAGATTCCCATCAATCAATATCTATGCAAGTGAGTAGGGATTGCCATGCAACGGATGCACTAGAGCTATAAGTGTATGAAAACTCGAAAAGAAACTAAGTGGGTGAGGGAGTCCTGGATTAGGGGGTGTCCAGATGGCCGGACTATGACCTTTGGCCGGACTCCCGGACTATGAAGATACAAGATTGAAAACTTCGTCCAGTCTCCGGATAGGACTTTCCTTGGCGTGGAGGCAAGCTTGGGGATATGATATGTAGATCTCCTCCCATTGTAACCGACTCTGTGTAACCCTAGCCCTCTCTGGTGTCTATATAAACCGGAGGGTTTTAGTCCGTAGGATGAACAACAATCATACCATAGGCTAGCTTCTAGGGTTTAGCCTCTCTAATCTCGTGGTAGATCAACTCTTGTACTACCCATATCATCAATATTAATCAAGCAGGAGTAGGGTTTTACCTCCATCGAGAGGGCCCGAACCTGGGTAAAAACATCGTGTCCCTTGTCTCCTGTTACCATCCGCCTAGACGCACAGTTCGGGACCCCCTATCCGAGATCCGTCGGTTTTGACACCGACATTGGTGCTTTCATTGAGAGTTCCTCTGTGTCGTCACCTTTAGGCTGGATGGCTTCTTCGATCATCAACCACGACACGGTCCAGGGTGAGATTTTTCTCCCCGGATAGATCTTCGAATTCGGCGGCTTCGCATTGCAGGCTAATTCACTTGGCCATCTCGAGCAGATTGAAAGCTACGCCCCTGGCCACCAGGTCAGATTTGGAAGTTTAAACTAGACGACCGACATCCGCGGAGACTTGATCTTCGACGGATTCGAGCCACAGCCGAGCGCACCGCACTGTCACGATGGGCATGATCTAGCTCTGCCGCCGGACAGTGCCCAGAGCACCACTCAGGTGTCCGCTCTGACCCTTAGCTCGGAGCCGACTGTGCCGGTCGAGGACGGGTGACTGGACGCCGCCTCGGGGGCTGCAATTCCTACGGCGATCGAGCCGAACTCTAATCTTGTCCTTCGCGGAGCTCGTGACTCCAAGGTGCCGGACTCCTTTCCGGACTCCGAATATTCAGCACCCCTCCCGATCGAACCCAATTGAGCTCCAATCATGGAGTTCACCGCCGCAGACATCTTTCAACGCTCGCCCTTTGGCGACATCCTGAATTCACTAAAGTCTCTTTATTTATCAGGAGAGCCCTGGACGGACTTTGGTCAGCAAGGTTGGGATGCGGACGACGAAGAAATTCGAAACCCACCCACCACCCACTTCGTAGCCACTGTCGACGATTTAACCGACATGCTCGACTTCGACTCCGAAGACATCGACGGTATGGACGCCGATGAAGAAGACGAACAAGAACCAGCGCCTATAGGGCACTGGACAACCACCTCATCCCACGATGTATACATGGTGGACACAACTAAAAGAAACAACGACGAGGATCAAAAAGGCGCAACGAGGGATCGTTCCCTCGAAAAGAAATCAAAGCGGCGACGGAAGCGCCGCGCCAAACCGCACCTCGACAGAGACCCAACCATAGAGCAGGACGAACCGGTGGACGACGAACATGCCGTCGAGCAACCGTCCGAACAGGGCAACTTGGATAAACAAACCGAACAACCCGTCCTCGGTGAAGATAATAGTCCTGACGACCTCACGCCGGACAAGTTGCTGGAGAAGAAGAACCTCCACCAAAGGCTCGTTGCCACTGCGCGTAGCCTGAAAAAGCAGAAGCGGAAGCTCAAAACAGCGGAAGATGCACTCAGAATCAGATGGGGCAAAGTACTCAACACCGCACACAAGTACGACGATAGTCACCACACAAAGAGCTACCCGAAGCGAAAATTACTACCGGAATTTGATGAGGAGGCCTTAGAGCCCCCACAGTCAAAAAACAAGGAAGCCACCGGTGTCGGAGTAATGGGCCACGGGTAGGCTAAACCGAGCCCCAGGACATTTCAAGACATCGGGGCAGGCCGCGCCCCTCAGGCCGAGTCCCAGGAGCGACCCCAAGATATGCCGAGTCCCAGACAGCGACTCCCAGATAAGCCGACTCCAAGCTGGCGACTTCCAGATAAGCCGACTCCAAGCTGGCGACTTTCAGGGAGGCCGACTATGGAGAGTCGGCCCAAGACTCCTTCCTCATCCCGAAGTACGACGCGGGGTACGGTCATGGCATGGCCGTTTCCCCCCTGCCTATGAAGGGCCGGCATGGCTACAGTGAGCCGTACCGCTGGAAGATCTCCGGCGAGATGCGGCACTGTTGCCATGCCTGCCCTAATCTCAGCCTCAGTACGCAGTACACTGTGCCCACGACGCCGGCCTGTACGACCCGAAGGCGGTGGGGCCGCCTGTCAATGGGTGGGCCGAAGGCGGCCTGGGCAACCCGAAGACGGACCTGTGGGAGTCGGCCTCCCTGGAGTCGGACGACTCCTCCCGGGACCCCACGAGCCATTAATCAGATAAGATGGGGAATGGTGACAGTGATCGCCCGATAGACGGAGGCACTGTTGCCACGACCCGATGACCGAGCCAGCGTCACCAGGAGTGCCGCTACAGTATCAAGCCTGTCCGCGGGACCCTCCAGTCGGCGGGCCCCAGAAGCTGGCAAGAAGGACGGCGGCCTGAGAGACAGACGGCTGGGACCCGCGCCCAGCCGGATTACTATCGTACCCCCAGGGGGTAGGCCTATATAAACCTCCCGGGGCACCCATGCAAAGGGTTCGGACCTAGAGAGAGAGATAAACCAGATAGCCTAGGAAGGAGGGAGCTAGCCTTGCCCTCTCCTACCTCCCGAAACAGCTCCAGGAGCACCATTGTAGTCACTTTGCTTTAGTGATCATGCGGAGACCCCGCAGAGCAGCAGTAGGGGTGTTATCTCCTAGGAGAGCCGTGAAGCTGGGTAAGTTCCGCCGGCGTGCATGTCTTCGCCTCATCCCGCTTCCAGGCACCGGCGACGTTCTACTCGCTCCCACCATGATAAGCCATCCTTTGGCATATGTCGTATCCAAGCCCCGACATTTGGCGCCCACCATGGGGCGAGGTGCACCGTCGTCCGGAGATCTGCTCTGGACGGGAACCCTATTCCTCCCCGGCGAGCACAGCCAGCCCGGCACGCCGGACAGCGTCTGTGCCGACGCGCTACGCGGCGCTGAGATCGCCTGTGCAGCCAGCTGCCTCGCCGATCTTGTCGGCAAGGTTTGCCTCTCCGACGAGCCTGCGCCCGACGCAGGCGCGAGCGGCTCCGAGAGCCTCCTCGCGGGCCTCCTTGACCAACTCCACGTCGCCGGCGAGCCTGCCGCGGACCTGGAGTCCATAGGATCCACCGACCCGATGCTGGTCGACTCCGACACCGCGTCGCTCGACGCGTTCCCCACCAATGTGGTGGTCTACGACGAGCCGCTCTCGTACGCGGGGAGCGGCGGACGTACCGTCACTGAGGTCCTCGTCCTCGAGCACGGCGAGCGCTCTGGAGAAGGAGCGCATGACCCGTTTGACGTGGCCCTGCGAGACCTTACAGCATCGATTCCGGAAGACACCGACGCCGGGACGCTGGAGGTGCTCCGCCTTCAGCTCATCAAGGGCACGAAGAAGCTGGCAAGCATGAGGCGCTTGTCAGAAGCTTACCAACGAGAGATGGATCACGCCGTAGGCGGCTCGCCGGCTCCAACCGGGCCTAGCCTCTTAGGCGTGGTCCGACAGTGCGGCGCGGCAATCGCCAACCTCTTCGGGGCTGATCGCCCTGTGTATGCCACGCCCGCAGAGAATATCCGAGCTGCCCAGGCGGCGGCAGACGAGCTCGACAACTTCGAAGGTGAAGAGCGCCGCATAATGACGGAGCGAGTTCAGCAGCTCCTCGACGCGGCTGCCGCGCAGAATAATGCCGGCTGCCGCACCGAGGCGCCGCAGCGCCAAAACAACGACCCACCGCCTCACCGAGACCAAGGTGTGACGTCTCGAACGCCGACTGGCGGGGCCCGTGGGAAGAAGGACAAGGAGCCGGCTGCCAGCCGCAGTCGGACTCACATCACCATCGAGCGCGACCAAGACGGCCGCCCTAGAGTGGTGGAACGGCGGGACGACTACTTACCTCCCCCTCCTCGCAGAGAAAGACAAGTCTCCCCGCTGCCGATAGAGCATCCGACTCTCGGCGACCGCCTTGGCCGCCGAGAGGGAGTCGGAGAGAACGACGCCCGCCACCGGATCGATCGACTCCACCGATCCCTGGCGCTGGAAGAAGAAGACGAGTTGGGTCCCCCCTGCTTTGGACCCCACATCCGGGACGAGCCCTTTCCCAAAGGGTTCACGCTCCCCCGAGACACGCCCAAATATACCGGCACCGTGAAGCCAGAAGATTGGCTGATCGACTACTCCACAGCCGTCAACATAGCGAACGGCAACAAGCGTGTTGCCGTAAGATACGTCCCGCTCATGCTCCAGGGCTCGGCACGGACGTGGTTAAACAGTCTGAAGCTCCGCAGCATCAATAGCTGGGTCGACTTCACCGAGGCTTTCATCCGCAACTTCACGAGCACGTACAAGCGACCTCCCAAGCCACGCGAGCTCTCCTTGTGCGTGCATGGCCCTGACGAGTCTACTCGCGACTACCTCACGCGATGGGGCGAACTCCGGAACTCCTGCGAGGGCGTGCACGAGGTGCAGGCTATCGAGTACTTTACTGCCGGGTGCAGAGAAGGCACCCTCCTCAAGCACAAGCTCCTCTGCGACGAGCCGGAGACCCTCGACGAGCTGCTGATCACAGCGGACAAGTACGCCACGGCCGACTCCTCCATGAAGGCGGAGATTCGGGTCAGCACAACTGGTAAAGTCGCCCCTCAGGCTCCAAGAACTCCGGCTGGAGACACCAGTCGGCGGCAACAGCAGAATGACCAGAAGCGCAAGGCCCCACAGCCGACTTCCAGCAGTCGGCAAGTGGCAACGACAGAGGACGGCCTCCGGCGAAGCGGCAGAAGGGCGGCAAGTCCAACTGGCCGCCGGCTTTCTCCTACGAGCAGACTCTAGATGGTCCCTGCAAGTTCCACAGCGGCGCGAAGCCGTCAAACCACACCACCAGGAAATGCCACTGGCTGACCAGAATCGCCAAGGGGGACGGCCTGCTCCCTCCCCCTCCTGCTGGGCCGCCTCCTCCACTGCCGCCCCAGCAGCCGGCTGTTAGGCCAGTCGGCGCGATACAAGACGAGTTCCCAGATGAGCACGGAGCCTATGTGGTGTTCACCAGTGTAGCGGATGACCGGCGCAGCAGGCGCCAACAGCAGCAAGAAGTAAATGCGGTTGCATCAGGCACTCCAGAGTTCATGCATTGGTCTGAGAAGCCTATCAGTTGGAGCAGAGCTGATCACCCAGAGGTGATGCCGAGTCCAGGCTCCTACGCCTTGGTCTTAGGCGCCACACTCGCCACGGATAGGCGGGCCGCTCGCTTCTCGCGAGTACTGATAGACGGAGGCAGCAGTATCAACATCCTGTACAAGGATACAATGGAGAAATTAGGAATCAAGCAAAGACAACTTCAGAGCAGCCGGACTGTGTTCCACGGAATCGTCCCTGGACTTTCCTGCTCACCAATCGGCAAGATCCTGATAGATGTCCTCTTCGGAGACAAAGATCATTTCCGCCGAGAGCCAATTTGGTTTGAGGTGGTGGACCTTGAGAGCCCATATCATGCACTACTTGGCCGACCCGCCTTGGCCAAGTTCATGGCGGTCCCCCACTACGCCTACCTCAAGATGAAGATGCCAAGTTCCAAGGGAATCCTAACCGTGTCCGGCGACTACAGGAAGTCGTCCGCTTGCGCGACCGAAAGCAGTCGGCTGGCCGAGTCCTTGGTGATCGCAGCTGAGAAACGGCTCCTTGATCGGGTCGTGGCGATGGCCGGCAAGCAGCCCGAGTTATCGCCCGACCCCAAGGAGTCGGAAGCAGAAGGATCATTCAAGCCGGCCAGAGAAACAAAGAAGATACCGTTGGACCCGGAGCACCCGGAGAGGTACGCTGTCATGGGCGCAGGCCTTGACAGCAAATAGGAAGGCGAGCTCGTCGATTTCCTCCGTGAGAATCGCGACATCTTCGCATGGTCCCCCAAGGACATGCCTGGTGTCCCGACGGAATTCGCCGAGCACAAATTACACGTCCGATCTGATGTGAAGCCCGTCAGGTAGCCCTTGCGCCGCCTGTCAGAAGAAAAAAGAAGAGTTGTTGGAGAAGAAATAGCCCGGCTCCTCGCAGCCGGCTTCATCATGGAAGTATTTTTTCTAGAGTGGCTGGCAAACCCAGTACTGGTGCTGAAAAAGAACAAGCAGTGGCGGATGTGCATTGATTACACAAGCCTCAACAAAGCCTGCCCCAAGGACCCATTTGCTCTGCCAAGAATTGATCAGGTGATAGAATCCACAGCCGGATGCGAGCTGTTGAGTTTCCTAGACGCATATTCCGGGTATCATCAGATCAAGCCGAACCCGGCTGACAGACTGAAGACCGCCTTCATCATGCCGTTTGGAGCCTTCTGCTACCTGACCATGACGTTCGGCTTGAGAAACGCTGGCGCCACCTTTTAGCGTTGCATGCAGAAGTGCCTCCTGAAGCAACTCGGCAGGAATGCCCACGTCTATGTGGATGACGTGGTGGTGAAGACAGAGAAGCATGGAACCTTGCTGGAGGACCTCAAGGAAACATTTGAGAATCTGCGCCGATTCCAGATCAAGCTCAACCCGGAGAAGTGCGTTTTCGGAGTGCCAGCCGGCCAGCTCCTCGGTTTCCTGGTCTCCGAACGCGGCATAGAGTGCAATCCAGTAAAGATCAAGGCCATTGAGAGGATGGAGGCACCCAGATGACTGTTAGATGTGCAGAAGTTCACCGGCTGTTTGGCATCCATCAGCCGATTCATCAGTCGAATGGGCGAGAAGGCTCTCCCCTTGTATCAGCTCATGAAGAAGACGACCTTCTTTGAGTGGACTCCCAAGGCGGACGAGGCTTTTCTCCAGCTAAATAAGATGTTGACTACCCCCCTGTGCTGGCGGCTCCGACTCCCAAAGAGCCCATGCTCCTATACATTGCCGCCACCAGCCGAGTAGTCAGCACGGTCATTGTAGTCGAGCGCAAGGAGGAAGGCAAGGCGCTACCCGTCCAGAGACCGGTATATTACTTGAGCGAGGTGATGTCGACCTCCAAGCAGAACTACCCCCATTACCAGAAGATGTGCTACGGCGTGCATTTTGCCGCCAAGAAATTGAAGCCTTACTTCCAGGAGCATCCAATCACCATGGTCTGCACGGCTCCACTGGCCGAGATCATTGGAAGCCGAGATGCTTCTGGCCGGGTGGCCAAGTGGGCCATCGACCTGGCTCCCACACCATCTACTATGAGCCCCGCACCGCCATCAAGTCACAAGCACTGGCCGATTTCCTCGTCGACTGGGCTGAGACCCAGTATCTGCCGCCAGCGCCCGACTCCACCCATTGGCGGATGCACTTCGACGGCTCCAAGATGCGCACCGGCCTGGGAGCCGGCGTTGTCCTCACTTCCCCCAAGGGCGACAAGCTCAGATATGCGCTACAGATCCACTTCGCCGCCTCCAACAACATGGCCGAGTACGAGGCGCTCATCCACGGTCTCCGGCTTGCCAAAGAACTCGGCATTCGCTGGATCCTGTGTTATGGCGACTCTGACTTGGTGGTCCAACAATCATCTGGTGATTGGGATGCCAAGGACGCAAATATGGCAAGCTACCGTTTCCTCGTCCAGCAACTCAGCGGATACTTCAAGGGGTGCGAGTTCCTCCACGTGCTAAGAAACGACAACGACCAAGCAGACGCCTTGGCACGAATTGGCTCCACCCGCCAGGCAATACCATCTGGTGTCGCCCTCTGGCGCCTCCTCAAGCCTTCTATCAAGCCGTCACTAGAATCAGATTCAATCTATGTGCCGGCTCCGCCTGAGGAGGACGGATCCAACTCCAAGAAACATACAGTCAAAGCCGGCCCGGGGACTTCAGAACCCGGCCTGGGGACTGCAGTAGCAAGATCGAAGACTCCAGAGCTCGGCCCGGGGACTGCTCCAGTCGGCCCCGGGACTTCATCAAATCAGCAAGCGACTGCGGACTCCAACCCACCGCCTCCCAGCCCGACCGCCCTTATCCAAGTCGCGCTAGTGGCAGTTGAAGAAATAGCAGCACCTTCATGGGCCCAGCCCATCCTCAGATTCTTAGTAAACAGAGAGCTGCCAACTGACGAAATCTTGGCTCGGCAAGTGCAACGCCGAGCAGCAGCCTACACCATAGTCAACAGAGAGCTGGTCAGGCACAGCGTTACCGGCGTCTTCCAACGCTGCGTCGAAGCAGAACAAGGTCAGGCAATCCTCAAAGACATCCACGAAGGCGAGTGCGGCCACCACACGGCCTCAAGGGCACTCATCACCAAAGCCTTCCGGCACGGTTTTTTCTGGCCAACCGCTCTGGAAGAGGCCAAAGAGTTAGTCCAAAAGTGCAAGGGGTGCCAGATTTTTCGTTCCAAGCCACTTCAGCCGGCTTCCGCACTCAAGACTATCCCCATCGCCTGGCCCTTTGCAGTCTGGGGCCTGGACAGGGTGGGACCATTCAAGACGGCACGAGGTGGCTTGACTCACCTACTTGTCGCAGTTGACAAGTTCACCAAGTGGGTGGAGGTGAAACCCATCAAGAAATTGAATGGTCCGACTGCAGTGACCTTCATCGCTGACATCACAACTCGGTACGACATCCCACACAGCATCATCACTGACAATGGCACGAATTTTGCCAAAGGCGCCTTGGCCCGTTTTTGCGCAACACAGGGCATCCGACTGGACTTAGCGTCCGTTTCCCATCCGCAGTCAAACGGCCAGGTGGAGCGAGCAAACAGCCTCATCTTATCCGGCATCAAGCCTCGACTCGTCGTACCGCTGGAGCGATCTGCCGGCTGTTGGCTTGAGGAGCTGCCAGCCGTCCTCTGGAGTCTGCGCACGACTCCAAACAAGTCAACCGGCTTCACACCATTCTTCCTCGTCTATGGCGCCGAAGCCGTCATCCCAACGGACATAGAGTTCGACTTTCCGCGAGTCACCATGTACACCGAGGAAGAAGCAGAAGAAGCACGTCAAGATGGCGTCGATCTGCTGGAAGAGGGCCGGCTGTTGGCACTCAGCCGGTACAACATCTACCAGCAGAGTCTGCATCGATACTACAACAGGAAGGTCAGGTCAAGATCCTTTCAAGAAGGCGACCTTGTGCTCCGGCTAATCCAACGAACAGCCGGCCAGCACAAGCTATCGGCACCTTGGGAAGGCCCCTTCATCATCAGCAAGGTGCTAGGGAATGATGCCTACTATTTGATCGACGCCCAGAAGCCCCGAGCGCGCAAGAGGGATGATTCCGGCAAAGAGACAGAGCGCCCTGGAATGCAAATCTTCTTCGAAGATTTTACAGTTGATGCAGTATGTATCACACTACCCCTTTGTATTAAAGTACTAAGACTTTGGGCCCCCCGAGACAAGCTCGGGGACTGCCCTTTTTGTTATCTGTACGATAAGAATTATGCCTCCGAGTACATTACTTTCATTACAAGCCGCTTGGCACCGAGCCTGACTAGTCGGCCCGGGGACTCGCCGCCTTGCGCTATGAGAAGCTTCCCGCAGTCAGACAAGTAGTGTGCGGTGCCCAATCCGCCTCTTGGCAAAGCCGCAGCTCGCAGAGCGACTGTGAGGCAGGCAGGAGTGAGGAAGAACGGGCACCCACACGAAAAATGGCTAAGGACCTAAAGCACGAACATAGCATAAGACGGCCTCCAGCATTTCTGAAGTGGAAGGCCGACTCATGAGTAGCCGGCTCGTCGTCTTTATTAGCCTCTATTCAGGACGGCCGACTCTTGGGTAGTCGGCATGTCGCTTTCTATCCGACTTGCTAGAGAAACTCTAAACGGCCAAGTCCTTGCCTTCCCGAAGTAGCCAAGCACTTGACCCAGTGACAATCCGCAGAGCGGCTGCTCGACTGACAAGGCAACGACTAAAGGAAGGCGGCAAAAGGAAAAAGCCTAAAGAGCAGTAAGCAAGGAAAGACGGAAAGCAGATTAATATTTACATAGGCCCTTGGCCGAATCTTCGAATAGAAGTTCAAGATACACCCCGCGGGTGGAATTGTTCGAATCTAACAAAGTTTTCAAAAGATTACTAAGATAGACAAACAGTGGCGAGAAAAGCAGCCTAGGAGGCGGCATCTGGGATTGGAGGAACGGAGGAGACGGCGGTGTCAGGTGCCGGGGCAGTCGGCTGGGCGGTCTCGGTTTGATCGCCTCCAGCGGCAGTCGTTTTCTCTTGACGTGGCTCGTTTCTGGAGGCGCGGTCGAGCTGAGGCTGGCCGCCTGCTCCGTCTTCTGGCACCTCCGCTTCGCCTTCGGCCTCTGCCTCGTCCTCCTCCTTAGTGCTGGAGTCGATCACCTCCGCCGAGTCCTCGCCATACTCCGGGTTCATCCCGAACCACTCTGCCGGCACTTCCTCGCCGCCTTCAGCCCGCTCGGGCACGAAGACGCTGGTGTCCGTGTACTCGGCGATGGCCGCCGCATGCTCGATAAGGGCGCCCTCCACGGCCTCCAGCTCGGCCTGGGCTTCTGACCGGAACGCGGCCAGGCGGTCCAGGTCCAGCCCTAGATACCACGCCTTGACGAACTCCAAGGCCCGGCGCACTCCGGCCCAGGCCGAGGAGCCCTTCCAGGCCTCAAGAAGGCCGACAGCGACTTCCAGCCAGTCGGTGGTCCGACTGGCGGTGCGCAGAGCCAGCATATCCGGCCACAAAGCGGCAACCGCCTGGGCGCCAGCACGCTGAAGCCGGCGCATCTGCCGGTGGACCGGACAAAGACGGGCTTCAATGCTCAGGAGCTGTTCATCAACGGTTCGGGGGGCATTGGTGGCGATCTCCTCACCATTCGCCCTTCGCGCCTCACGAGCAGCCTTGATGGCCAGAGGGACCGCTTGCGAGTGACCAGGGAAGAAGTCTGCCAAGACAAAAAAGAAGAAAGTTGAAAAATCAGAAGTCGGCCTGACACATAGTCGGAAGCGCGAAGAAGCGAAAGAAACGTACCATCCACAATATCCTCGATCTCGTGGAAGCCGGAGGTCAGCATTGCCTCCCTGTCAGTCCAGGAGGAGCGCTCGCTCTCGAACTCGGCCAGGAGAGCGGCTTCCTTCTTCTCGGCCTCGTCCTGTGCCTTCTTGAGCATCTCCTTCTGCTCGGCCAGCTGCGCCGCCAGCAGGTCGCGCTCCGTGGCGAGCTTGTCACACTCCTCCTCCTTGGCGCGACAGGCGGTATTGGCCTCGCCCAGCTGCTCCTGAAGAGCGGTGTTGGCTCCTGAAAAACGAAAGAGGAAACAAGTCAGTCGTCAGCAAAGAAGATCACCGGGAAGATCCGGCCCGACTGCTCAGCAGTCGGCCCGAATCTCGGGGACTACAGCCCGCGGGTGTGCCAGCGCCCCCCTGCGAAGAAGAAGAACTCACTCCGGCTTTCCGACAAGTCGGCAGCCCGCTTGCCCAACTCCTCAACATTGCGGTTGAAGGCAGTGGCGCGGAGGTTGTGATACTCCTGTAATAAGTCATTGAAGACGAAGTTAGTGTTTGGAACTCGCCAGAGGGAGTTCCGAACCGCCTGCTCAGCAGCCGGCCCGGAACTCGGGGACTACACCCAGTGGGTGCGCTGGCGCGCCCCCACGGAGAAAAACAAGAATCAAGGAGAAGAAACTTACTCGGACGGCCGTTCGCGCGGCCAGGTGCGCTCTGGTGCAGGTCTGAAGGGCGTCGCCTTCGTCCCACAACTTCGCCTGGACTTCCAGAAGCAATTGATTTAGCGGCCCGGTGCCGCCTCCACGCACCCACCCGGTGGGCGCGGCGCTTGTGGCCTCGGCGTCTAGAGCTGCCGAGCTGGCAGCGCCGATCTCCCGAGGTCGCCCTCTCAAGACGGCGACGCACCGGTGAGGCGACTTGGAGAAGCAGCCGCGCTTCAGCCTCGTCCATGGCCGGCGGCTCCGACGGATCCACCGGCTGTTTGCCGTGCGGTCTCCCAGACGGCGGTGGGGGCGGCGGCGGCACGAGAGCGTCCGACATGGAGGCGTCGCCGCTCTCCTTCTCCGCGACGGGGTTCTCGGTGCCGGCTCCCCCGGTCTGCCCCGTGAACTCTGGAGGCGGCGGCGCAGACGATAGTGGGGGGACGAGCATCACCGATCGGCGATGCGCGGCCTCCTCAGCGCGCCGTCTCGCCGCAAGGGCGGCTTCGGCATCATCCAGCTTTTTCTGGGCGGAGGCGGCCGCCCTGTCGGCCTCCGCCTTCTCCAAACGCGCGGCCTCCTCCTCCTCGCACTTCTCCCGCGCGTTCCGCTCCATCGCCTCCCGGAGGTCGGCGGCAGGGTCGGGCCGCCGAGTATTGGCGGATGTCTCTGCCGACCCCATGACGGAGGGGACGGCGACTCTCTCAAGGGAAAGAGGGGCCCTGAAGAAGAATGGAGGGAGTATATAAACGAAGACTCAGACAAGATTCAACGAAGAAAATAAAAGAGCGTAAAGACTTACGCAGATACTAGCGGCGGCTTTCTCACCTCCCTTTAGAAGTGGTTGGCCTTCGCGGCCGCCTCCTCTCGTCTGGTCGTGGCGGCCGCCCCCTTGAACTTCTTCAATTTGCCGCCAGGCGTGACGCCTCTTCGCGCCGCCTTGGCCGGCGAAGGAGCCGGCGCCCGACAGGCCGATCCTTAGCTGGTGGCGCGGAGCGACTTCGCCTTCGGCGTCGTCATTAGGCCAGTCGGTGAAGGTGTCCGAGGGCCTGAAGTCGCCTTCTGCCCCTCCTCCCCCGGCTTCGGCGTCGGCTTCCATCGCCGCCGCCCCCAAGTCGGGGTCGTCGACGTCGCTCTCCGCGCAGTCGGGAACATACTCGCGGGGCTGCCTCGTGGCGCCGGCGGCAGGCTGCATAAGAAGATTCTAGTTCAGAAGAAGCCAGCAAGAGTCAGAAGCCGGAGTCGGCT
Organism: Triticum dicoccoides; assembly: GCF_002162155.2. Lineage (NCBI taxonomy): Eukaryota > Viridiplantae > Streptophyta > Magnoliopsida > Poales > Poaceae > Triticum > Triticum dicoccoides. The sequence continues at coordinate 415,260,407 of NC_041381.1, forward strand.
GAGGAAAAAGACAAAACAGCAGGGAGACGCGACTTACCACTGGTGGAGGGTTGTCGCGCGAGTACGGCTCCTTGCCGAACCACCAGTCCTCCTCGTACTCGCAGTGCGCGATGTAATTCACCATGTTCGCCACCTCCTTGCGGGGCATCTCCTTGGTGCTCATCCGACTTGGGTCTTGGAGCGGGAGAACTCGGCGCGCCACGAAGGCGGCCAGCAAATCGGCCCCGACGAGTCCCTCCGACTGCGTCAAGACTCCGGCGGGAGTCAGCGTCTTGACTCGGCGGGACCAGCTGGGGAGCCGCCCAGTCAGGGGAGCGGTGTTGTAAGGCGGCAAGTTGACCCAGTCACCATCGGAGGCGAGGTTCTTCACGTAGAAGTACGAGCGCTGCCACATCTTCACCGACTTGATTAGCGTGATGGGAGGAAAGGGGTTGTCGGCCGTCGAGCGCCGCATCACGATGAAGGCGCCGCACTGGGCCGGCACGCTAGTGATGTGTGTGCCGAGCTTAGAAGAGAAGAATTCTCCCCACCGCTCGATGGTGGGGAGAATGCCGAGGAAACCTTCGCACAGGGTGGCGAAGGCGGAGAGCAGCACCACCGTGTTAAGTGTGAGGTGGTGCGGCTGAAGGCTGTGGAACTCCAGGAACGAGCGGAAGAAGCCGCTCGCCGGCAGCCCCAGGCCGCGCATAAGGTGCGAGCGGAAGATGACCCGCTCGCCCTCTTTGGGCACCGGCCGGATTTCCCCCTCCGACGCGGCGCGGGCGCGCACGAGGTCCGCGCTGGGGAGACGGCGGGTCTGGCGGAGGAACTCGATGTGTTCTTCCTCTACCTCCGAGCCGTCCCACACGCCGGAGCGCACGGCAGAGGCCGCGACATAGGAAGAGCTCATCGCCGCGGTATGATGTGCTCCTGCTCGACGGCGGAGGAAGGAAGGAGAGAAAGCAAGATGAGGCGGGGGAGCGGGGAAGAAAGGCGCGCAAGCTGTGCCGCTCCGCTTCCCCCTGCCTACTTATAGCCCTACGGGCTGAGAAGCCGAGGGGGCGGGCGTGGGATTAACTGCGCACGATGCCCCACGCCGCCCCACGATTCACCCACGAAGTTACTGCGCGCAGTAACGACGTGGGAAAGCCAACCGTCCTCAGCCACAACGGATCCGTCCGTATGCCGAGGCGCGGTAGTGGCGGGCCCCGCCTGACGGCCCGTCCCGTCGCGCGCGTGGGCAGGCAAAATGTTCTCCCCACATGGCGCCACGCGATAGGACCGCCCTGATGGCTGCGGGGAAGCGTATCAGGCACGCCGCGACTTTCGAACTGAGGCTCTTCGCCGAAGCTCCGACTTTCGACAGTCGGCCCAAGGGAAGACGGCAGCCGAGTCCCAGAGTCTGCACTTTTATAGATTGAAGCTGTTGAAGCCCCACAATACAGCGACCGCAGGGTTTCACTAGCTTCGGGGACTACTGTCGAAGTAATGGGACACGGGTAGGCTAACCCGAGCCCTAGGACATTTCAAGACATCGGGGCAGGCCGCGCCCCTCAGGCCGAGTCCCAGGAGCGACCCCAAGATATGCCGAGTCCCAGACGGCGACTCCCAGATAAGCCGACTCCAAGCTGGTGACTTCCAGATAAGCCGACTCCAAGCTGGCAACTTTCAGGGAGGCCGACTGTGGAGAGTCGGCCCAAGACTCCTTCCTCATCCCGAAGTACGACGCGGGGTACGGTCACGGCATGGCCGTTTCCCCCTGCCTACGAAGGGCCGGCATGGCTACAGTGAGCCGTACCGCTGGAAGATCTCCGGTGAGATGCGGCACTGTTGCCAGGCCTGCCCTGATCTCAGCCTCAGTACGCAGTACACTGTGCCCACGACGCCGGCCTGTACGACCCGAAGGCGGTGGGGCCGCCTATCAGTGGGTGGGCCGAAGGCGGCCTGGGCAACCCGAAGACGGACCTGTGGGAGTCGGCCTCCCTGGAGTCGGCCGACTCCTTCCGAGGCCCCACGAGCCATTAATCAGATAAGATGGGGAATGGTGACAGTGATCGCCCGATAGACGGCGGCACTGTTGCCATGACCCGATGACCGACCAGCGTCACCAGGAGTGTCGCTACAGTATCAAGCCTGTCCGCGGGACCCGCCAGTCGGCGGGCCCCACAAGCCGGCGGGAAGGATGGCGGCCTGAGAGACAGACGGCTGGGACCCGCGCCCAGCCGGATTACTATTGTACCCCCGGGGGGTAGGCCTATATAAACCCCTCGGGGCACCCATGCAAAGGGTTCGGACCTAGAGAGAGATAAACCAGATAGCCCAGGAAGGAGGGAGCTAGCCTTGCCCTCTCCTACCTCCCGAAACAGCTCCATGAGCACCATTGTAGTCACTTTGCTTTAGTGATTATGCAGAGACCCCGCAGAGCAGCAGTAGGGGTGTTATCTCCTAGGAGAGCCCTGAAGCTGGGTAAGTTCCGTCGGCGTGCATGTCTTCGCCTCATCCCGCTTCCAGGCACCGGCGACGTTCTACTCGCTCCCACCATGATAAGCCATCCTTTGGCATATGTCGTATCCAACCCCCGACAACCGGGTCGGATAGACAACCCCATGATCGATATCGAGCGGCAAAGGGCGCCGCACTCAATCCGGCACGCGATGCGCACAAGGATTCACATCAAAAAGACGGCCCAACTAGATCTATCTACGGGCCAAGAAAGCAAGCTCTAGTAAGCAATGCAACGCAACAAATATCCGAACATCGCGGCACACCCAAATACAGGGGCGCCGCACATCCCTTATGTTTCATCGACGAGGTGCTGGACCATGAATTTCCAGCGGGATTCAAGCCTGTAAACATAGAGGCATACGACGGAACAACAGACCCTGGAGTCTGGATTGAGGATTATATCCTCCACATACACATGGCTAGAGGAGATGACCTCCACGCCATAAAATACTTACCCCTGAAGCTCAAAGGGCCAGCCCGGCATTGGCTTAAAAGCCTCCCCGAAAACACCATAGGAAGTTGGGAAGAGCTCGAGGATGCTTTTCGGGAAAATTTTCAAGGGACCTATGTCCGACCTCCGGATGCAGACGATCTAAGTCATATAACTCAACAACCTGGAGAGTCAGCCCGGAAACTCTGGAACAGATTTCTTACTAAAAAGAATCAGATAGTCGGCTGTCCGGACGCCGAAGCCCTAGCAGCTTTCAAACATAGCGTTCGAGACAAATGGCTCGCCAGACACCTCGGCCAAGAAAAGCCAAGAACAATGGCTGCATTGACAAGCATCATGACCCGCTTTTGCGCCGGAGAGGATAGCTGGTTGGCAAGAAGCAGCACCAGTGACCCAAGTACATCCGAAGTCAGAGATGGAAACGGGAAACCGTGCCGTAGCAAGGAACAGCGCCGGATCAAGGATAACAGCCCGAAGAGCAAGACAGTCAACGCCGGATTCAAAAGCTCTCGGCAGAACCAAAAAAAGCCGCCCCCAAAGATAATAGGGACGAGCTATCTGACCTCAACAAAATCTTGGACAAAATATGCCAAATCCACAGTACTCCCGGGAGGCCTGCAAACCACACCCACAGAGATTGTTGGGTCTTCAAGCAATCCGACAAACTCAATGCTGAACATAAGGGGCTCAACATACCAAGCGAGGATCACGATGAACCCCACAAGAAGAGCACCGGAGAACAAAAGAAGCTCCCGCAAGAAGTCAAAACAGTAAATTCACTTCATGTGACAAAAGGGAAAAACAGAGTGGCGCCTATGGAGATACGTGCCATACGGCCTGTCCCAGAGGAGTCCTGCCACTGGTTGTTACAACCAATCACCTTCGATCATTAGGATTAGTCTAGAGGTATCCGGAACGCAGGCTGGACTGCCTTGGTCTTAGATCCAATAATTGACGGACTCCACTTTACACAAGTCCTAATGGACGGCGGTAGTGATCTAAACCTGCTATATCAGGACACAATCCGCAAAATGGGGATAAACCCAGCAATAATTCGCCATGGCAACACTTCCTTTCAAGGGGTCACGCCAGGCCCAGATACCCATTGTATGGGTTCCCTCTCGTTAGAAGTTATGTTCGGCTCCCCCGACAACTTCCGAAGCGAAAAGCTAACCTTCCACATCGCCCCATTCATAAGTAGCTATCAAGCACTACTGGGACGTGAAGCTTTTGCCCGCTTTAACGCAATACCGCATTATGCATCCCTTACACTAAAATGCCCGGTCCACGAGGCATAATCTCATTAAAGGGAAATATCGAGTGTCCCTCGAGCGTGGACGATGGTGCGGCTGCCTTGGCACCGCACACTAAACCAGCTTTACTAGTTGGAGCACCCAACCTGGTCATTCAAGACCCCGGACATGGCTCGACGAGTCCGGCGTAAACATACAAAGGCTTAATAGCCGCATACCCCTGTACAAGGGGCTCCGCACGTTCACACCAAGAGACGATAAAGCTCAATTCTATCCGTTTTCTGTATTATACTTTGTTTATTTTAACATAGATTTCTCGCACGATTGTTTTCAACTAAGTTCCTCTCTTTTACAGATGAACACCATGCTACACCCGTCCAGGATACGGCACAATGGAGACACAGGCGCAGACGTGCAGTAGGGACCCATTTCAAGGATTCTTTTCAAGATTAAGACCCTGCATAAACCTTTTTTATAGTCTCTTGTTGATATCATCCCCTGTTTTTTTGCTATAACCGAGGAGGAGGCTGGCGTCTTGGCATGTGGCCACGCCAGAATTTTGCGCGTACCTGGACACCAGGGGCTTCTTACCAAGGGCTTTTGTTCGGTCCGTTTTCATAAAGACCGAATACCTTAGGGAGTGTTTGGCGTCGCGAGTTTGGCCTTATATGCATCAGCTCCGAATCATGTCTTTGGTCAAATGTTGGGTTTGCCCGGCTCCTGTGTTTTGCTGCCTTACGTTCCGCTCTATCGGCTAAGGCGGCACCAGGAGAACTACTGCGATTGTGCCCCGGTTCGGCCAGGCGAGCACCTCAGTAGAGAAAGCCGAAAACTGACTGTCATGATATAGCGAGAGACTGGTCAACCACTCGATGACTTGCCGGAATCTTTAGGATTCCTCTGCATTAACGAAGGGCCGTTTCCCGGTCAGGCACACACGCGCTCCGAATTCGGGCGATCGCGGTGCCCCTAGGGGCTATTCAGTAGCCCCACTGTCAAACTCCTATGGCTAAGTGAAAGTGATAAAGAATTATAGTCCGGTTGCCTAGTTCGCTGCGCTATCACCTCCTTTATAGGACCAAGACGTTGGATCAAGTGTGAAAATGCGCCTTCTACGAACACCCCCGCATTATATGCGTGGGGGCTGAAGCCAACAACTGCCATCTTTCAGGTTATATACACATATACATTAACGACCGCAAATGAGGTATTCTAATTCTTGAAAGCACAAGTGTAAAAAGCTTTTATATTCCATCAAAACATTGTTTTACAATAGTACATGTTATTCGAACATAACATCCTTCGAGGACTGCATCTCTATTAAACGAGCGCCCTGCATAACTTCCTCAAAATAGTGCTCGGCAGGTACTCGGCTTTCGTCCGAATCCTGGGCTGCAACACCACTCGCCTTCATCTCCGCCCAGTATGTCTTGACACGGGCAAGAGCCATCTGTGCACCCTCTGTGCACGCTGAGCTCTTCATTGCATCAATATGTGGCACCGCACCAAGGAACTGCTGCACCAAACTAAAATAACTCTTAGGCTCGGGCCCTTTCGGCCACAGATGACTCACGCCATGTTTCATGGCGAGTCCGGATAACCTGTTCAGCTCCGCCCATGCGGCCAAACGATCGGACACCGAAAGTGGGCGCTCTATATTGTGGAACTGCGACCAAAAAAGTTCTTCCAATCCGTGGTCATTTAGACCCCGGAAGTGTTCGGTCGCGTCCGTGGCACTTGCCGCCAGATCCAGATAAGTGTTCGCCGCACTCCACTTCCGGTCCAATGGAGCATACTTAGGATCCCCGAACTTCATCCGCAGCATATAGCGCTTTCCAGTCGTGATATCTCTGGCCTGATGTAGCTCCTCCTTCATAGCTCTCATTGTAGAGCGAGTGTCCTTGGCCTCGGCAGTGACCTTTTCTAGGTCCTTCTGTGCCACCCTATCTTCTTTTTCAAGAAGCTTACAACGGTTGGCAGCATCCTTCAATTTTACAGCCATCTCGGCCATTTCTTTCATGCTCTGGCAGTGAATAGCCTGTTCGGCTCTTAGCTCTTCAGCCGCCTTTAAGGCAGCTGCATCGCTTTTCCTGGCTTGCTCCTTGGTTCGGGCAAGTTCCGCCCGAAGGTTCTCCACGGCAGCGGCACCATCTGCATTAAGCACACATGTTATAAGGTACGAGCATCAAGCTCCTCTTACCAGATGTCTTCGGAGACATTACATACCTTGTGCCTCGTCCAGCCGCTCATTTACAAGCGCGATGTCGGCATCTGCCACGTCAAGTTGCCGCCTTAGCTCCGCAAATTCATCGGTCCGGCTAGCCACCAAACACCTCGCCACCTACATAGGAAAGGCGACATATTATACCTGGGATTATGATCCTGTGTGCACCGTCATTTTTGATAACACACAGAGTCTCAGGGGCTACTATCTATACAGGGCGCATTTTGTATATGCGGCTCTGTCAAAAGGTACATCATTTTGCGTACCTCAAAACCTGTCAGTAAACTCCTGGCGGCCTCGTACGATCCGCTTTCCGCGGATAAAATCCTTCTAATCACCGTGTTCATCAACACATGGTGTTCTTCTGAGATAGACGCTCGCCCGAGCAGATCCTTCAGCTCCTCCGACCGTGCACCGGAAGGTGCCGGACTAGTCCAAAGACCTTTTTCGAGGTCCGGATTTGGAGAAACCCTCCGAGACAACACCTCGGGGTCGCCCGCCTCGCAAGACGGTACAGCTGGGGGAGGCGTTTCGCTCTCCATCATCTCCGGATGAAAATCCCCTGAAGATGAGCTCTGCTGAGAAGGGTTGAGATCCGAACTGCAAGGTAAAATTTCGGTTATCTTCCTCAGAAATAAAACAGGGATGTCACTCATTTTAAAACCACTCTCTTTACTTACGGCTCGGTGGAGAGCTGATCCCCTTGGGGGTACAATGCGGCCGGGGCACTCTCCGGCGCCGGACCCTCTGATGAAGATTTCTTCCCCCGCTTTAAGGCCATCGCCTCCGGGTCTTCAAAGGCGGTCCTTTTCTTTCCCTAGTTAGGGGAATTCTCGATTCCTCCTTTCCTGACAGCCTCCTTCACGGAGGCGGTAGCTTCTTGGTTCCCCTCTTCGCCTTCTTCCAAAGGCGCAATCTCCAGCATCTTGGTCAATACGGGATCCGGCACCTGATAAGCTTTGCTTTCGCTATCCACTCCTGTTCAAAGGATAGCTCTTTTAAAAGGGCAATTTTAAGACAACATACGGGTAGCGTGTCCGGGTATAGGGCTACTTACTTGAGTGTCTGGGCGATTGCAGCTCAGACCTGCGTCCTCGGACGAGTCCGAACACATTGCGTGTGATCCGAAGAACAATTTATACATCTGCATGGGCGTTGTGCCCATAAAATGTTGGAGGACTCGCGGTCCCTCCGGATTAAATTCCCATAGGCGGAGGGGGCGACGTTTGCAGGGCAGTATGCGGCGAATCAGCATAACCTGCGCCACTACAGCCAAATTGATATCTCTCTCTAGGAGATCTCGAATGCGGCCCTGCAGCAAGGGCACGTCCTTGGACGGCCCCCAGTTAAGCCCTTTATTGACCCATGACGCTAGCCGTGGTGGGGGACCCAAGCGAAAAGCAGGTAGCACTGCCCATGTGGTGCCCCTAGGAGCTGTGATGTAAAACCACTCTCATTGCCATAAGCCGAACTCCTCTTGGAAAGAGCCCTCGGGCCACGAAGCGTCGACAATCTGGCTTATAAGAGCACCTCCGCACTCCGCGTGCTGCCCCTCAATTATCTTCGGTTCTACCTTGAAGGTCTTAAGCCACAGTCCAAAGTGAGGAGTAATATGGAGGAAGGCCTCACACACGACAATGAACAATGAGATTTGGAGGATGGACTCCGGAGCTAAGTCGTGAAATTCGAGCCCGTAATCAAACACGAGCCCCCTCACGAAGGGATCAATCAGGAAGCCAAGCCCTCGAAGGAAGTGATATGTGAACACCACGCTCTCACCGGGCTGGGGAGTGGGGATAGCCTGCCCTGGAGCAGGCAGCCTATGCGAGATTTCGCCAGTTAGATACCTAGTATCTCTCAGCTTTCGCACGTATTCTTTCGTAATGGAGGAAGGCATCCACCGGCCTTGGAGGTCGGAGCCGGACATCATCGAAGGTCCGAAGCGCCTGAATCTGGAGCTTTGAGTGTTGGAACTCAAGGCGAGAGGCGAATTTGATGGGATTGAAAGAAAGAAGTCGAGCCTTGGTCTCTTTATAAAAGGGGTTGAATACCAAGAGCCCTCCCCGTGACCGTCTAGGATTCACTTTCAATTAAGAAGTCATACCCCTGGCACGGTTGGGTTACCCACGCCCGTATTGATGAGAATCCCAGAATAAGGGGACACGATCTCTGCTTTGAAAAGACGTGCCAAGGAAACCGCCTCGCTAAACACACTGAGGTGGGACAGTAAAACGATTCGAATAAAGGCTTGGCTGTGGCATGATGTCACACTACGGAATACGTCAGCAGATTAGATTTGTGTGAATATTATTCTCTCTATGGTGGTATGTGGAAACTATTTTTCAGAGCCGGACACTATCCTTGTGTTCAATCTTCTATGAAGTATTCAGAGGAGGAACCCGCCTTGCAATGCCGAAGACAATTTGTGCGCCGGACTCATCGTCATTGAAGCCTGGTTTAGGGGCTACTGAGGGAGTCCTGGATTAGGGGTTGTCCGGATGGCCGGACTATGACCTTTGGCCGGACTCCCAGACTATGAAGATACAAGATTGAAAACTTCGTCCCGTGTCCGGATAGGACTTTCCTTGGCGTGGAAGGCAAGCTTGGCGATAAGATATGTAGATCTCCTCCCATTGTAACCGACTCTATGTAACCCTAGCCCTCTCCAGTGTCTATATAAACCGGAGGGTTTTAGTCCGTAGGACGAACAACAATCATACCATAGGCTAGCTTCTAGGGTTTAGCCTCTCTGATCTCGTGGTAGATCAACTCTTGTACTACCCATATCATCAATATTAATCAAGCAGGAGTAGGGTTTTACCTCCATCGAGAGGGCCCGAACCTGAGTAAAAACATCGTGTCCCTTGTCTCCTATTACCATCCGCCTAGACGCACAGTTCGGGACCCCCTACCCGAGATCCGTCGGTTTTGACACCGACAGTGGGTGTGCATCCAACTTGCTTGCTCATGAAGGCCTAGGGCAATTTGAGGAATCCCATCATTGGAATATACAAGCCAGGTTCTATAATGAAAAATTCCCACTAATATATGGAAGTGACAAAATAGAAGACTCTCTATCATGAAGAATATGGTGCTACTTTGAAGCACAAGTGTGGAAAAAGGATAGTAACATTGTCCCTTCTCTCTTTTTCTCTCATTTTCTTTTCTTTTCTTTTTTTTGTTTGGGCTTCTTTGGCTTCTTTTTTTATTTGGGCTTCTTTGGCCTCTTTTTTCTCTCTTTAAAGTCCGGAGACTCATCCCAACTTGTGAGGGAATCATAGCATCCATCATCCTTTACTCGCATGGGACAATGCTCTAATAATCACTATTGGAATCAGACTATTTGTCGTCAGCCGTTTCTTTGCCGTCAGCTAGCTGACGACCAAGGTGTTCTTTCCCGTCAGCAATCAGAAAGCGGACGACAACGAACTAGCTGACGACAAAGACTCTATTTGTCATCAGCCAGTTTCTTTGTCGTCCGCTGGCGGATAGAAAAGAGGTAGGGGTGGGCCGTTGCATTAGGCTGCCCTCCACTGGACCTCACTCACCTCTTTGACGTCCGCTAGCTGACGGCAAAGGCATTCTACCTAATGGCCCTAATGGCCCATCCCTCCTCATCTCTCACTTATCTCTCTCACTCTAGGGTTTCTTCTTGTCCGCCTCCGACTGCACCCCGCCACCGCCCCTAGCCCCACATCACTTGCCGCCACGCACCCCCCCCGCGCTCCTGCATGCCCCTCCCCCCTGACGCCCGGCCCGCCTCTCTGGCCTTCCCACTCTGATGAGCCCCCTCCGGTGAAATTTACGACAAACCGACAAACAATTCATGTATATTACGTATGATTCATATATATTACATTTCATTCAAACATATTCTTAATCTAGCTACTCGTTGTCAGAGTCGGCGAGGTTCACGACCTTGCCCGCACTCCCCTCATCACCGTCATCATCACTGCTCTTGCCGGCGACCTCCCAGTCGACGTCGTCGTCATGCTCCCCCGCAGCCGTGTCCGCCACTTTCATAGCCGCCACCGCGTCTAATGCCGCCTGTAGATCAGCAGCCTCCCTCGCCCCCGCGTCCGCAGCGGCCGCCGCCACCTCTGCATGTGACGCCCGTAAGGCGAGGTGGTAGCCGGGGCTGTCGTCGGGGTTCCCCTCACGTAGTGCGGCTAGATCCAGCAGGATCTCGACAGCGGGAGGGGCGGAGGGTCAGGCGACCGTGGGTGCCTGACGGCGGGGTGATGTGACGGTCGGAGGGCGACAGCGGGAGCGGCTGTCACGATGCGGGACAGAAGAGGAGCCACCCGCCTCCCGCCGGTGCTCGCCGATGACCGCCCAATAATCCTTGCCGTCCCAAAAGCGGTGGCAGTCGGCGATGTTCCAATGGCCGCCTCAGTGGCGGCGGAGCTCGTCCGGTGTCACGCCAGGCCCCCTCGTCGGGTAGCCGTCGGTGGTGCATGGAACTCGCGCGACAGACGGCAGCCCAGCGGCACGATTAGCCCGAGGCCAATGAGCTTGTCGGTCTGTGGTGTCCCAAGGCTCAACGGCCACGAGCCACCCCTCAAAGGACCGCCACTGCCGCCGGATGCCATGGTCGCCGCCGAGAGAGGGAAGGGCATCAGGGTGGAGGAGGGATGGAGGAGGGAGGCCGATAGGGGCCTATATAGGCGGATGGGCGGCGAAGTAGGTGGGCGGCGACCCACCGGAGTAACGACGACCTTAATTGCACGTCGGGAGACATACGGGCGGCTGACGCCTCAGGAGCCCCCGCCTTGACGGTCACACAGGCTGCACAATGTGTCTGCTGATGTCGAGAAGCTGACGTGTGTGCTGACGAACCAGTTCTTTGCCGCCAGCCGACGGATGGCAAAGCCTCCCGTTAGCCACCTAACGGGGTTAACGTCTATTCTTTGTTGTTCGCTGTTAGAAAGCAAAATGCAAAGAAGTTGTTTACCATCGCTTCCTTTGCCGGGTAGGTTTTCCGTCTGTGGTGGATGGCAAAGGGCTTTGCCATCCGCTTTTGGTGCCTTTGCCGTCTGCCATGGCAGATGGCAAATAAGCTGATTCCAGTAGTGAATGATGATCATCACACTTTTACTTACTTACAACTCAAGAATTATAACTCAATACTAGAACAAAGATATGACTCTATATGAATGCCTCATGCATATGAGAATAATATGACAATGATGGTGTGTGTCGTAATAAACAGAACGGTGGAAATTGCATGGCAATATATCTCGGAATGGCTATGGAAATGCCATAATTGGTAGGTATGGTGGCTGTTTTGAGGAAGGTCTATGGTAGGTTTAATGCACCCACGAAAGTTGTGTGGTCCTAGAAGGCTAGCGATGGTGGAAGGGTGAGAGTGTGTATAATCCATGGACTCAACATTAGTCATAAAATAACTCACATACTTATTGCAAAAGTTTATTAGCCATCAAAACAAAGTACTATATGCATGCTCCTAGGGGAGAGGTTGGTAGGAGTTAACCATCACGCGCTCCCGACCTCCACACAAAGCATGACAATCAAAAAATAAATCATGCTCTGACTTCATCACATAACAGTTCACATACGTGCATGCTACGGGAATCACAAACTTTAACACAAGTATTTCTATAAATCCACAATTACTCACTAGCATGACTCTAATATCACCATCTTTATATCTCAAAACAAATGCAAGGAATCAAACTTCTCATATATTCAATGCTCTTTATATGAAAGTTTTTATTATATCCCTCTTGGATGCCCATCATATTAGGACTAAATTCATAACCTAAGCAAATTACCATGTTGTTTAAGACTCTCAAAATAATATAAGTGAAGCATGAGAGTTCATCAATTTCTATAAAATAAAACCACCGGCATGCTCTAAAAAGATATTAGTGAAGCATGAGAGTTCATCAATTTCTATAAAATAAAACCACTGCCGAGCTCTAAAAAGATATAAGTGAAGCACTAGAGCAAACTGCCTAGCTCAAAGGATATACGTGAAGCACATATAGTATTCTAATAAATTCACGATTAATGTGTGTCCCTCTAAAAAAGGTGTGTACAACAAGGATGATTGTGGCAAACTAAAAATAAAATAAAGCAAAGACTCATATCATACAAGACGCTCATAGAAAAATGCATATCATGTGGTGAATAAAAATATAGCCTCAAGTAAATTTACCGATGAATTGAAGATGAAAGAGGGGATGCCATCCGGGGCATCCTCAAGCTTAGATGCTTGGTTTCCTCGAATATTACCTTGGGGTGCCTTGGACATCCCCAAGCTTAGGCTCTTGCCACTCCTTATTCCATAGTCCATCAAGTCTTTACCCAAAACTTGAATACTTCACAAAACAAAACTCAACAGAAAACTCGTAAGATCCATTAGTGTAAGAAAAGAAAATCACCACTTAGATACTATTGTGAACTCATTCTAAATTTATAATGGTGTTAGATCTACTGTATTCCAAATTCTCCATGGTTCATACCCCCCGATACTACCCATAGATTCATCAAATAAGCAAACAACACATAAAAAATAGAATCTATCTAAAACAGAACAATATATAGCAATAAGGAAACTTCGTATACTTCTGTAACTCCAAAAATTCTGAAATTAAGGAAAACCTAGGAAATTTGTATATCAATCTTGTGTAAAATATTCAGAACCAGATCACGCTCATGTGAATTATCTAAATTCTGCTACTAGACGAAGAAGTTTCTGTTTTTCAGCAAAATCAAATCAACTATCACCATAGATCATCCCAATGGTCTTACTTGGATCAAACACTAAATGAAACATAAAAACACATCTAACCAGAGGCTAGATGATGTATTTATTGGAATACAAGAGCAAAAAAGTAAAAAAACAAAAATAAAATTGGGTTGCCTCCCAACAAGCGCTATTGTTTAATGCCCCTAGCTAGGCATAATGCAATATATCTAGGTGTTGTCATATTTGGTATTCAATCCATAAGTGGCCCTCATAATAGATTCATATTTCAACTTAATTTTATTTCTTGGAAAGTGTTCCATGCCCTTCCTTAACGGAAATTGAAATATAATGTTTCCTTCTTTCATATCAATAATTGCACCAATCGTTCTAAGGAAATGTCTACCAAGAATAATAGGACATGTAGGATTGCAATCTATATCAAGAACAATAAAATCTACAGGCACATAATTCCTATTTGCAACAATAAGAACATCATTAATCCTTCCCATAGGTTTATTAATAGTGGAATCTGCTAGATGCAAGTTCAAAGAATAATCATCAAGTTTATGGAAACCTAGCACATCACATAGAGTTTTTGGAATAGTGGAAACACTAGCACCCAAATCACACAAAAGCATGGCACTCATAATTTTGTTTCTAATCTTAATAGTAGGTTCCCACTCATTATAAAGCTTTCTAGGGATAGAAACTTCCAACTCAAGTTTTTCTTCAAAAGATTTCATCATAGCATTAACAATATGTTTAGTAAAAGCTTTATTTTGATTATAAGCATGAGGTGAATTAAGCATGGATTGCAACAAGGAAATACAATCTATCAAATAACAATGATCATAATTAAAGTCCTTGAAATCCAAAAGAGTGGGCTCATCGCTACTTAAATTTTTGACCTCTCCAATCTCACTTTTGTCAAAATTTTCATTAAGATCTTTAAACTCCAAATCATTGGGATTCCTTCAAGCTAAAGTTGACTCATCTCGTGTCCCATATTTACAAAGATTTATCTTAAAATAATAATAATAAATAGGACACACACCAATCACTTTAAGATCTTCATCATTATTATCACAAGAAATAGAAGAACACGCTTTACAAACCAATCTCGCTTAGCGTGCATCCTAGCGGTTCTTTCTTTACATTCATTCATAGAAATTATAATAGCTTTCTAAGATTCATTAATATCATGCTTGGGTGGAATACATCTTATCTTCAAAGAATCAATCTCAAGAGAAACCTTATCAATGTTTCTAGCCAAATCATCAATCTTAAGCAATTTTTCTTCTACCATAACATTGAAAATCTTTTGAGAATTTATAAAATCTTTAATATTATTCTCAAGATCAGAGGGTATCTTATTATAATTTCCATAAGAATTGTTGTAGGAATTAGCATAATTATTAGAGGAATTACTAAGAAACGGCCTAGGATTAAAATTACCTCTATAAGCGTTATTACCAAAATTGTTCCTACCAACAAAATTCACATCCATAGATTCATTATTATTCTCAATCAAAGTGGACAAAGACATATCATTAGGATCAATAGGATCACTATTACTAGCAATCAATTTCATAAGTTCATCCATCTTTCCACTCAAAGTATTAATTTCTTCAATCACATGCACTTTTATACTAGTGGAAGATCTTTCAATATGGCATTGAGAGTAATTTGCCATAATATTATCTAGGAGTTTAGTAGTTTCTCCTAATGTAATTTCCATAAAAGTACCACCCGCTACATAATCCAAAAGATTTCTAGATGCAAAATTCAATCCTGCATAATTTTTTTTGTATAATCATCCACAAACTAAAACCATGAGTAGGGAATTTTTTATCATCAATTTAATCCTCCCCAAAGATTGTGCAACATGTTCATGATCAAGTTGCTTAAAATTCATTATATCGTTCCTAAGGGAGATGATCTTAGCGGGAGGAAAATACTTGGAAATAGAAGCATCTTTACACTTATTCATGAATCAATACTATTTTTAGGCAAAGATGAAAACAAAATTTTAGCTTCAATTTAACAATATCACTATCCACATCTTTTTTATTTTGCATATCACACAATTCGACGAAATTATTTAGATGGGATGCAGCATCATCACTAGGAAGACCGGAATTTTTTTCTTTCATAACAAGATTCAACAAAGTGGCATTAGTTTCATAAGATTCGACACTAGTGGAAGGAGCAATCGGAGTACTAATAAAACCATTATTATTAGTGTTGAAAAAGTCACACAACTTGGTATTCTCTTGAGTCATCATGACAAACCAAGCAATCTAGCACATAAGAAAAATAAAAGGCAAACGAAAAGACGAACAAAGAAGGGCGAATAAAAAGGCAAATTTTTTTGTATTTTCTAAAAACGTTTTAGAAGTGTGGGAGAGGAAAACGAGAGACAAATGGCAAATAATGTAATACAAGAGATGAGAGTTTATGATAGGTGATACGTCTCCAACGTATCTATAATTTTTGATTGTTCCATGCTATTATATTACACGTTTTGGATGTTTATGGGCTTTACTTTACACTTTTATATCATTTTTGGGACTAACCTACTAACCGGAGGCCCAACCCGAGTTGCTATTTTTTTTGCCTATTTCAGTGTTTCGAATAAAAGGAATATCAAACGGAGTCCAAACAGAATCAAACCTTCGGGAGCGATCTTTTTGGAACAAACGTGATCCAGAGGACTTGGAGTGGAAGTCAAGAAACAAGCGAGGTGGCCACGAGGGTGCCCGGTGCACCCCCTACAGGTGGGCGCCCCCCACCCTTGTGGGCCCCTCGAGCGTCCACCGACCTACTTCTTCCTCCTACATATACCCATGTACCCCAGAAACATCAGAAGCGACCACGAAAAACTATTTCCACCACTGTAACCTTCTGTATCCGCGAGATCCCATCTTGAGCCTTCACCGGCGCTCCGCCGGAGGGGGAATCAATCACGGAGGGCCTCTACATCATCTTCAAGGACTCTCTGATGAGTTGTGAGTAGTTTACCACAGACCTTCGGGTCCATAGTTATTAGCTAGATGTCTTCTTCTCTCTCTTTGATTCTCAATACAAAGTTCTCCTTGATCATCTTGGAGATCTATTCGATGTAACTCTTTTTGTGGTGTGTTTGTAGAGATCCGATGAATTGTGGGTTTATGATCAAGTTTATCTATGAGAAATATTTGAATCTCCTCTGAATTCTTTTATGTGTGATTAAGTTATCTTTGCAAGTCTCTTCAAATTATCAGTTTGGTTTGGCCTACTAGATTGATCTTTCTTGCAATGGGAGAAGTGCTTAGCTTTGGGTTCAATCTTGCGGTGTCCTTTCCCAGTGACAGCAGGGACAGCAAGGCACGTATTGTATTGTTGCCATCGAGGATAAAAAGATGGGGTTTATATCATATTGCATGAGTTTATCCCTCTACATCATGTCATCTTTCTTAATGTGTTACTCTGTTCTTCATGAACTTAATACTCTAGATGCATGCTGGATAGCGGTCGATGTATGGAGTAATAGTAGTAGACGCAGGCAGGAGTTGGTCTACTTGTTACAGACATGATGCCTATATACATGATCATGCCTAGATAATCTCATAACTATGCACTTTTCTATCAATTGGTCGACAGTAATTTGTTCACCCACCGTAATAGTTATGCTATCTTGAGAGAAGCCACTAGTGAAACCTATGGACCCGGGTCTATCTCTTATCATATAAGCTTTCAATCTACTTTTATTTGCATCTTTACTTTTCCAATCTATATCATAAAATACCAAAAATATATTTATCTTATCATATTATCTCTATCAGATCTCACTTTCGCAAGTGGTCGTGAAGGGATTGACAACCCCTTTATTGCGTTGGTTGCAAGTTCTTGTTCGTTTTTGTAGGTGCGTGGGACTTGTGAGGAGCCTCCTACTGGATTGATACCTTGGTTCTCAAAAACTGAGGGAAATACTTACGCTACTATTGCAGCATCACCCTTTCCTCTTCAAGGAAAACCAATGCAAGCTCAAGACGTAGCAAGAAGGATTTCTGGCGCCGTTGCCGGGGAGGTCTTCGCTCAAGTCAAGACATACCAAGTACCCATCACAAACTCATCTCCATCGCATTACATTATTTGACATTTGCATCTTGTTTTCCTCTCCCCCACTTCACCTTTGCCGTTTTATTCGCCCTCTCTTTCCCAATCTCCTCTCTCTTTCGCTTGCCTTTTTGTTTGCTTGTGTGTTGGATTGCTTGTCGCGATTGCGCAAGATAATACCAAATTGTGTGACTTTTCCAATACCAATAATAATGATTTCCTTTGTACTCCGATTGCTCCTCTTAATGATGTTGAGTCTTGTGAAATCAATGCTGCTTTGCTAAATCTTGTTATGAAAGATCAATTCTCCGGCCTTCCTAGTGAAGATGCCGCTACCCATCTAAACAACTTTGTTGATTTGTGTGAGATGCAAAAGAAGAAAGATACGGATAATGATATTGTTAAATTGAAGTTATTTCCGTTTTCACTTAGAGATCGTGCTAAAATTTGGTTTTCGTCTTTGCCTAAAAATAGTATTGATTCATGGAATAAGTGCAAAGATACCTTTATCTCTAAGTATTTTCCTGCCGCTAAGATCATCTCTCTTAGGAAAGATATTATGAATTTTAAACAACTTGATCATGAGCATGTTTCCCAATCTTGGGAAAGAATGAAATTGATGATTCGCAATTGCCCTACTCATGATTTGAATTTATGGATGATCATACAATTTTTTTATGCCGGATTGAATTTTGCTTCTAGAAATCTTTTAGATTCGGCCGCGGGAGGCACGTTTATGGAAATCACCTTAGGAGAAGCTACTAAACTCTTTGATAATATTATGGCTAATTATTTTCAATGGCACACCAAAAGATCTACTAGTAAAAAAGTGCATGCTATAGAAGAAATTAATGTTTTGAGTGGAAAGATGGATGAGCTTATGAAATTGTTTTCTACTAAGAGTGCTCTTGTTGATCCCAATGATATGCCTTTGTCTACTTTGATTGAGAATAATAATGAATCTATGGATGTGAATTTTGTTGGTAGGAATAATTTTGGTAACAATGCTTATAGAAGAAACTTTAATCCTAGACCGTTCCCTAGTAATCCCTCTAATAATTATGGAAATTCCTACAATAATTCTTACGGAAATTTTAATAAGATGCCCTCAGATTTTGAAAATAGTGTGAAAGAATTTATGGTTTCTCAAAAGAATTTTAATGCCTTGCTTGAAGAAAAATTGCCTAAAGTTGATGATTTGGCTAGGAACATTGATAGACTTTTGCTTGATGTTGATTCTTTGAAACTTAGATCTACTCCTCCTAATCATGATATCAATGAGTCTCTCAAAGCTATGAGAATTTGCATTGATGAGTGCAAAGAAAGAACCGCTAGAATGCGTGCCAAGAAAGATTGCTTTGTGAAGGCGTGTTCTTCTAGTTTCAATGAAAATAATGAAGAATATCTAAAAGTTATTGATGTGTCCCCTATTGAATCTTTGTTTTTCAATATGAATCTTAATAATGATGGGACTGGAGATGAGTCAACTTTAGTTAAAAGGCGTCCCAATGATTCAGACTTTTTAGATCTTGATGCTAAATTTGGTAAAAGTGGCATTGGAGAGGTCAAGACTTTAAATGGCATAGAACCCACTATCTTGGATTTCAAGGAATTTAATTATGATAATTGTTCATTATAAGATTGTATTTCCTTGTTGCAATCCATGTTGAATTCTCTTGATGCTTATAGTCAAAATAAAGCCTTTACCAAATATATTGTTGACGCATTGATGCAATCTTACGATGAAAAACTTAATTTGGAAGTTTCTATACCTAGAAAACTTAATGATGAGTGGGAACCTACTATAAATATTAAAATTAAAGATCATGAGTGTTATGCTTTGTTTGATTTGGGTGCTAGTGTTTCCACAATTCCAAAAACTTTATGTGATATTCTAGGTTTCCATGATCTTGATGATTGCTCTTTAAATTTGCACCTTGCGGATTCCACCATTAAAAAGCCTATGGGAAGGATCAATGATGTTCTTATTGTTGCAAATAGGAACTATGTGCCCGTAGATTTTATCATTCTCGACATTGATTGCAATCTTTCATGTCCTATTATTCTTGGTAGACCTTTCCTTAGAACGATTAGTGCGATTATTGATATGAAGGAAGGGCATATTAGGTTCCAATTTCCATTAAGGAAAGGCATGGAGCACTTTCCAAGAAAGAAAGTCAAATTACCTTATGAATCTATCATGCGAGCTACTTATGAATCAAGTGTCAAGGATGGCACTATTTAGATCTATCCTCGCTTTTATGCCTAGCTTGGGGCGTTAAACAATAGCGCTAGTTGAGAGGCAACCCAATTTTATTTTAGTTTTTTTGTTTTTGCTTCTGTTTAGTAATAAATTTTGTATCTACTTTATGTTTACATGTGTTTCTTTGTTTTAATTAGTGTTTGTGCCAAGTAGAACCTATAGGATAACCTATGGTAAGAGTTAATTTGATTCTGCTGAAAAACAGAAACTTTGCATGCGCGAGAAAAAATTCAATAAATCACAGAAACATGCTTCTGCATTGATTGTTTTTTCTGTAGATCAATAGACAAATTAACTAGGACGTCCTATTTTGGTAGGATTTTTAAGTTTGCATAAGTATTCGAAAGTTACTGATTGCTACAGACTGTTATGTTTTTGACTGATTCTGTTTTTCGTGTGTTGTTTGCTTATTTTGATGAATCTATGGCTAGTATCGGGGGGTATGAACCATAGAGAAGTTGGAATACAGTAGGTTTAACACCAATATAAATAAAGAATGAGTTCATTACAGTACCTTATGTGGTGGTTTTTCTTTCTTGCACTAACGGAGCTTATGATATTTCCTGTTGAGTTTTGTGTTGTGAAGTTTTCAAGTTTTGGGTAAAGATTTGATGGACTATGGAATAAGGAGTGGCAAAAGCCTAAGATTGGGGATGCCCATAGCACCCCATGATATTCAAGGACAACCAAAATCCTAAGCTTGGGGATGCCCCGGAAGGCATCCCCTCTTTCGTCCTCATCTATCGGTAACTTTACTTGGAGCTATATTTTTATTTACCACATGATATGTGTTTTGCTTGGAGCGTCTTGTATGATATGAGTCTTTGATTGTTAGTTTACCACAATCATCCTTGCTGTACACACCTCTTGGGAGAAACCCACATGATCTAGAATTTACTAGAATAATCTATGTGCTTCACTTATATCTTTTGAGCTAGATAGTTTTGCTCTATGTGCTTCACTTATATTTTCTAGAGCACGGCGGTGGCTTTATTTTGAAGAAATTGTTGATCTCTCATGCTTCACTTATATTATTTTGAGAGTCTTTTAGAACATCATAGTATTTGCTGTGGTTATAAATTTGGTCCTAGAATGATGAGCATCCAAGTTGGGTATAATAAAAACTATCATAGAAAGTGCATTAAAACTATGATCAATTTGATGCTTGATAATTGTTTTGAGATATAAAGGTAATAATGTTAGAGTCATGCTAGTTGGGTAATTATGAAATTGAGAAATACTTGTGTTGAAGTTGGTAAGTCCCGTAGCATGCACGTATGGTAAAAGTTATGTAACAAATTTGTTGCATGAGATGCTCTTTTAATTGCTTTCCTTATGAGTGGAGGTCGGGATCGCGCGATGGTTAACTCCTACCAACCCTTCCCCTAGGATCATGCATAGTAGTACTTTGCTTCGAGAAAGTAGACTTTTGCAATAAGTATATGAGTTCTTTATGACTAATGTGAGTCCATGGATATACGCACACTTACCCTTCCACTTTGCTAGCCTCTATTATGTCGCGCAACTTTCGCCGGTATTATAAACCCATTATTTAGCTTCCTAAAAACAGCCACCATACCTACCTATTATGGCATTTCCATAGACATTCCGAGATATATTGCCATGCAACTTTCCACCGTTTTGTTTATTATGACACGCACCATCATTGTCATATTGCTCTTTGCATGATCATGTAGTTGACATCGTATTTGTGGCAAGGCCACCTTCATAATTTTTCATACATGTCACTCTTGATTCATTGCATATCCCGGTACACCGCCGGAGGCATTCACATAGAGTCATATTTTTTTCTAAGTATTGAGTTGTAATTCTTGAGTTGTAAATTAATAAAAGTGTGATGATCTTCATTATTAGACCATTGTCCCAAGTGAGGAAAGGATGATGAAGACTATGATTCCCCCACAAGTCGGGATGAGACTTCGGACTTTATAAAAAAAAAAGAGGCCAAAGAAGCCCAAATAAAAAAAAGGAGGCCAAAGAAGCCCACCAAAAATAAATAAAGAGAAAAAAAGAAAAAGAAAAAATGAGAGAAAAGAGAGAAGGGACAATGCTACTATCTTTTTTCCACATTTGTGCTTCAAAGTAGCACCATGATCTTCATGATAGAGAGTCTCCTATGTTGTCACTTTCATATACTAATGGGAATTTTTCATTATAGAACTTGGCTTGTATATTCCAATGACGGGCTTCCTCAAAACGCCCTAGGTCTTCATGAGCAAGCAAGTTGGATGCAGACCCACTTAGTTTCTTTTGTTGAGCTTTCATATATTTATAGCTCTAGCGCATCCATTGCATGGCAATCCCTACTCACTCACATTCATATCTATTAATGGGCATCTCCATAGCCCGTTGATATGCCTAGTTGATGTGAGACTATCTTCTCCCTTTTTTCCTCACAACCCCCACCATATACCACCTATAGTGCTATGTCCATGGCTTGCGCTCATGTATTGCATAAGAGTTGAAAAAGCTGAAGCACGTTAAAAAGTATGAACCAATTGCTTGGATGAAACCAGGTTGTGCATGATGGGAGTATTTTGTGTGATAAAGATGAAGCAAGGCCTAACTATATGATTTTGTAGGGATAAGCTTTCTTTGGCTATGTTATTTTGATAGGACATGATTATTTGTTAGTATGCTTCAAAGTATTACTATTTTTATGTTTTATAAGATTTTATCTTGAATCATTTGGATCTGAACAATCATGCCACAATAAAGAAAATTACATTGAGAATTATGCTAGGTAGCATTCCACATCAAAAATTCTGTTTTTATCATTTACCTACTCGAGGATGAGCAGGAATTAAGCTTGGGGATGCTTGATGCGTCTCCAACGTATCTATAATTTTTGATTGTTCCATGCTATTATATTACCTGTTTTGGATGTTTGTGGGCTTTAATTTACACTATTATATTATTTTTGGGACTAACCTACTAACCGGAGGCCTAGTCCGAATTGCTGTTTTTTTGCCTATTTCAGTGTTTCGAAGAAAAGGAATATCAAACGGAGTCCAAACGGAATGAAACCTTCGGGAGCGATCTTTTTGGAACAAATGTGATAGAGAGGACTTGGAATGGAAGTCAAGAAAGAAGTGAGGCGGCCACGAGGGTGCCCGTCGCGCCCCCTACAGGTGGGCGCGCCCCCCACCCTCGTGGGCTCCTCGAGCGTCCACCGACCTACTTCTTGCTCCTACATATACCCATGTACCCCTAAAACATCAGAAGCGACCACAAAAAACTATTTCCACCACCATAACCTTCTGTATCCATGAGATCCCATCTTGGAGCCTTCGTCGGCGCTTCGCCGGAGGGGGAATCAATCACGGAGGGCCTCTACATCATCTTCAAGGCCTCTCCGATGAGTTGTGAGTAGTTTACCACAGACCTTCGGGTCCATAGTTATTAGCTAGATGGCTTCTTCTCTCTCTTTGCTTCTCAATACAAAGTTCTCCTTGATCATCTTGGAGATCTATTCGATGTAACTCTTTTTGGGGTGTGTTTGTTGAGATCCGATGAATTGTGGGTTTATGATCAAGTTTATCTATGAGAAATATTTGAATCTCCTCTGAATTCTTTTATGTGTGATTAAGTTATCTTTGCAAGTCTCTTCGAATTATCAGTTTGGTTTGGCCTACTAGATTGATCTTTCTTGCAATGGGAGAAGTGCTTAGCTTTGGGTTCAATCTTGCGGTGTCCTTTCCCAGTGACAGCATGGGCAGCAAGGCACATATTGTATTGTTGCCATCGAGGATAAAAATATGGGATTTATATCATATTGCATGAGTTTATCCCTCTACATCATGTCATCTTTCTTAATGCTTTACTCTATTCTTCATGAACTTAATACTCTACATGCATGCTGGATAGCGGTCGATGTGTGGAGTAATAGGAGTAGATGCAGGCAGGAGTCAGTCTAGTTGTTACGGACGTGATGCCTATATACATGATCATGCCTAAATAATCTCATAACTATGCGCTTTTCTATCAATTGCTCGACAATAATTTGTTCACCCACTGTAATAATTATGCTATCTTGCTTGAGAGAAGCCACTAGTGAAACCTATGGCGCCCCGGGTCTATCTCTTATCATATAAGATTTCAATCTACTTTTATTTGCATCTTTACTTTTCCAATCTATATCATAAAATATCAAAAATATATTTATCTTATCATATTATCTCTATCAGATCTCACTTCCGCAAGTGGCCGTGATGGGATTGACAACCCCTTTATTGCGTTGGTTGCGAGTTCTTGTTTGTTTGTGTAGGTGCGTGGGACTTGTGAGGAGCCTCCTACTGGATTGATACCTTGGTTCTCAAAAACTGAGGGAAATACTTACGCTACTATTGCTGCATCACCCTTTCCTCTTCAAGGAAAACCAACACAAGCTCAAGACGTAGCAGTAGGTACTTGGTAGGCTTGGTGTAGAACCTCCCCGGTAATGGCGCCAGAAGTTCCTCCTGCTACTTCTTGAGCTTGCATTAGTTTTTCCCTTGAAGAGGAAAGGGTGATGTAGTAGAGTAGATAAACGTATTTCCCTCGGTTGAGAACCAAGGTATCAATCAAGGAGGAGGTACAAGCAAGTCTCTAATATATGCACCCGCACAAACAATCAAACACTTGCACCCAACGCGATAAAGGCGTTGTCAATCCCTCTATGGTCAATTGCAAGGATGAGATCTGATAGAGGTAAAACAAATAAATTGCAAGGTACTTTTGGTTTTTTGGTTTTATAGATCTGAAAATATATGATGGAAAATAGACCCGAGGGCCATAGGTTTCACTAGAGGCTTCTATCTTGAATAAAACATACGGTGGGTAAACAAATTACTGCTGAGCAATTGACACAAAAGCACATAGTTATGACGATATTTAAGGCAGTGATCATGATTATAGGCATCACGTCCATGACAAGTAGGTTGTCTCCTGCCTGCATCTACTACTATTACTCCATGATGACCCACAAGTATAGGGGATCGCAACAGCTTTCGAGGGTAGAGTATTCAACCCAAATTTATTGATTCGACACAAGGGGAGCCAAAGAATATTCTTGAGTATTAGCAGTTGAGTTGTCAATTCAACCACACCTGGATAACTTAGTATTTGCAGCAAGCTATTTAGTAGCAAAGTAGTATGATAGTAATGGTAACGGTGATAAAAGGTAAAGATAGTAATAGCAATATTTTTGGTGTTTTGTAGTGATTGTAACAGTAGCAACGAAAAAGTAAATAAGCGAAGAACAATATGTGAAAAGCTCATAGGAAATGGATCAGTGATGGATAATTAAGTTGGATGCGATTCCTCATGTAATAGCTATAACATAGGGTGACACAGAACTAGCTCCAATTCATCAATGTAATGTAGGCATGTATTCCTTAAATAGTCATACGTGCTTATGGAAAAGAACTTGCATGACATCTTTTGTCCTGCCCTCCCGTGGCAGCTGGGTCCTAGTGGAAACTAATGGATATTAAGGCCTCCTTTTAATAGAGAACCGGACCAAAGCATTAACACATGGTGAATACATGAACTCCTCAAACTACGGTCATCACCGAGAAGTATCCCGATTATTGTCACTTCGGGGTTGTCGGATCATAACACATAATAGGTGACTATAGACTTGCAAGATAGGATCAAGAACACACATATATTCATGAAAACATAATAGCTTCAGATCTGAAATCATGGCACTCGGGCCCTAGTGACAAGCATTAAGCATAGCAAAGTCATAGCAACATCAATCTCAGAACATAGTGGATACTAGGGATCAAACCCTAACAAAACTAACTTGATTACATGGTATATCTCATCCAACCCATCACCGTCCAGCAAGCCTATGATGGAATTACTCACGCACGGCGGTGAGCATCATGAAATTGGTGATGGAGGATGGTTGATGATGACGACAGCGACGAATCCCCCTCTCCGGAGCCCCGAACAGACTCCAGATCAACCCTCCCAAGAGAGATTAGGGCTTGGCGGCGGCTCCGTGTCATAAAACACGATGAAACTTCTCTCTGATTTTTTTCTCCCCGAGACGGAAGATATAGAGTTGGAGTTGAGGTCGGTGGAGGTCTAGGGGGCCCACGAGATAGGGGGCGCGCCCTATAGGGGGGGGGGCGCCCCCCTGTCTCGTGGACAGGCCCTGGCCCCCCTGGTGTATTTCTTTCGCCCAGAAATTCTTATTAATTCCAAAAAGTGCCTCCATGGATTTGCATGTCATTCTTAGAACTTTTCTTTTCTACACATAAAACAACATCATGGCAGTTCTGCTGAAAACAACGTCAGTCCGAGTTAGTTTCATTCAAATCATGCAAGTTAGAGTCCAAAACAAGTGCAAAAATGTTTGGAAAAGTAGATACGTTGGAGATGTATCAACTCCCCCAAGCTTAAACCTTTGCTTGTCCTCAAGCAATTCAGTTGATAAACTGAAAGTGGTAAAGAAAAACTTTTACAAACTCTATTTGCTCTTGTTGTTGTAAACATGAAAAGCCAGCATTCAAGTTTCAGCAAATATTATAAACTAACCATACAAACAATAACACTTAGGTTTCACAATTACTCATATCAATAACATAATCAGCTAGTGAGCCATAATAATAAAACTCGGATGACAACACTTTCACAAAACAATCATAACATGATATAACAAAATGGTATCTCGCTAGCCCTTTCTGAGACCGCAAAACATAAATGGAGAGCACCTTTAAAGATCAAGGACTGACTAAACATTGTAATTGATGGTAAAAGAGATCCAATCAAGTCATACACAATATAAACCAATAATAATGAACGCAAATGACAGTGTGCTCTCCAGTGGGTGCTTTTTAATAAGAAGGTGATGACTCAACATAAAAGTAAATAGATAGGCCCTTCGTAGAGGGAAGCAGAGATTTGTAGAGGTGCCAAAGCTCGATTTTAAAATAGAGATTGAATAACATTTTGAGTGGCATACTTTCGCTGTCAATGCAATAACTATGAGATGGATGTATCTTCCATACTACATGCATTATAGGCAGTTCCCACGCAGAATGGTAAAGGTTTATACTTCCCCAACCACCAACAAGCATCAATCCATGGCTTGCTCGAAATAACGAGTGCCTCCAACTAACAACAACCCTAGGGGAGCTTTGTTTAATTATTTTGATTTGCTTTGATCTTTTTGGATCATGGGACTGGGCATCCTGGTTACCAGCCCTTTCTCGTGAATGAGGAGCGGAGTCCACTCCTCTGAGAATAACCCACCTAGCATGGAAGATATAGGCAGCCCTAGTGGAAACATGAGCGGCTAGAGCATACAAAACAAAATTTCATTTGAAGGTTTAGAGTTTGGCACATACAAATTTACTTGGAACGGCAGGTAAATACTGTATATAGGAAGGTATAGTGGACTCATATGGAACTACTTTGGGGTTTAAGGAGTTTGGATGCACAAGCAGTATTCCCGCTTAGTACAGGTGAAGGCTAGCAAAAGACTGGGAAGCGACCAACTGAGAGAGCGACACCAGTAATAAACATGCATTAAAACTAATTCACACCAAGTACAAACATGAGTAGGATATAATCCACCACGAACATAAATATCGTGAAGGCTATGTTGATTTGATTCAACTAAATGCATTAACATGTGCCAAGTCGAGTCACTCAATTCATTCAAAGGAGGATACCATCCCATCATATCACATCACAATCATTCTAATAGCATGTTTGCACGCAAGGTACACCATTATAACTCATAGCTAATCAAGCATGGCACAAGCAACTATAATCTCTAGATGTCATTGCAAATATGTTTACTTCATAATAAGCTGACTCAGAAATGATGAACTCATCATATTTACAAAAACAAGAGGTCGAGTTCATACCAGCTTTTCTCATCCCAATAAGTCCATCATATATTGTCATTATTGCCTTTCACTTGCACGACCGAACGATGTGTATAATAATAGGAGTGTACGTGCATTGGACTAAGCTGGAATCTGCAAGCATTCAACTCAAAAGAGAAGACAAATAATATGGGCTCTAGATTAAATAAACAATCATGCATATGAGAGCCACTAAGCATCTTCAATATGGTCTTCTCGACCCCCAAAGGAAAGGAAAGAAAATAAAATTGTTTACATGGGAAAACTCCCAACAAGTAAAAGAAGAACTATAAATCTTTTTGGGTTTTCATTTTAAATTCTACCACAAGCATGGAAATTAAACTAACTATTTTTTTTGTTTTTCTCAAAGTTTATCAAACACACAAGAAGAAAACTAGAAAATAAATTTAAACTAACATGGATAATACAATGAAAGAGTATGAGCATCGACAACTAGTGTGTGACCATGAATGTAAAGTCGGTGAGAAATACGTACTCCCCCAAGCTTAGGCTTTTGGCCTAAGTTGGTCTAATACCAGGGATCGCCTGGCTGATATCCATAAGTGAAACCGGGGTTGTACTGAGATGCAGTGGCTAAAGGAAATAAGCCCTAGAGGCAATAATAAAGTATTTATTTATTTCCTCATATCATGATAAATGTTTATTATTCATGCTAGAATTGTATTAACCGGAAACATGATACACGTGTGAATACATAGACAAACATATAGTCACTAGTATGCCTCTACTTGACTAGCTCATTAATCAAAGATGGTTATGTTTCCTAACCATAGACATGTGTTGTCATTTAATTAACGGGATCACATCATTAGGATAATGATGTGATTGACATGACCCATTCCATTAGCCTAGCACTTGATCATTTAGTATATAGTTATTGCTTTCTTCATGACTTATACATGTTCCTGTAACTATGAGATTATGCAACTCCCGTTTACCGGAGGAACACTTTGGGTGCTACCAAATGTCACAACGTAACTGGGTGATTATAAAGGAGTACTACAGGTGTCTCCAAAGGTACATGTTGGGTTGGCGTATTTCGAGATTAGGTTTTGTCACTCCGATTGTCGGAGAGGTATCTCTGGGCCCTCTCGGTAATGCACATCACTATAAGCCTTGCAAGCAATGTAGCAAATGAGTTAGTTACGGAATGATGCATTACATAACGAGTAAAGAGACTTGCCAGTAACGAGATTGAACTAGGTATTGGATACCGACGATCGAATCTCGGGCAAGTAACATACCGATGACAAAGGGAACAACGTATGTTGTTATGCGGTTTGACCGATAAAGATCTTCGTAGAATATGTAGGAGCCAATATGAGCATCTAGGTTCCGCTATTGGTTATTGACCCAGAATAGTTCTAGGTCATGTCTACATAGTTCTCGAACCCGTAGGGTCCGCACGCTTAACGTTACGATGACAGTTTTATTATGAGTTTATAAGTTTTGATGTATCGAAGGTTGTTCGGAGTCCCGGATGTGATCCTGGACATGACGAGGAGTCTCGAAATGGTTGAGACATAAAGATTGATATATTGGACGACCATATTCGGACACCGGAAGTGTTCCGGGTGATTTCGGAGAAAACCGGAGTGCCGGAGGGGTTACCGGAACCCCCCGGGGAAGTATTGGGCCTTAGTGGGCCTGAGGGGAGAGAGAGGGCTGCAGCCCAGGAGGTGGCGCGCCCCCTCCCATGGGGAGTCTGAATTGGACCAAGGGGAGGGGGG
The DNA here is from genome assembly GCF_002162155.2 of Triticum dicoccoides. Lineage (NCBI taxonomy): Eukaryota > Viridiplantae > Streptophyta > Magnoliopsida > Poales > Poaceae > Triticum > Triticum dicoccoides. The sequence continues at coordinate 415,289,532 of NC_041381.1, forward strand.
GCGGCCCCTCTTTCCCTCTCCCTCTCCCTCTCTTTCCTTCCCCCTTCCTCCTTCCTAGTTCGACTAGGAAAGGGGAGTCCTACTCCCACTAGGAGGAGGACTCCCCCCTCCTTGGCGCGCCCCCTAGGGCTGGCCGGCCTCCCCCCTTGCTTCTTTATATACGGGGGCAGGGGGGCACCTCTAGACACACAAGTTGATCTACGTGATTGTTCCTTAGCCGTGTGCGGTGCCCCCCTCCACCATATTCCACCTCGGTCATATCATCGCGGAGTTTAGGCGAAGCCCTGCGCCGGTAGAACATCATCATCGTCACCACGCCGTTGTGCTGACGGAACTCATCCCCGACACTTTGCTGGATCGGAGTCCGGGGATCGTCATCGAGCTGAATGTGTGCTGAACTCGGAGGTGCCGTACGTTCGGTACTTGGATCGGTCGGATCGTGAAGACGTACGACTACATCAACCGCGTTGTCATAACGCTTCCGCTTACGGTCTACGAGGGTACGTGGACATTACTCTCCCCTCTCGTTGCTATGCATCACCATGATCTTGCATGTGCGTAGGAATTTTTTTGAAATTACTACGTTCCCCAAACAGTGGCATCCGAGCCAGGTTTTATGCGTAGATGTCATATGCACGAGTAGAACACAAGTGAGTTGTGGGCGATATAAGTCATACTGCTTACCAGCATGTCATACTTTGGCTCAGCGGTATTGTGAGATGAAGAGGCCCGGACCGACATTACGCGTACGCTTACGCGAGACTGGTTTCACCATTACGAGCACTCGTGCTTAAAGGTGACTGGCGGGTGTCTGTCTCTCTCACTTTAGCTGAATCGAGTGTGGCTACGCCCGGTCCTTGCGAAGGTTAAAACAGCATTAACTTGACGAACTATCGTTGTGGTTTTGATGCGTAGGTAAGAACGGTTCTTGCTAAAGCCCGTAGCAGCCACGTAAAATTTGCAACAACAGATTAGAGGACATCTAACTTGTTTTTGCAGGGCATGTTGTGATGTGATATGGTCAAGACGTGATGCTATATTTTATTGTATGAGATGATCATGTTTTGTAACTGAAGTTATCGGCAACTGGCAGGAGCCATATGGTTGTCGATTTATTGTATGAAATGCAAACACCCTATAATTGCTTTACTTTATCACTAAACGGTAGCGATAGTCGTAGAAGAAATAGATGGCGTAACGACAACGATGTTATGATGGAGATCAAGGTGTCGCACCGGTGACGATGGTGATCACGACGGTGCTTCGAAGATGGAGATCACAAGCACAAGATGATGATGGCCATATCATATCACTTATATTGATTGCATGTGATGTTTATCCTTTATGCATCTTATCTTGCTTTGATTGATGGTAGCATTTTAAGATGATCTCTAACTAAATTATCAAGAAGTGTTCTCCCTGAGTATGCACCGTTGCGAAAGTTCTTCGTGCTGAGACACCACGTGATGATCGGGTGTGATAGGCTCTACATTCAAATACAACGGGTGCAAAACAGTTGCACACGCGGAATACTCAGGTAAACTTGACGAGCCTAGCATATAACAGATATGGCCTCGGAACACGGAGACCGAAAGGTCGAGCGTGAATCATATAGTAGATATGATCAACATATTGATGTTCACCGTTGAAACTACTCCATCTCACGTGACGATCGGACATGGTGTAGTTGATATGGATCACGTAATCACTTAGAAGATTAGAGGGATGTCTATCTAAGTGGGGGTTCTTAAGTAATATGATTAATTGAACTTAAATTTATCATGAACTTAGTACCTAATAGTATATTGCTTGTCTATGTTTGTTGTAGATAGATGGCTCGTGCTGTTGTTCCGTTGAATTCTAATGCGTTCCTTGAGAAAGCAAAGTTGAAAGATGATGGTAGCAATTACACGGACTGGGTCCATAACCTGAGGATTATCCTCATTGCTGCACAGAAGAATTACGTCCTGGAAGCATCGCTGGGTGCCAGGCCTGCTGCTGATGCAACTCACAAAGTTAAGAACGTCTGGCAGAGCAAAGCTGATGACTATGCGATAGTTCAGTGTGCCATGATTTACGGCTTAGAACCGGGTCTTCAACGACATTTTGAACGTCATGGAGCATATGAGATGTTCCAAGAGTTGAAGTTAATATTTCAAGCAAATGCCCGAATTGAGAGATATGAAGTCTCCAATAAGTTCTATAGCTGCAAGATGGAGGAGAATAGTTCTGTCAGTGAACACATACTCAAAATGTTTGGGTATAATAATCACTTGATTCAACTGGGAGTTAATCTTCCTGATGATAGTGTTATTGACAGAATTCTTCAATCACTGCCACCAAGCTACAAGAGCTTCGTGATGAACTATAATATGCAAGGGATGGACAAGACTATTCCCGAGCTCTTCGCAATGCTAAAAGCCGCAGAGGTAGAAATCAAAAAGGAGCATCAAGTGTTGATGGTTAACAAGACCACCAGTTTCAAGAAAAAGGGCAAAGGGTAGAAGAAGGGGAACTTCAAGAAGAACATCAAACAAGTTGCAGCTCAAGAGAAGAAACCCAAGTCTGGACCTAAGCCGGAGACTGAGTGCTTCTACTGCAAGCAGACTGGACACTGGAAGCAGAACTGCCCCAAGTATTTGGCGGATAAGAAGGATGGCAAAGTGAACAAAGGTATATGTGATATACATGTTATTGATGTGTACCTTACTAATGCTCGCAGTAGTACCTGGGTATTTGATACTGGTTCTGTTGCTAATATTTGCAACTCGAAACAGGGACTACGGATTAAGTGAAGATTGGCTAAGGACGAGGTGATGATGCGCGTGGGAAATGGTTCCAAAGTCGATGTGATCGCGGTCGGCACGCTACCTCTACATCTACCATCGGGATTAGTTTTAGACCTAAATAATTGTTATTTGGTGCCAGCGTTGAGCATGAACATTATATCTGGATCTTGTTTGACGCGAGACGGTTATTCATTTAAGTCAGAGAATAATTGGTTGTTCTATTTATATGAGTAATATCTTTATGGTCATGCACCCTTGAAGAGTGGTCTATTTTTATTGAATCTCGATAGTAGTGATACACATATTCATAGTGTTGAAACCAAAAGATGCAGAGTTGATAATGATAGTGCAACTTATTTGTGGCACTGCCGTTTAGGTCATATCGGTGTAAAGCGCATGAAGAAACTCCATACTGATGGGCTTTTGGAATCACTTGATTATGAATCACTTGGTACTTGCGAACCGTGCCTCATGGGCAAGATGACTAAAACGCCGTTCTCCGGAACTATGGAGCAAGCAACTGATTTGTTGGAAATCATACATACTGATATTTGTGGTCCAATGAATGTTGAGGCTCGCGGTGGGTATCGTTATTTTCTCACATTCACAGATGATTTGAGCAGATATGGGTATATCTACTTAATGAAACACAAGTCTGAAACATTTGAAAAGTTCAAAGAATTTCAGAGTGAAGTGGAAAATCATCATAACAAGAAGATAAAATTTCTACGATCTGATCGTGGAGGAGAATATTTGAGTTACGAGTTTGGTTTACATTTGAAACAATGCGGAATAGTTTTGCAACTCATGCCACCCGGAACACCACAACGAAATGGTGTGTCCGAACGTCGTAATCGTACTTTACTAGATATGGTGCAATCTATGATGTCTCTTACTGATTTACCGCTATCATTTTGGGGTTATGCTTTAGAGACGGCCGCATTCACGTTAAATAGGGCACCATCAAAATCCGTTGAGATGACGCCTCATGAACTGTGGTTTGGCAAGAAACCAAAGTTGTCGTTTCTTAAAGTTTGGGGTTGCGATGCTTATGTGAAGAAACTTCAACCAGATAAGCTCGAACCCAAATTGGAGAAATGTGTCTTCGTAGGATACCCAAAAGAAACTGTTGGGTACACCTTCTATCACATATCTGAAGGCAAGATTTTCGTTGCAAAATTCGGATCCTTTCTAGAGAAGGAGTTTCTCTCGAAAGAAGTGAGTGGGAGGAAAGTAGAACTTGATGAGGTAACTATACCTGCTCCCTTATTGGGAAGTAGTTCATCACAAGAACCGGTTCCTGTGACAACTACACCAATCAGTGAGGAAGCTAATGATATTGATCATGAAACTTCAGATCAAGTTTCTACTGAACCTCGTAGGTCTACCAGAGTAAGATCTGCACCAAAGTGGTACGGTAATCCTATTCTGGAAGTCATGTTACTTGACCATGATGAACCTACGAACTATGAGGAAGCGATGATGAGCCCAGATTCCGCAAAATGGCTAGAGGCCATGAAATCTGAGATGGGATCCATGTATGAGAACAAAGTATGGACTTTGGTTGACTTGCCTGATGATCGGCAAGCCATTGAGAATAAATGGATTTTTAAGAAGAAGACTGACGCTGATGGTAATGTAACTGTCTATAAAGCTCGACTTGTTGCAAAAGGTTTTCGACAAGTTCAAGGGGTTGACTATGATGAGACTTTCTCACCCGTAGCGATGCTTAAGTCTGTCCGAATCATGTTAGCAATTGCTGCATTTTATGATTATGAAATTTGGCAAATGGATGTAAAAACTGCATTCTTGAATGGATTTCTGGAAGAAGAGTTGTATATGATGCAGCCAGAAGGTTTTGTTGATCCAAAAGGTGCTAACAAAGTGTGCAAGCTACAGCAATCCATTTATGGACTGGTGCAAGCATCTTGGAGTTGGAATAAACTCTTTGATAGTGTGATCAAAGCATATGGTTTTATACAGACTTTTGGAGAAGCCTGTATTTACAAGAAAGTGAGTGGGAGCTCTGTAGCATTTCTGATATTATATGTAGATGACATATTATTAATTGGAAATGATATAGAATTTCTGGATAGCATAAAGGGATACTTGAATAAAAGTTTTTCTATGAAAGACCTCGGTGAAGCTGCTTATATATTGGGCATCAAGATTTATAGAGATAGATCAAGACGCTTAATTGGAGTTTCACAAAGCACATACCTTGATAAAGTTTTGAAAAAGTTCAAAATGGATCGGGCAAAGAAAGGGTTCTTGCCCCTACTACAAGGTGTGAAGTTGAGTCAAACTCAATGTCCGACCACAGCAGAAGATAGAGAGAAAATGAAAGATGTTCCCTATGCTTCGGCCATAGGCTCTATCATGTATGCAATGTTGTGTACCAGACCTGACGTGTGCTTAGCAATAAGCTTGGCAGGAAGGTACCAAAGTAATCCAGGAGTGGATCACTGGACAGCGGTCAAGAACATCCTAAAATACCTGAAAAGGACTAAGGATATGTTTCTCGTATATGGAGGTGACAAAGAGCTAGTCGTAAATGGTTACGTCGATGCAAGCTTTGACACTGATCTGGACGATTCTAAATCGCAAACCGGATACGTGTTTTTATTAAACGGTGGAGCTGTAAGTTGGTGCAGTTCTAAACAAAGCGTCGTGGAGGGATCTACATGTGAAGCGGAGTACATAGCTGCTCCAGAAGCAGCAAATGAAGGAGTCTGGATGAAGGAGTTCATTTCCGATCTAGGTGTCATACCTAGTGCATCGACACCAATGAAGATCTTCTATGACAATACTGGTGCAATTGCCTTGGCAAAAGAATCCAGATTTCACAAGAGGACCAAGCACATCAAGAGACGCTTCAATTCCATCCGGGACCAAGTCCAGGTGGGAGACATAGAGATTTGCAAGATACATACGGATCTGAATGTTGCAGACCCATTGACTAAGCCTCTTCCACGAGCAAAACATGATCAGCACCAAGACTCCATGGGTGTTAGAATCATTACTGTGTAATCTAGATTATTGACTCTACTGCAAGTAGGAGACTGAAGGAAATATGCCCTAGAGGCAATAATAAAGTTATTATTTATTTCCTCATATCATGATAAATGTTTATTATTCATGCTAGAATTGTATTAACCGGACACATGATACATGTGTGAATACATAGACAAACATATAGTCACTAGTATGCCTCTACTTGACTAGCTCATTAATCAAAGATGGTTATGTTTCCTAATCATAGACATGTGTTGTCATTTGATTAATGGGATCACATCATTAGGAGAATGATGTGATTGACATGACCCATTCCATTAGCCTAGCAGTTGATTGTTTAGTATATTGCTATTGCTTTCTTCATGACTTATACATGTTCCTGTAACTATGAGATTATGCAACTCCCGTTTACCGGAGGAACACTTTGGGTGCTACCATTCGTCACAACGTAACTGGGTGATTATAAAGGAGTACTACAGGTGTCTCCAAAGGTACATGTTGGGTTGGCGTATTTCGAGATTAGGTTTTGTCACTCCGATTGTCGGAGAGGTATCTCTGGGCCCTCTCGGTAATGCACATCACTATAAGCCTTGCAAGCAATGTAGCAAATGAGTTAGTTACGGAATGATGCATTACGTAACGAGTAAAGAGACTTGCCAGTAACGAGATTGAACTAGGTATTGGATACCGACGATCGAATCTTGGGCAAGTAACATACCGATGACAAAGGGAACAACGTATGTTGTTATGCGGTTTGACCGATAAAGATCTTCGTAGAATATGTAGGAGCCAATATGAGCATCCAGGTTCCACTATTGGTTATTGACCGAGAATAGTTCTAGGTCATGTCTACATAGTTCTCGAACCCGTAGGGTCCGCACGCTTAACATTACGATGACAGTTTTATTATGAGTTTATAAGTTTTGATGTACCGAAGGTTGTTCGGAGTCCCGGATGTGATCCCGGACATGACGAGGAGTCTCGAAATGGTCGAGACATAAAGATTGATATATTGGACGACCATATTCGGACAATGGAAGTGTTCCGGGTGATTTCGGAGAAAACCGGAGTGCCGGAGGGGTTACCGGAACCCCCCGGGGAAGTATTGGGCCTTAGTGGGCCCGAGGGGAGAGAGAGGGCTGCATCCCAGGAGGTGGCGCGGCCCCTCTTTCCCTCTCCCCCCTCTCTTTCCTTCCCCCTTCCTCCTTCCTAGTTGTACTAGGAAAGGGGAGTCCTACTCCCACTAGGAGGAGGACTCCCCCCTCCTTGGCGCGCCCCCTAGGGCCGACCGGCCTCCCCCTTGCTCCTTTATATACGGGGGCAGGGGGGCACCTCTAGACACACAAGTTGATCTACGTGATCGTTCCTTAGCCGTGTGCGGTTGTAACATCCCAAATTTTGGAATGTTAATATAATTAATTGAATTGTTTGTTTGTTTGCTTGAGTGAATTAAACTTGAGTGAAATTTGAACCTTTTCAAAAAAACTTTTGAATGAGAGGGAATAAAATGACTTTCCCCTTCTCCGGTAAATTCAAATTCATCCTATTAAAATCAATGAGAGAAGATGACATGACTTCTTCAACTATAAAGAATTTGAACGGAGTTTTGCAATTTAATTCTTTCAAATATTTGCACTTGCTTCTCTATTTTTCTTCCCCGAGAAATACCCCGAAAAAATAAATTCTTGCAAGCAAGAAAGAGCGGAGGAAAATGACCCTCCAAAATCAGGGGCATTTTTGAAAATATTTGAGCCAAGAAAAACCAAAGTTTTCATTTAAAAATTATTTGCAAAAAGAAATAAAGCCTTTAGGGATTTTCTGAAAAACATTTTTTTTTAAGTTTTTAGTTTGGCCGTGGCATAATGCTCATCATCTACATTTTATTTTTCTGATAATTTTAGTATATAAAAACTCTTTATTCCAAATTGATTTGATTTCCATTTTTATTGTTTTAGTTTCCTAATTTTAAAAATAGGAATGGAATCGTTTTTATTAGGAAAAACCTGGCCCATTAAGCACTTTCCTATTCTAGCCCAACAAGAGATCATCTCCTTCCTCTGTTTCCTCTCACGTTACAGAAGCTTTCCATATCCATGGAGACAGGAATCTCCACCTTCCCGATCTCCCTCGTCTTTCCATCCCAGCGCCTCCCGAGACCGCCTATAAAACCCCCTCCCTCTCCTCGTTCCATTCCTCCCATCACCACGCCCCCTCCCTGCCCGTAGCCTTCTCGCCACCGTCCTCCTTTTCCTGCCTAGAAATGCTCACCAGGAGCTCTCCTGGAACCTCCCCATCGCCCAGCGCCACCTCCCCTAGCGCCGACCCCCTCCTCCGCCACCCCCACCCTCGCCGGCGACCTCGCCCCCCTCGCCGGAGCAGCCCTCCACATCGCCGTCTCCTTCCTACCATCTCTACCTCACGTACAGGTAACTCCGTTTTCGTTTTC
>NC_041381.1:415299491-415304946 GCF_002162155.2 Triticum dicoccoides
AGACTTCACTTTTGCCTTTGATGTAGGTAAAATAAAACCAGCTTTTACGCAAACAAAATTCAGATACAGAGCCACAAAGCCATAATGCATATAGTATAGTTTTATCATCTGTTCTTTTTATTGTGATCTTGCCGGTACATTCAATGTACTGACCTACACGGCTGCAACGTATCATGTTGCAGATATTTCCTCGACGAGTAAGAATTACGATACAGGGTTACGGTCTACACTCAACCTGCCGATGGCGTTGATGGGACTCCACACCCGTTTGATTGTTTCCGCTGAGTATTATGAGGTATATATCATTTTACGTTATTTATACATGTGATTGCACTTTGATATATACATTGATGTACTGTGTGTGCCAGCATACTGATCCAGGGATGGCACAGTAACACAGAGGCTTGACCGTCTGAGGTCGGGTCGCTACAGAAATGGTATCAGAGCACATGTTGACTGTAGGACGTGACCCTAGACATCGGAAAGCCCTAGTACAGGATATCTCAAAAACTCTATTTACAAAAAGACTCTTACTTCTCATCTCTTCTGACACTCTCACCTCAAATAGTTAGAATATACCCCTTTTCCCTTTTAATCAACCGGAGGATCAACTGAAGACGCTCCAAGAAGGAATTGATGACCCTTTCAGAGTAAAGAGGATTTCACCATGTATTAGAAGCTACAATAGTTGAAGACTCCGAAAACTTGAAGGATCTGAAGAGATTTGACCTTTAGAAGACCAAACCCCTGTTACACACTTACGTTAGATACAACGATTTGTGAGCTGTCATTTGTTTGATGTTTTCCGACAGCCACAAAGTAAAACTTGTTTCTTCAAAAACTATTGTTTGTATTGTGTGTATATCCCTCCCCGCCTCTCTCATATCTCATCCCAAAACTTTTGAACCCCATAGATGATGAATGAAGTTGGACTGATATTCTCTGAACCGAAGACTCAGCCGGAGGCAGAGCTATGGATTCAGAACATGGAAAATCACTTCGGGAGCAATTTGATTCCAAGGAAGTATGAGGTTCAATACGCTCTTCAGTGCTTTACAGAAAGTGCTGCAACCTGGTGGAAAATGCATCAAGCCATACAAGGATTTAATGGAGCAAGAACTTGGGAGGAATTCAAGAAGACCCTGTTGAGATCACGTCTTACCCGGAAGCACCATGATACACCAAGAAATAAACCTTGTGCCTGCAAGATTTGCGGAGAAATAGGACACACCCAGGAGGAACACAAGGATGGATGCCCTCATTGTGAGGAGAAACACCCAGCTGAGGAATGCCCAACTAGTCAGGTGACTTGTTTCTTGTGTGAAGGAACCACCCACTACCCGACCCAGTGTCACATTTACCCCATGGTACAACAAACTATTCAGGAGCAGGAAGAAGGAATGAAAGAAGCCCTCCGAGAAGTTATGAAAGAACCTGTGATGAAGGAATGTGTTGAAGACCCTGATGGAGAAGGCCTCAACAGATTTTACTCCAATGCCTGCTATTCATGTGGAGAAGAAGGACATTTTTCGCAGTACTGCCCCAAGGGAATAAAAGAGTATCTGGGATATTTCCCGAGAGCAGTAGTGAAGTTTGATCCTCGGGAAATAGAAACTCTGATCATTACAGAGAAATCCAGGAAGAGAAAAAGAAGGCAACCCGAGAACAACACAATTTTTGCAGAGAAGGACTTGAGTCATATCACCTGTTACAGGTGCAAGGATTTAGGTCATTACGCTAGTAAATGTCCAGAAAAGAAGCCAAGAATCCAAGGAGCACGCATAATCACAAAGAAGCCCCGAGACATGTCAGAAGTCATTTGTTTTCGCTGCAAGGAGGCAGGACATTATGCTATTAAAAGTCCCGACAAGATGAAAGCTGGAGTTGAGTAGCTGGAATTTTGATATGGATAATAAGAGTAGTAGAAAGCAATTTCATTTTCATGAGCTCAATGAGTTGAGTTATGTAATAGATTACTCTGAGATTGTAATAGTTCATGACTCAATAAAGTTGTAATGTCACATGCTGAAAAGCTTTAAGGAGTTGTCATATTTTATCTTATCTTGGAAATTAATATTCTTGATGAACATGGAAGAAGATGAGTTGTGATGCATAAACAGGAAATTGGAAATTGAGTTTGAAGTTCTGTTTGGATGATATGAATGTATGCCCCAGGGGATAAGTACCTTATTCTGAGCATCATTTCTGTTTCACAACTGCAGATGACGACCCTTTATGAGTCTTTCCTTAAAGGTCCGGAAACAATCATGACCCTGACAAGTGATCATGATTACCCGAAGATCCTAAAGGACATGATGAAGCATAATTACCTTGAAGGAGATGCAATCTACAAAGGCTACCCTTTCATGCAAAAGGGAGTGGAACTTTGGTATGTGGAGGTACACCTCCACCATTTGAAAGGAGTTTGCCCAAAGATGATGGGGCAGTATTTTTTTCATTTCACGTGTGCCACAAGCAACTTTCTTCGATGCTGTTCCTGAAGCAGCCATGGAAGCCATACGCCAGATCGGAGAAATACTTGAAGCAAGACTCCGTTATACTCAGGAATACCTAAGCGAAGTGCATGCAAAGATGATGGAGGTCAAGCTCAAGGCCACCACGATGAAACAGAAGATTGAAGATTTCAAGGCGCACGTCGCACAATTCCAGTGGGACTGAAGAATCCTCGAGAAAGATAAATAAATAAAGTTAGAAGTAATGTCTGACCATACCGAACCATGTGAGTGGCGACATTTGTAATAAACTTTTGGAATTTGGATTCACGAAAAATGGTTAAGGATGTACTAAAGGATTGACATGAAAAATGAGATTTATGGATAAACTAGTGCATTTGTCTTTGGTGCCGTAGTACTCCGTAAAGCCACAGGATCAATGAAGAAAGAAATGTGTTATTCATGACGGTCCATAGAAGGAAGCTGGACAAAATAAGTTGGAGTTTTGCTTTTGATATGATGGTATGAAGAAACAGAGTACTACTGGAATTAAAGGAGGTGTAACATGAGAGTTACTCCAAGGATGAGTTAAAGCTGCACTAGTGTTGAAGTGGGCCATAACCCACAGGCCCAGGATTTTGAAAAGGAACAGATGTAACCTTGATAAAGGAATCAATTTGGAAGAATGAGTAATCCAATCAGCATATGTTTCGTAGGAGGTTACGCAAAAACCTGAGAGTGGTGAAGTGACGATAGATGTTTTGTTTGGCTTGCAGAAACCATAGATTTACTCGAACCTAGTTCGAGAACAAGAGAAATTCTGCAATGCTTGTGAGTATGCCCAAGTGTTAGAATACGTGATTCACTGTTTACGTATGTGGTAATGATTCAAGTACGGGATGGATTGGCCCCCATACCGAAGACTTCTATCAGGAACTATCATATGTTGATGGAAAATCAGAGAGCCTCAAAAACCTTTGAAGGGTGTCGACGCGATAAGCCATGAAACCATAGAATGGTAGGACGATGGAACCCCTTTACAGGCAACCGTTGCCAATCGTAGGTTATACGGTGAGGTTCAACCCAGACCCGTTTTCTGCAGGAGAAACCATAAATTGTAGACCACCATGAGTATTTCGATAGTTGACTAGAATGGACTCGGACCTATCAGCTAAGAAGATCCAGTCTCGGACGAACCACAACTTTGACGAACCGACCCAAGATTCTGAGGAAAACTCTATGCTTCTGACAGAAGAGCTTTGGTGAAGGAGCTATTGTAGGATATGTGAAGAGACATACATTGTCAACACTCCAGAGGAAATATCTGAGTTTATTGGAACCATGACCTTGTTTTTAAGTGTGGTAGCACCCCTGACCTTTCTGACCAAGACATTTGCTAGAAGACCCCAACCCCTAACCTTTTCCTTGCTAGCCTCTTCGAATCTCGAGGACGAGATTCATTTTAAGTGTGGTAGGTTTGTAACATCCCAAATTTTGGAATGTTAATATAATTAATTGAATTGTTTGTTTGTTTGCTTGAGTGAATTAAACTTGAGTGAAATTTGAACCTTTTCAAAAAAACTTTTGAATGAGAGGGAATAAAATGACTTTCCCCTTCTCCGGTAAATTCAAATTCATCCTATTAAAATCAATGAGAGAAGATGACATGACTTCTTCAACTATAAAGAATTTGAACGGAGTTTTGCAATTTAATTCTTTCAAATATTTGCACTTGCTTCTCTATTTTTCTTCCCCGAGAAATACCCCGAAAAAATAAATTCTTGCAAGCAAGAAAGAGCGGAGGAAAATGACCCTCCAAAATCAGGGGCATTTTTGAAAATATTTGAGCCAAGAAAAACCAAAGTTTTCATTTAAAAATTATTTGCAAAAAGAAATAAAGCCTTTAGGGATTTTCTGAAAAACATTATTTTTAAGTTTTTATTTTGGCCGTGGCATAATGCTCATCATCTACATTTTATTTTTCTGATAATTTTAGTATATAAAAACTCTTTATTCCGAATTGATTTGATTTCCCTTTTTATTGTTTTAGTTTCCTAATTTTAAAAATAGGAATGGAATCGTTTTTATTAGGAAAAACCTGGCCCATTAAGCACTTTCCTATTCTAGCCCAACAAGAGATCATCTCCTTCCTCTGTTTCCTCTCAGTTACAGAAGCTTTCCATATCCATGGAGACAGGAATCTCCACCTTCCCGATCTCCCTCGTCTTTCCATCCCAGCGCCTCCCGAGACCGCCTATAAAACCCCCTCCCTCTCCTCGTTCCATTCCTCCCATCACCACGCCCCCTCCCTGCCCGTAGCCTTCTCGCCACCGTCCTCCTTTTCCTGCCTAGAAACGCTCACCAGGAGCTCTCCTGGAACCTCCCCATCGCCCAGCGCCACCTCCCCTAGCGCCGACCCCCTCCTCCGCCACCCCCACCCTCGCCGGCGACCTCGCCCCCCTCGCCGGAGCAGCCCTCCACATCGCCGTCTCCTTCCTACCATCTCTGCCTCACGTACAGGTAACTCCGTTTTCGTTTTCAGATTTATTTCCGTAACAGATTTAGTTCCGTTCTTGTTTAGCTTATAACTTTTGATCTAGAAGTCCAATGATGCTGATTCTTTTTGCGTTAGATCACAATTTTCTTGTAGTTTCCAAAAATATATAATTTGTCTATGTTTGGATTTATAAAAATTGAGTTAGATCAGATTTGAATTAAAGCTTGTTTTGCTTATTCCGGGAGTTTAAAAATAGGTTTTTAATTAATTCCTTTTGCTCCTGGTCTCTAGGACTTTTGTTTATCCAGTGGTATTTAGTATTTTATTTTCAGGTTATTTTAAATTAGGTTTTTAGCAAAACAGTACTGTTTTAGTTATAGTTTTGGTTTAGTCTTTTCTTTATTGTTTTTATTAGTTTTAAAGTATTTCTTTTTGTCACTTTTGACAAAATTAGTTGTGTTTCTGTTAGACAACAGGAGAAAATTTATTTGATTTTAAAAAAAAA
>NC_041381.1:415305479-415340996 GCF_002162155.2 Triticum dicoccoides
AAAAAATACTTTCTGTTAAATTAGTTATTTTACATTTTATTTTCTGTTAATTTATTAGTTTAGTATTTTAATTGTTGTTAAATTTTTACTTACGGCAAAACTAAATTAGATGTTTGTAGCAAAGTCATAGATCTTCGTTAGTAGTTTTTCTTTGTAGTTTTATTTGAAGTTTCTTTTGATTTTTGTTTGAGTTTTATTATCGATTTTCCTTGCTGTTTTGATTGTTATTTTGAGTGCTAAAATTGTTTGCTAGGATGTTTGCTTATGTGAATGCTATGTTTGACTATATAGATTTTAAACGGAGTGACGATTAGTTCTACCAAGTCATTTTCTGACAGCGTTGTTATCTTCATCAAGTATTACCAGGCAAGTTCACTTTGACCATGCTTTCATACCTATGTTTTATTGCATTTAGTGTCATCTTCGCAACAATCCCTCCAGTAGTGATATTGAATTCTTGTAGTTGATTAGTATGCATGAGGTAGGAACCCATCACCCTGTTACCAAGCCCGGGACGTTATTTATTTTAATGCTACGCTATAGTAGACGGGGTTTGGTATGAGTGCTCGAGAGTGGTGTGAAGAAGGAGGACTCTACGTCAATGACGACAACTCCATGATGGCATCTGCAAGGACTGCATTTTCAAGGCCTCAAGACTTCAAGACTCGAGACAAGAATTCAATACACACTACTGGGTGAAAGACGGTTGACGGGCACCCTGGAGAAACCAGTGGTTGGCCGGGATGCATGGAGAAGCGCCATGACATCTTGCGGAAAGCTTCACCCAGACTCAAAGAGACGGAAGAATACTTCATGCCCGGAAGCTTACCTGTGCAACCGCAAGTCACTATGGGCTCTGGCTTGGTTGACCTTAGTTGTGACTCTGGCTGGGACGGTGCTAGCAGATGTAGAACTACGGTAGGATTGGATGAGCACCGGACAGTGGTTAGAGGAACTCTTCGGAAGACCATGTTTCGGTCATCTTGTTCTCAAACACCCTGAAGTGCGAGAACGTAAAGAGAGGGATCGAATCTTGCGGGTAAAGTGTACAAACCTCTGCAGAGGGTTTAAACCTAATCGATTAGCCGTGTCCCCGGTTACGGACAATTTGAGCCTCTGGACTTGGATCTATCTCGAAACTCTCAACACTGGAATGATAACTTAATTGTGGGCAACCTATGATGATTTTGGGCTATGAGACATCGGTTGGCGGAACCATGTCATGATAGAAAACTCCATAGTACAGACTTCACTTTTGCCTTTGATGTAGGTAAAATAAAACCAGCTTTTACGCAAACAAAATTCAGATACAGAGCCACAAAGCCATAATGCATATAGTATAGTTTTATCATCTGTTCTTTTTATTGTGATCTTGCCGGTACATTCAATGTACTGACCTACACGGCTGCAACGTATCATGTTGCAGATATTTCCTCGACGAGTAAGAATTACGATACAGGGTTACGGTCTACACTCAACCTGCCGATGGCGTTGATGGGACTCCACACCCGTTTGATTGTTTCCGCTGAGTATTATGAGGTATATATCATTTTACGTTATTTATACATGTGATTGCACTTTGATATATACATTGATGTACTGTGTGTGCCAGCATACTGATCCAGGGATGGCACAGTAACACAGAGGCTTGACCGTCTGAGGTCGGGTCGCTACAGCGGTGCCCCCTCCACCATATTCCACCTCGATCATATCGTCGCGGAGTTTAGGCGAAGCCCTGCGCTGGTAGAACATCATCATCGTCACCACGCCGTCGTGCTGACGGAACTCATCCCTGACACTTTGCTGGATGGAGTCCAGGGATCGTCATCGAGCTGAACGTGTGCTGAACTCGGAGGTGTCGTACGTTCGGTACTTGGATCGGTCGGATCGTGAAGATGTATGACTACATCAACCGCATTGTCATAACGCTTCCGCTTACGGTCTATGAGGGTACGTGGACATTACTCTCCCCTCTCGTTGCTATGCATCACCATGATCTTGCGTGTGCGTAGGAATTTTTTTGAAATTACTACGTTCCCCAACAGTGGCAACCGCCTCCTGAGCTGCAGCGTGTTGGCGAGTTGCCTCCACTCCCCTCTCGTATTCAGCTGCTTCCTCCTTGGTGACAACATATCTTCCTTTTCCTGATAATCAAAAAGGTAAGGAGCAGGAAGAGTAACAGGGACAACGTTGCGTCTGTCAGAGATTAGTCGATAATGGAGGAATTATTCATTCCTCTCAAGAAAATGATGACTAAACATAGCTTATTTATCCAAATAAACAAGGGGTAAAATCATATCCCCCTCTCATGGGGCTATACCAAGATAATTAGCCATACGGGTTGCACAAATTCCTCCAAATAAATTTCCCTTTCTACTATTATTCTGCAACCTACGTGCAACTATTGCCCCCAAGTTATAACCTTTAAAACCTAACACAGTGCTCTTGAGGATACTCAGATCAGGGATACACATGTGACATGCTTCATCCTTACCATTAATACATCTACCAATGAAGAGACCAAAATAATGTATAGCAGGAAAGTGAATGCTCCCTATGGTAGCTTGTGCTATGTCCCTAGATTCTCCCACAGTGATACTAGCCAGAAAATCTCTAAATTCAGATTTGTGAGGATCATTAATATTACCCCACTGCGGGAGTTTGCAAGCATTTGTAAAATCCTCTAAGTCCATGGTACAAGATGTATCATAAATATCAAATAGGACACTAGGATAATTACGCGTACAGTTATATTTAAACCTCCACACAAAGGAATCAGTCAATTGATAGTACTGAGGAGATAATTCAAAAAACAGATGGAAAGTACTATTTTTATTTTATTTAATCTAAATAACAGAAAGTAAAAAGAAAGTACGCAAGGTTGTGCCTTCTAGTTTCATCCATCTCATGATCATCAAAATGAATCCACTAACAAGGTTGATCAAGTCTTGTTAACAAACTCATTCCGAATAACACGGAACCGGAGAAATTTTGAAGTGACACTAAGTTACCTCAACGGGGATATGAAAATCCCCAACAATAAGAATATCATACTTTTTCTTGACAGTAGGGAGAGGAAATTCAAAACCTCCAATAATAATTGATGGGATTTTCTCAATAGTATTTATGCTATGAACTTGGATTTGCTTCCTCAAAAAATGTACCATATGCTCATTTCCATTAACATGAAAGGTGACATTGCCTTTGTTGCAATCAATAATAGCTCCTGCAGTATTTAAAAAGGGTCTACCAAGAATAATAGACATACTATTGTCCTCGGGAATATCAAGAATAACGAAGTCTGTTAAGATAGTAACATTCGCAACAGCAACAGGCACGTCCTCACAAATGTCGACATGTATAGCAGTTGATTTGTCAGCCATTTGCAAAGGTATCTCAGTAGGTGTCAACTTACTTAATTCAAGTCTACGGTACAAGGAAAGAGGCATAACACTAACACCGGCTCCTAAATCACATAAAGTAGTTTTAACATAATTTCTTTTAATAGAGCAAGGTATAGTGGGTACTCCGGGATCACCAAGTTTCTTAGGTATTCCACCCTTAAAGGTATAGTTGGCAAGCATGGTGGAAATCTCAGTTTCAGGTATTTTCCTCTTATTAGTGATGATATCTTTCATATATTTAGCATAAGGGTTTGTTTTAAGCATATCAGTTAAGCGCATGCGTAAGAAAATAGGTCTAATCATTTCAGCAAAACGCTCAAAGTCCTCATCATCCTTTGACTTGGATGGTTTAGGAGGAAAGGGCATGGGTTTCTGAACCCATGGTTTTCTTTCTTTACCATGCTTCCTAGCAACAAAATCTCTCTTATCATAACTTTGATTTCTTGATTGTGGGTTATCAAGACCAACCGCAGGTTCAATTTCTATATCATTGTTATTACTAGGTTGAGCATCTACATGAACATCTTTATTAGCATTATCATCATGTTCATGTTCATCTCTGGATTGTGTTTTAGCATCAGAGATAGAAGTATTATTAGGATTCTCAGGTGTTTCTTCATTAGGTTCACTAGAAGTTTGCAAAGTCCTATCATTCTTCTTTTTCTTCTTCTTAGAAGAACTAGGAGCATCTAAATTATTATTCTGAGAATCTTGCCCAATTCTTTTAGGGTGGCCTGATTCATTCTACCAGTTCTAGTAGCCACTCTAACAGCAAAGTCATTTTCATTATTTAATTCAGCAATCAATTCATTCTGAGCCTTAAGTACTTGTTCAGCTTGAGTAGCAATCATGGAAGCATGTTTGCTAGTGAGTTTAAGTTCACTTTTAACTCTAGCTACATAATCATTCAAGCGTACTATCGTATAAGCATTATTATTCAATTTTCTACCAACATAATCATTGAAATTTTCTTGTCTATTCATGAAATCATCAAATTCATCTAAGCAAGGGCTATGAAATTTAGTAGATGGGATTTCATCTTTACCATATCTATAGAGAGAATTTACCTTTACTACCTGTGTCGGGTTATAAAGACAATGTGTTTCTTCAACAGGCGGTATATTAAGACCATGTATTTCTTCAATAGGAAGTAAATTCTTAACATATTCAGCTTTAATACCTTTCTCTTTCATTGATTTCTTTGCCTCTTGCATATCTTCAGGACTGAGAAATAGAACACCTCTCTTCTTCGGAGTGGGTTTAGGAATAGGCTCAGGAGTTGGCTCAATTGGTTCAGGAATTGGCTCAGGGAGAGTCCAATTATTTTCATTAGTCAACATATTATTCAATAGTAATTCAGCTTCATCGACTGTTCTTTCCCTGAAAACACAACCAGCACAACTATCCAAGTAGTCCTTGGAAGCATCGGTTAGTCCATTATAGAAGATATCAAGTATCTCATTTTTCTTAAGTGGATGATCAGGCAAAGCATTAAGTAATCGGAGAAGCCTCCCCCAAGCTTGTGGGAGACTCTCTTCTTTGATTTGCACAAAATTATATATTTCCCGCAAGGCAGCTTATTTCTTATGAGCAGGAAAATACTTAGCAGAGAAGTAATAAACCATATCCTGGGGACTACGCACACAACCAGGAGCAAGAGAATTATACCAAGTCTTAGCATCACCCTTTAATGAGAACGGGAATATCGTAAGGATATAAAAATAGCGAGACTTCTCATCATGAGTAAATAGGGTAGCTATATCATTCAACTTGGTAAGATGTGCCACAACAGTTTCAGATTCGAGGCCATAAAAAGGATCGGATTCTACCAAAGTAATAATTTCAGGATCAACAGAGAATTCATAATCCTTATCAGTAACACAGATATGTGAAGTAGCAAAAGCAGGGTCAGGTTTCATTCTAGCATTAAGAGATTGTTGCTTCCATTTAGCTAATAGTTTCTTAAGATCATATCTATCTTTGCAAGCAAAGATAGCTTCAGCAGCTTCTTTATTCATAACATAACCCTCAGGAACAACAGGCAATACATAATCATTTGGAGAATTTTCATCATCACTATCATCAATAATAGCATCTTCAGTAATTTCATTCTCTCTAGCCCTAGCAAGTTGTTCATCAAGAAATTCACCTAATGGTACAGTAGTATCACGTATAGAAGTAGTTTCATCATAAGTATCATGCGAAGCAGAAGTGGCATCATCGATAACATGCGACATATCAGAATTCATAGCAGTAGCAGGTTTAGGTGTCACAAGCTTATTACTAACAGAAGGAGAATCTAGTGCAGAGCTAGATGGCAGTTCCTTATCTCCCCTCGTAGTTGAGGGCAAAATCTTGGTTTTAGCGTCTTTCAAGTTCTTCATAGTGATCAACAGATATAAATCCCAAGTGACTCAGAGAATAAAGCTATGATCCCTGGCAACGGCGCCAGAAATTAGTCTTGATGACCCACAAGTATAGGGGATCGCAACAGCTTTCGAGGGTAGAGTATTCAACCCAAATTTATTGATTCGACACAAGGGGAGCCAAAGAATATTCTTGAGTATTAGCAGTTGAGTTGTCAATTCAACCACACCTGGATAACTTAGTATTTGCAGCAAGGTATTTAGTAGCAAAGTAGTATGATAGTAATGGTAACGGTGATAAAAGGTAAAGATAGTAGTAGCAATATTTTTGGTGTTTTGTAGTGATTGTAACAGTAGCAACAGAAAAGTAAATAAGCGAAGAACAATATGTGAAAAGCTCGTAGGCAATGGATCAGTGATGGATATTATGCCGGATGTGATTCCTCATGTAATAGCTATAACATAGGGTGACACAGAACTAGCTCCAGTTTATCAATGTAATGTAGGCATGTATTCCGTTAATAGTCATACGTGCTTATGGAAAAGAACTTGCATGGCATCTTTTGTCCTACCCTCCCGTGGCAATGGGGTCCTAGTGGAAACTAAGGGATATTAAGGCCTCATTTTAATAGAGAACCGGACCAAAGCATTAACACATGGTGAATACATGAACTCCTCAAACTATGGTCATCACCGAGAAGTATCCCGATTATTGTCACTTCGGGGTTGTCGGATCATAACACATAATAGGTGACTATAGACTTGCAAGATAGGATCAAGAACACACATATATTCATGAAAACATAATAGGTTCAGATCTAAAATCATGGCACTCGGGCCCTAGTGACAAGCATTAAGCATAACAAAGTCATAGCAACATCAATCTCAGAACATAGTGGATACTAGGGATCAAACCCTAACAAAACTAACTTGATTACATGGTAAATCTCATCCAACCCATCACCGTCTAGTAAGCCTACGATGGAATTACTCACGCACGATGGTGAGCATCATGAAATTGGTGATGGAGGATGGTTGATGATGGAGACGGCGACGAATCCCCCTCTCTGGAGCCCCGAACGGACTCCAGATCAGCCCTCCCGAGAGAGATTAGGGCTTGGCGGCGGCTCCGTGTCGTAAAACGCGATGAAACTTTCTCTCTGATTTTTTTCTCCCTGAGACGGAAGATATAGAGTTGGATTTGAGGTCGGTGGAGGTCCAGGGGTCCCATGAGATAGGGGGGCGCCCTACAGGGGGGCGCCCCCCTGTCTCGTGGACAGGCCCTAGGCCCCCTGGTGTATTTCTTTTGCCCAGAAATTCTTACTAATTCCAAAAAGTGCCTCCGTGGATTTGCAGGTCATTTCGAGAACTTTTCTTTTCTACACATAAAACAACATCATGGCAGTTCTGCTAAAAACAGCGTCAGTCCGGGTTAGTTTCATTCAAATCATGCAAGTTAGAGTCCAAAACAAGGGCAAAAGTGTTTGGAAAAGTAGATACGTTGGAGACGTATCACTCCACACATCGACTGACTCCTGTCTGCATCTAGAGTATTAAGTTCAAGAGAACAGAGTAACGCTTTAAGAAAGATGACATGATGTAGAGGGATAAACTCAAGCAATATGATGTAAACCCCATCTTTTTACCCTTAATGGCAACAATAGAATACATGCCTCGCTGCCCCTTCTGTCACTGGGAGAGGACACCGCAAGATTGAACCCATCACAAAGCACCTCTCCCATTGCAAGATAGATCAATCTTGTTGGCCAAACCAAATCAATAAATCAGAGAGAAATACAAAGCTATCAAATCATGCATATAGGAATTCATAGGAGACTCAAATAATATTCACAGATAATTTGATCATAAATCCATCAATTCATTGGATCTCAAAAAACACACCACAAAAGAAGATTACAACGGATAGAACTCGAAGAACATCGAGGAGAAATAGTATTGAAGATCGAAGAGAGAGAAGAAGCCATCTAGCTACTAGCTATGGACTCGTAGGTCTATGGTAAACTACTCACACATCATCGGTAGGGCAACAAGGTTGATGTAGAGGCCCTCCATGATTGAATCCCCTCTGGTAGATCATCGAAAAAGGCTGCAAGATGGGATCTCATGGGAACAGAGACTTGCGGCAGCGCAAAAGTATTTTTGTGGATGCTTCTGATGTTTGGGGAATATTTTAGAATTTATAGTGCAAAGATTAGGGTTGGGGGACTCCCGAGGGGCCCACAAGCCTGGGGCCGCCTAATACGACTCCAACGTATCTATAATTTGTTATTGTTCCATGCTATTATATTACCTGTTTTGGATGTTTATGGGCTTTACTCTACACTTCAATATCATTTTTTGGGACTAACCTATTAACCGGAGGCCCAGCCCATATTCCTGTTTTCTTGCCTATTTCAGTGTTTCGAAGAAAAGGAATATCAAACGGAGTCCAAATGGAATGAAACCTTCGGGAAAGTTATTTTTGGAACGGAAGCAATCCAGGGGACTTGGAGTGCACGCAAGGGAAGCTTTGAGGTGGCCACGAGGGTGCCCCCCCTACTGGGCGTGCCCCCCTATCTTGTGGGCCCCTCGAGCGACCGACTTCTTTCACCTATATAAGTCCATATACCCTAAAAACATCAGAGACAATGATAGATCGGGAATTCCGCCACCGCAAGCCTCTGTAGCCACCAAAAACCAATCGGGACCCTGTTCCGGCACCCTGCCAGAGGGGGGATCCCTCACCGGTGGCCATCTTCATCATCCCGGCGCTCTCCATGACGAGGAGGGAGTAGTTCACCCTCGGGGCTGACAGTTTGTACCAGTATCTATGTGTTTGATCTCTCTTCTCTCGTGTTCTTGATTTGATACGATCTTGATGTATCGCGAGCTTTGCTATTATAGTTGGATCTTATGATGTTTCTCCCCCTCTACTCTCTTGTAATGGATTGAGTTTTCCCTTTGAAGTTATCTTATCGGATTGAGTCTTTAAGGATTTGAGAACACTTAATGTATGTCTTGCCGTGCTTATCTGTGGTGACAATGGGATATTCACGCGATTCACTTGATGTATGTTTTGGTGATCAACTTGCCGGTTCCGTGACCTTTGGAATCTATGCATAGGGGTTGGCACACGTTTTTGTCTTGACTCTCCGGTAGAAACTTTGGGGCACTCTTTGAAGTGCTTTGTGTTGGTTGAATAGATGAATATGAGATTGTGTGATGCATATCGTATAATCATGCCCACAGATACTTGAGGTGATAATGGAGTATCTAGGTGACATAAGGGTTTTGGTTGATTTGTGTCTTAAGGTGTTATTCTAGTATGAACTCTATGATAGATTGAACGGAAAGAATAGCTTCATGTTATTTTACTACGGACTCTTGAATAGATAGATCAAAAAGGATAACTTTGAGGTGGTTTCGTACCCTACCATAATCTCTTCGTTTGTTCTCCGCTATTACTGGCTTTGGAGTGACTCTTTGTTGCATGTTGAGGGATAGTTATATGATCCAGTTATGTTATTATTGTTGAGAGAACTTGCACTAGTGAAAGTATGAACCTTAGGCCTTGTTTCCTAGCATTGCAATACCATTTACACTCACTTTTATCATTAGTTACCTTGCTGTTTTTATAATTTCAGATTATAAATTCCTTTATCTACTATCCATATTGCACCTGTATCACTATCTCTTCGCCGAACTAGTGCACCTATACAATTTACCATTGTATTGGGTGTGTTGGGGACACAAAAGACTCTTTGTTATTTGGTTGCAGGGTTGTTTGAGAGAGACCATCTTCATCCTACGCCTCCCACGGATTGATAAACCTTAGGTCATCTACTTGAGGGAAATTTGCTACTGTCCTACAAACCTCTGCACTTGGAGGCCCAACAACGTCTACAAGAAGAAGGTTGTGTAGTAGACATCAAGCTTTTTTCTCGCGCCGTTGCCGGGGAGGTGAGTGCTTGAAGGTATATCTTTAGATCTTGCAATCGAATCTTTTTGTTTCTTGTTTTATCACTAGTTTAGTCTATAAAAGAAAACTACAAAAAAATGGAATTGAGTTTGTCTCATACGCTTCATCTTTTTAATATCTTTCGTGAGAATGATGGAAAGGAAAATTGTGCTCAAGTGCTAGAAGAAGAAATCTATAAAATGTTTGGCACTAAATATTCAAATGATGAGCATGATTGCAATGTTATTAGTATGAACTCTTTGAATATCCATGATGCTAATGATATGCAAAGCCACAAGCTTGAGGATGCTATGTTTGATGAATATGATATTTTTTGTCCCCCAAGTTTTGATGAGCAAATTTATTATGATGAAAGCATGCCTCCTATTTATGAGGAATCAGACTAGGGCGCCGTGGGCTGGCCTACTGGTAGTTGAAAGGCGTGAAAATTCACATGATTATTGTGATGATACGTATGCTATAAAGAATAATGATAACCATGAAACTTGTCATCTTGATTTTAGTTTTCAATTGGATTATGCCTCACATGATAGTTATTTTGTTGAGTTTGCTCCCACTATTATTCATGAGAAGAAATTCGCTTATGTGGAGAGTAGTAAAATTTCTATGCAAGTAGATCATGAAAATAATGCTTTATGTGCTGGTTATATTGTTGAATTCATTCATGATGGTACTGAAAATTATTATGAGGGAGGAACACATGCTTGTAGGAATTGCAATAATATCAAGTTTCCTCTCTATGTGCTTAAAATTTTAAAGTTATGCTTGTTTTGCCTTCCTATGCTAGTTGATTATTGTTCCCATAAGTTGTTTGCTCACAAAATCCCTATGCATAGGAAGTGGGTTAGACTTAAATGTGCTAGTCATATTCTTCATGATGCTCTCTTTATGTTTCAATTCTTATCCTTTATGTGAGCATCATTCAAATCATCATGCCTAGCTAGGGGCGTTAAACGCTAGCGCTTGTTGGGAGGCAACCCAATTTTATTTTTCCTTTGCTTTTGCTCATGTTTAGTAATAAATAATTCATATAGCCTCTGGTTAGATGTGGTTTTATTTTTTAATTAGTGTTTGTGCCAAGTAGAGCCTTTGGGAAGACTTGGGTGAAGTCTATACGATCTTGCTGTAAAAAAACAGAAACTTTGCGCTCATGAGATTAGCTTCCATTTTTACAGAAGAGTGCTTTCAGGTTGATTCTTTTTTAATATGATTAATATACAAATGAATCAGGTCCACCAATTTATTTCGGAATTTGTGGAGTTCCAGAAGTATACGTTTGATATAGATTACTACAGACTGTTCTGTTTTTCTCAGATTCTATTTTCTATGTGTTGTTTGCTTATTTTGATGAATCTATGAGTAGTATTGGAGGGTATGAACCATAGGGAAGTTGGAATACATTAGATATTACACAAATATGAATAAAGAATGAGTTTATTGCAGTACCTTAAAGTGGTGATTTATTTTCTTATACTAACAGAGCTTACGAGTTTTGTTTTGAGCTTCGTGTTGTGATGTTTTCAAGTTTTGGGTAAAGATTCGATGAACTATGGAATAAGGAGTGGTAAGAGACTAAGCTTGGGGATTACCAAGGCACCCCAAGGTAATATTCAAGGACAACCAAGAGACTAAGCTTGGGGATGCCCCGGAAGGCATCCCCTCTTTCGTCTTCGTTCATCGGTAACTTTACTTGGAGCTATATTTTTATTTACCACATGATATGTGTTTTGCTTGGAGCGTCATTTTATTTTGTTAGTATTTGCTTTATATTATTTATAATAATGTCTTGCATCTTTATTTTCAATAAAAATGTCAAGGATAGCCTTTACCATGCTTATTTTGCAAGTATACATGTTGCTGTTTCAAAACAGAAAGTTTACCGCTGTTGCAAAAATTACCTAGAAAAGTCAGAGAATGATATAATGTTGAATCTTTTTGCATAATGATCTATGATAAATCTTCTACAGCTTAGTAGTTTTCTTATAATTTTTGGAGTTAGGGAAGTATGATGAATCTTGCATTCTTTACAGACTATACTGTTTTAGCAGATTGCTGTTATGTTTGCATTGTTTGCATATGCTTGCTTGTTTAATGATTCTATTTGAGTATAGGAGTATTAAATATGCAGAGACATTTAGGATGCAATGTTGAATAATAATGTTAGTGATTTGTTACAGTAGAAAATGATAAGGTTTTTGCATTGGTTTATACTAACCTATCTCACGAGTTCTTGTTGAGTTTGGTGTGAATGAAGCTTTCGAGATTTAGGAAACCAAGATATAAAAGGAATTAAGGAGACACAAAAGCTCAAGCTTGGGGATGCCCAAGGCACCCCAAGATAATATTTCAATAAGTATCAAGCATCTAATCTTGGGGATGCCCCGGTAGGCATCCCACCTTTCTTCTTCAACAACTATCGGTTAGTATCGGTTGAACCTAAGTTTTTGCTCCTTCACATGAGTTGTGCTATCCTTGCAATATCATTTTGTTTTGCTTTGCTTGCTGTTTGAATATAATACCAAGATCTGAATTCTTAAATGAGAGAGAGTCTTCACATAGTTACATAATTATTTAACTACTCATTGATCTTCACTTATATCTTTTTGGAGTAGTTTGTCATTTGCTCTAGTGCTTCACTTATATCTTTTAGAGCATGGTGGTGGCTTAATTTTGTAGAAATCGTTAATCTCTCATGCTTCACTTATATTATTTTGAGAGTCTTTTAGAACAGCATGGTATTTGCTATGGTTATAAAATTGGTCCTAGAATGATGGCCATCCAAGTTGGGTATAATAAAATCATAGAAAGTAAATTGGATGCTATGATCAATTTGATACTTGATAATTGTTTTGAGATATAAAGGTGGTGATATTAGAGTCATGCTAGTTGAGTAATTGTGAATTAAAGAATACTTGTGTTGAAGTTTGTGATTCCCGTAGCATGCACGTATGGTGAACCGCTTTGTGATGAAGTTGGAGCACAATTTTATTTGTTGATTGTCTTCCTTATGTGGCGGTCGGGGACAAGCGATGGTCTTTTCCTACCAATCTATCCCGCTAGGAGCATGCGCGTAGTACTTTGTTTTCAATGGCTTGTAGATTTTTGCAATAAGTATATGAGTTCTTTATGACTAATGTTGAGTCTATGGATTATACGCACTCTCACCCTTCCACCATTGCTGGCCTCTCTTGTGTCGTGCAACTTTCGCCGGTACCATACACCCACCATATACCTTCCTCAAAACAGCCACCATACCTACCTATTATGGCATTTCCATAGCCATTCCGAGATATATTGCCATGCAACTTTCCACCGTTCCATTTATTATGACACACTCCATCATTGTCATATTGCTCCTTGCCTGATCATGTAGTTGACATCGTATTTGTGGCAAGGCCACTTCATAATTTTTCATACATGTCACTCTTGATTCATTGCATATCCCGGTACTTCTCCGAAGGCATCCATATAGAGTCATATCTTGTTCTAAGTATCGAGTTGTAATCTTGAGTTGTAAGTAAATAAAAGTGTGATGACCTTCATTATTAGAGCATTGTCCCAGCGAGGAAAGGATGATGGAGACTATGATTCCCCCACAAGTCAGGATGATACTTCAAACTTTATAAAAATAAAAGAGGCCAAAGAAGCCCACCAAAAATAAAATAAAAAAATAAAATAAAATAATGAGAGAAAAAGAGAGAAGGGACAATGCTACTATCCTTTTTACCACACTTCTACTTCAAAGTAGCACCATGATCTTCATGATAGAGAGTCTCCTATGTTGTCACTTTCATATACTAGTGGGAATTTTTCATTATAGAACTTGGCTTGTATATTCCAATGATGGGCTTACTCAAAATGCCCTAGGTCTTCGTGAGCAAGCAAGTTGGATGCACACCCACTTAGTTTCTTTTGTTGAACTTTCATACATTTATAGCTCTAGTGCATCCGTTGCATGGCAATCCCTACTCACTCACATTGATATCTATTAATGGGCATCTCCATAGCCCGTTGATACGCCTAGTTGATGTGAGACTATCTTCTCCTTTTT
This sequence comes from Triticum dicoccoides, assembly GCF_002162155.2. Taxonomy (NCBI): domain Eukaryota; kingdom Viridiplantae; phylum Streptophyta; class Magnoliopsida; order Poales; family Poaceae; genus Triticum; species Triticum dicoccoides. The sequence continues at coordinate 415,319,280 of NC_041381.1, forward strand.
GTCTTCTCCACAACCACCATTCTATTCCACATATAGTGCTATGTCCATGGCTCACGCTCATGTATTGCGTGAAAGTTGAAAAGTTTGAGATTACTAAAGTATGAAACAATTGCTTGGCTTGTCATCGGGGTTGTGCATGATTAAATACTTTGTGTGATGAAGATAGAGCAACAGCCAGACTATATGATTTTGTAGGGATAACTTTCTTTAGCCATATTATTTTGAGAAGACATGATTGCTTTATTAGTATGCTTGAAGTATTACTATTTCTTATGTCAATATGAACTTTTATTTTGAATCATTTGGATATGAACATTCATGCCACAATAAAGAAAATTACATTGAGAAATATGCTAGGTAGCATTCCACATCAAAAATTCTGTTTTTATCATTTACCTACTCGAGGACGAGTAGGAATTAAGCTTGGGGATGCTGATACGTCTCCAACGTATCTATAATTTTTGATTGTTCCATGCTATTATATTACCTGTTTTGGATGTTTATGGGCTTTACTCTATTGTTTTATATCATTTTTTGGGACTAACTTATTAACCGGAGGCCCAGCCCATATTGCTGTTTTCTTGCCTATTTTAGTGTTTCAAAGAAAAGGAATATCAAACAGAGTCCAAACGGAATGAAATCTTCGGGAAAGTTTTGGAACGGAAGCAATCCACGGGAGTTGGAGTGCACGTAAGGGAAGCTTCGAGGTGGCCGCGAGGGTGGGGGGCGCCCCCCCCCCTACTGGGCGCCCCCCCTGTCTCGTGGGCCCCTCGAGCATCCCCCGACCGACTTCTTTCACCTATATAAGTCCATATACCCTAAAAACATCAGAGACAACAATAGATCGGGAGTTCCGCCACCGCAAGCCTCTGTAGCCACCAAAAACCAATCGGGACCCTGTTCTAGCACCCTGTCGGAGGGGGATCCCTCACCGGTGGCCATCTTCATCATCCCGGCGCTCTCCATGACGAGGAGGGAGTAGTTCACCCTCGGGGCTGAGGATATGTACCAGTAGCTATGTGTTTGATCTCTCTCTCTCTCTCTCGTGTTCTTCATTTGATACGATCTTGATGTATCGCGAGCTTTGCTATTATAGTTGGATCTTATGATGTTTCTCCCCCTCTACTCTCCTGTAATGGATTGCGTTTTCCCTTTGAATTTATCTTATCGGATTGAGTCTTTAAGTGTTGGGAAAAGTAGTAATTTCAAAATTTTCCTACGCACACACAGGATCATGGTGATGCATAGCAACGAGAGGGGAGAGTGTGTCCACGTACCCTCGTAGACCATAAGCGGAAGTGTTAGCACAACGCGGTTGATGTAGTCGTACGTCTTCATGGCCTGACCGATCAAGCACCGAAAGCACGGCACCTCCGAGTTCTTGCACACGTTCAGCTCGATGACGTCCCTCGAACTCCGATCCAACCAAGTGTCGAGGGAGAGTTTCGTCAGCACGACGGCGTGGTGACGATGATGATGTTCTACCGATGCAGGGCTTCGCCTAAGCACCGCTACAATATTATTGAGGTGGACTATGGTGGAGGGGGGGCCCGCACACGGCTAAGAGATCCAATGGATCAATTGTTGTGTCTAGAGGTGACCCCCTGCCCCCGTATGTAAAGGAGCAAGGGGGAGGGGGCGGCGGGCCAGGAGGGGCGCGCCAGGAGAAGTCCTACTCCCACCGGGAGTAGGATTCCCTCCTTTCCTTGTCCAAGTAGGAGAGGGGGAAGGAAGGGAGAGAGGGTAGGAAGGAAAGGGGGGGCGCCGCCCCCCCTCCTTGTCCAATTCGGACTAGAGGGGGAGGAGGTGCACGGCCTGCCCTGGCCGCCCCTCCTCTTCTCCACTTTGGGCCCATCAGGCCCATTAACCCCACGAGGGGTTCTGGTAACCCCCGAGACTCCGGTATATATATCCGATAACCCTCGGAACTATTCTGGTGTCCGAATATAGTCCTCAAATGTATCAATCTTCATGTCTCGACCATTTCAAGACTCCTCGTCATGTCCGTGATCAGATACAGGACTCCGAACTACCTTTGGTACATCAAAACATATAAACTCATAATATAACTGTCATCTAACTTTAAGCGTGCGGACCCTACGGGTTCGAGAACAATGTAAGCATGACCGAGACACGTTTCCGGTCAATAACCAATAGCAGAACCTGGATGCTCATATTGGCTCCCACATATTCTATGATGATCTTTTATCGGTCAAACCGCATAACAACATATGTTGTTCCCTTTGTCATCGGTATGTTACTTGTCCGAGATTTGATCGTCGGTATCTCAATACCTAGTTCAATATCGTTACCGGCAAGTCTTTTTACTCGTTATGCAATGCATCATCTCGTAACTAACTCATTAGTCACATTGCCTGCAAGGCTTATAGTGATGTGCATTATCGAGAGGGCCTAGAGATACCTCTCCGACAATCGGAGTGACAAATCCATGTACCTTTGGAGACACATGTAGAACTCCTTTATAATCACCCAGTTGCGTTGTGATGTTTGGTAGCACACAAAGTGTTCCTCCGGTAAACGGGAGTTGCATAATCTCATAGTCATAGGAACATGTATAAGTCATGAAGAAAGCAATAGCAACATACTAAACGATCAAGTGCTAAGATAACGGAATGGGTCAAGTCAATCACATCATTATCCTAATGATGTGATCCCGTTAATCAAATGACAACTCTTTTGTCCATGGCTAGGAAACATAACCATCTTTGATAAACGAGCTAGTCAAGTAGAGGCATACTAGTGACACTATGTTTGTCTATGTATTCACACATGTATTATGTTTCCGGTTAATACAATTCTAGCATGAATAATAAACATTTATCATGAAATAAGGAATTAAATAATAACTTTATTATTGCCTCTGGGGCATATTTCCTTCTGTCTCCCACTTGCACTAGAGTCAATAATCTAGTTCACATCGCCATGTGATTTAACACCAATATTCACATCTGTATGTGATTAATACTCATAGTTCACATCTTCATGTGATCAACACCCAAAGGGTTTACTGGAGTCAATAATCTAGTTCACATCGCTATGTGATTAACACCCAAAGAGTACTAAGGTATGATCATGTTTTTCTCGTGAGAGAAGTTTAGTCAACGGGTCTGTCACATTCAGAGATATATGTATTTTGCAAATATTCTATGTCTACAATGCTCTGCATGGAGCTACTCTAGCTAATTGCTCCCACTTTCAATATGTATCCAGATTGAGACTTAGAGTCATCTGGATCAGTGTAAAAGCTTGCATCCATGTAATTTTTTTACGAAGAACTCTTTTATCACCTCCATAATCGAGAAATATTTCCTTAGTCCTTACTAAGGATATTCTTGACCGCTGTCCGGTGGTCTACTCCTAGATCAAAAATTGTACTCCCTTGCCAAACTCAGAGCAAGGTATACAATAGGTCTGGTACACAGCATAGCATACTTTATAGAACCTATGACTGAGGCATAGGGAATGACTTTTCATTCTCTTTCTATTTTCTGCCATGGTTGGGTTTTGAGTCTTACTCAACTTCACACCTTGCAACACAGGCAAGAACTCCTTCTTTGACCGCTCCATCTTGAATTACTTCAAAATCTTATCAAGGTATGTACTCATTGAAAAATCTTATCAAGTGTCTTGATCTATCTCTATAGATCTTGTTACTCAATGTGTAAGCAGCATCACTAAGGTCTTTCTTTGAAAAACTCCTTTCAAACACTCCTTTATGCTTTCTAGAAAATTCTACATCATTTCCGATCAATAATATGTCAGTCATATACTTATCAGAAAGCCTGTAGTGCTCCCACTCACTTTCTTGTAAATACAGGCCTTTCCAAAAGTCTGTATAAAACCATATGCTTTGATCAACTCATCAAAGCGTATATTCCAACTCTGAGATGCTTGCACCAGTCCATTGATGGATCGTTGGAGCTTGCACATTTTGTTAGCACCTTTAGGATTGACAAAACCTTCTGGTTGCATCATATACAACTCTTCTTTTAAAACATCCATTAAGGAATGCAGTTTTGACATCCATTTGCCAGATTTCATAAAATATGGCAATTGCTAACATGATTCGGACAAACTTAAGCATCGATACGCGTGAGAAAATCTCATCGTATTCAACACCTTGAACTTGTCCAAAACCTTTTGCAACAAGTCGAGCTTAGTAGATAGTAACACTACTATCGGTGTCCGTCTTCCTCTTGAAGATCCATTTATTTAACATGGCTTGCTGATCATCGAGCAAGTCAACCAATATCCATACTTTGTTCTCATACATGGATCCTATCTCAGATTTTATGGCCTCAAGCCATTTCGCGGAATCTGGGCTCATCATCGCTTCCTCATAGTTCGTAGGTTCATCATGGTCTAGTAACATGACTTCCAGAACAGGATTACCGTACCACTCTGGTGCAGACTGTACTTTGGAACACCTACGAGGTTTTGTAGTAACTTAATCTAAAGTTTCATGATCATCATCATTAGCTTCCTCACTAATTGGTGTAGAATCACAGGAACTGATTTCTGTGATGAACTACTTTCCAATTTGGGAGAAGGTCAAATTACCTTATCAACTTCTACTTTCCTCCCACTCACTTCTTTCGAGAGAAACTCCTTCTCTAGAAAGGATCCATTTTAGCAAGGAATCTTGCTTTCGGATCTGTGATAGAAGGTGTACCCAACAGTTTCCTTTGGGTATCCTATGAAGATGCACTTCTTCGATTTGGGTTCGAGCTTATCAGGTTGAAAACTTTCACATAAGCATCGTAGCCCCAAACTTTTAAGAAACGACAACTTTGGTTTCTTGCCAAACCACAGTTCATAAGGCGTCGTCTCAACGGATTTTGATGGTGCCCTATTTAAATCGGAATGCAGCTATCACTAATGCATAACCCCAAAACGATATGGGTAAATTGGTAAGAGACATCATTGATCGCACCATATCAAATAAAGTGCGGTTATGACGTTCGGACACACCGTTACGCTGTGGTGTTCCAGGTGGCATGAGTTTATGAAACTATTCCACATTATTTTAACTGAAGGCCAAACTCGTAACTCAAATATTCTCCTCCATGATCAGATCGTAGAAACTTTATTTTCTTGTTACGATGATTCTCCACTTCACAATGAAATTCTTTGAACTTTTCAAATGTTTCAGACTTGTGCTTCATTAAGTAGATATACTCATATCTACTCAAATCATCTGTGAAGGTCAGAAAATAACGATGCCTGCCACGAGCATCAACACTCATTGGACCGCATACATCGGTATGTATTAATTTCAACAAGTCAGTAGCTCGTTCCATTGTTCCGGAGAACGGAGTTTTAGTCATCTTGTCCAAGAGGCACGGTTCGCAAGCATCAAATGATTCATAACCAAGTGATTCAAAAAATCCATCTTTATGGAGTTTCTTCATGCGCTTTACACCGATATGACCCAAACGGCAGTGCCACAAATAAGTTGCACTATCATTATCAACTTTGCATCTTTTGGCATCAATATTATTAATATGTGTATCACTACGATCGAGATCCAACAAACTATTTTCATTGGGTGTATGACCATCGAAGATTTTATTCATGTAAACAGAACAACAATTATTCTTTGATTTTAAATGAATAACCGTATTGCAATAAACATGATCAAATTATATTTATGCTCAACGCAAATGCCAAATAACAATTATTTAGGTTCAACACTAATCCTGGAAGTATAGGGAGTGTGCGATGATGATCATATCAATCTTGGAACTACTTCCAACACACATCATCACTTCAGCCTCAACTAGTTTCTGTTTATTCTGTAACTCCTGTTTCGAGTTACTAATCTTAGCAACCGAACAAGTATCAAATACTCAGGGGCTACTATAAACACTAGTAAGGTACACATCAATAACATGTATATCAAATATACCCTTGTTCACTTTGCCATCCTTCTTATCCACCAAATATTCAGGGCATTTCCGCTTCGAGTGACCATTTCCTTTGCAATAGAAGCACTTAGTTTTAGGCTTTGGTATAGCTTTGGGATTCTTCACGGGAGTGACAACTTGCTTGCCATTCTACTTGAAGTTCCCTTTCTTTTCCTTTGCCCTTTTCTTGAAACTAGTGATCTTGTTTAATCATCAACACTTGATGCTTTTTCTTGATTTCTACCTTCGTTGATTTCAGCATCACGAAGAGCTCGGGAATTGTTTTCGTCATCCCTTGCATACTATAGTTCATCACGAAGTTCTAGTAACTTAGTGATGGTGACTAGAGAACTCTGTCAATCACTATCTTATCTGGAAGATTAACTCCCACTTGATTCAAGTGATTGTAGTCCTCAGACAATCTAAGCAATTGCTCACTAGTTGAGTAATTCTCCTCCATCTTTTAGGCGAAGTATTTGTCAGAGATCTCATACCTCTTGACACGGGCATGAGTCTGAAATATCAATTTCATCTCATGGAACATCTCATATGTTCCGTGACATTTCAAAAACGTTTTTGTAGTCCCAGTTCTAAGCCATAAAGCATGGTGCACAAAACTATCAAGTAGTCATCATATTGAGCTAGCCAAATGTTCATAACGTCTGCATCTGCTCCTGCAATAGGTCTCTCACCTAGCGGTGCATCAAGGACATAATTCTTCTGTGCAGCAATGAGGATAAACCTCAGATCACGGACCAAGTCCGCATCATTGCTACTAACATCTTTCAACATAGTTTTTCTCTAGGAACATATCAAAATAAAAACATAGGGAAGCAACAATGTGAGCTATTGATCTACAACATTATTTACAAAATACTATCAGGACTAAATTCATGATAAATTAAAGTTCAATTAATCATATTACTTAAGAACTCCCACTTAGATAGACATCACTCTAATCATCTAAGTGATCACGTGATCCAAATCAACTAAACCATGTCCGATCATCATGTGAGATGGAGTAGTTTTCAATGGTGAACATCACTATGTTGATCATATCTACTATATGATTCATGCTCGACCTTTCGGTCTCAGTGTTCCCAGGCCATATCTGTATATGCTAGGCTCGTCAAGTTTAACCTGAGTATTCCGCGTGTGCAACTGTTTTGCACCCGTTGTATTTGAACGTAGAGCCTATCACACCCAATCATCACGTGGTGTCTCAGCACGAAGAACTTTCGCAACGGTGCATACTCAGGGAGAACACTTATACCTTGAAATTTAGTGAAAGATCATCTTATAATGCTACCGTCAATCAAAGCAAAATAAGATGCATAAAGGATAAACATCACATGCAATCAATATAAGTGATATGATATGGCCATCATCATCTTGTGCTTGTGATCTCCATCTTCGAAGCACCGTCATGATCACCATCATCACTGGCACGACACCTTGATCTCCATCACAGCATCGTTGTCGTTTCACCACCTATTGATTCTACGACTATCGCTACCGCTTAGTGATAAAGTAAAGCAATTACAGGGCGATTGCATTGCATACAATAAAGCGACAACCATATGGCTCATGCCAGTTGCCGATAACTCGGTTACAAAACATGATCATCTCATACAATAAAATATAGCATCATGTCTTGACCATATCACATCACAACATGCCCTGCAAAAACAAGTTAGACGTCCTCTACTTTGTTGTTGCAAGTTTTACGTGGCTGCTACGGGCTGAGCAAGAACCGTTCTTACCTACGCATCAAAACCACAACGATAGTTCGTCAAGTTAGTGCTGTTTTAACCTTCTCAAGGACCGGGCGTAGCCACACTCGGTTCAACTAAAGTTGGAGAAGCTGACACCCGTCAGCCACCTATGTGCAAAGCACGTCGGTAGAACCAGTCTCATGTAAGCGTACGCGTAATGTCAGTCCGGGCCGCTTCATCCAACAATACCACTGAACCAAAGTATGACATGCTGGTAAGCAGTATGACTTGTATCGCCCACAACTCACTTGTGTTCTACTCGTGCATATAACATCAACACATAAAACCTAGGCTCGGATGCCACTGTTGGGAAACGTAGTAATTTCTAAATTTTCCTGCGCACACACAGGATCATGGTGATGCATAGCAACGAGATGGGAGAGTGTGTCCATGTAACCTCGTAGACCGTAAGCGGAAGCGTTAGCACAATGCGGTTGATGTATTCGTATGTCTTCACGGCCTGACCGATCAAGCACCAAAAGCATGGCACCTCCGAGTTCTTGCACACGTTCACTCGATGACGTCCCTCGAACTCCGATCCAGCCGAGTGTCGAGGGAGAGTTCCGTCAGCACAACGGCATGGTGACGATGATGATGTTCTACCGATGCAGGGCTTCGCCTAAGCACCGCTACGATATTATCGAGGTGGACTATGGTGGAGGGGGGCACCGCACATGGCTAAGAGATCCAAGGGATCAATTGTTGTGTCTAGAGGTGCCCCCCTGCCCTCGTATATAACGGAGCAAGGGCGAGGGGGCGGCCGGCCAGGAAGGGGCGCGCCAGGAGGAGTCCTACTCCCACCGGGAGTAGGACTCCCTCCTTTCCTTGTCCAAGTAGGAGAGGGGGAAGGAAGGGAGAGAGGGGAGGAAGGGAGAGAGGGGAGGAAGGAAAGGGGTGGCGCCCCCCCCCCTTGTCCAATTCGGACTAGAAGGGGAGGCGGCGTGCGGCCTGCCCTGGCCGCCCCTCCTCTTCTCCACTTTGGGCCCATGACGCCCATTAACCCCCCGGGGGGGTTCGGTAACCCCCCGGCACTCCGGTATATATCCGATAACCCCCGGAACTATTCTGGTGTCCGAATATAGTCATCCAATATATCAATCTTCATGTCTCGACCATTTCGAGACTCCTCGTCATGTCCGTGATCACATCCGGGACTCCGAACTACCTTCGGTACATCAAAACATATAAACTCATAATATAATTGTCATCTAACTTTAAGCGTGCGGACCCTACGGGTTCAAGAACAATGTAGAGATGACCGAGACACGTTTCCGGTCAATAACCAATAGCGGAACCTGGATGCTCATATTGGCTCCCACATATTCTACGAAGATCTTTTATCGGTCAAACCGCATAACAACATACGTTGTTCCCTTTGTCATCGGTATGTTACTTGTCCGAGATTTGATCGTCGGTACCTCAACACCTAGTTCAATCTCGTTACCGACAAGTCTCTTTACTCGTTATGCAATGCATCATCTCGTAACTAACTCATTAGTCACATTGCTTGCAAGGCTTATAGTGATGTGCATTACTGAGAGGGCCCAGAGATACCTCTCCGACAATCGGAGTGACAAATCCTAATCTCGAAATACGCCAACTCAACATGTACCTTTGGATACACCTGTAGAACTCCTTTATAATCACCCAGTTACGTTGTGACGTTTGGTAGCACACAAAGTGTTCCTCCAGTAAATGGGAGTTGCATAATCTCATAGTCATAGGAACATGTATAAGTCATGAAGAAAGCAATAGCAACATACTAAATGATCAAGTGCTAAGCTAATGGAATGGGTCAAGTCAATCACATCAATATCCTAATGATGTGATCCCGTTAATCAAATGACAACTCTTTTGTGCATAGCTAGGAAACATAACCATCTTTGATAAACGAGCTAGTCAAGTAGAGGCATACTAGTGACACTATGTTTGACTATGTATTCACACATGCATTATGTTTCCGGTTAATACAATTCTAGCATGAATAATAAACATTTATCATGAAATAAGGAAATAAATAATAACTTTATTATTGCCTCTAGGGCATATTTCCTTCATTAAGGATTTGAGAACACTTGACGTATGTCTTGCCGTGCTTATCTGTGGTGACAATGGGATATTGTAGCGGCCAGACCTCAAGCAGTCTGATCTCTGTGCATCAGTGTCATCCCTAGATTGGTAATGCTGACACGCACAGTACTTGAAGGATTTATAACAGAGTAGCAATCACACACTTATTACATCGAGTGTCTCAAAAGAGAACTTATTACAATAATATAGCTTAAGGCCGTCTAATAATGATAACAGCGGAAGGCTTGGAAGATAAAGTGAGTCCATCACCTCCAACGGCATAGCTGAGTGAAAGATCACGACCTAAGGCACCTTACTTGTTGTCTGAAAAGTCTACAACATGAACGTTGCAGCCCGAAAATGGGTCAGCAAATGGAATATGCTGGCAAAGTAACACACAGAGAATAATAAACAGAAAATTGCTATCATGACATGCAATATGGCTGGTGGAAAGCTCTATGGTTACAGTTTTGCATAAAGCCAATTTTTTCCTACAACAAAGGAATATTTTTTATTTAACTATCATGGTGGTTGTTAAACATTGAGAAGGTTACTGCAACTCAATCCCAATTAAGCATCATCATTAAACCCAAACAAATTAAATTAAGTTACATGATGAGATCGACATGATAATCCAAGAACCAGATACTCAAGATGTCCATAACTGGGGACACGACTAACCATGATTAGTTTGTACACTCTGCAGAGGCTTGCACACTTTTACCCACAAGACTCGATCGCTTGTATTGTATTTCTCGCACTACAAGGTGTTTGAGAAATGGATGACCGAGACACAGTTTTTCAAAAGCATTAACTCTCTACTCCGGGTAGACAGTACCACCTACAACCCACTACATCTGCTAGTCTACCTCTTCAAGAGATCACGCAACTTAATCAGCTATGCTAGAGCCCATAATAGCTTGTGGCTGCACACGGAAGTTTCTAGCATGAATAATTTTATGATCCCTTTGAGACTGGGTGGCGGTCCATAGGAAAATCACACGGTACCCCGAGATCTCCAAAAATACAGGCAACACTGGGTTCTCCAGGTGCCTCAATCCACCCAGATGTGTATTAAAGTTGCCACCTTAAGTTAACCATTAATTAATAAACTCAAATCTGTCATGGATACACTCACCCAATCCACATCTACTAGCATAGCATGGCTATATAAGCAGTACGTAGAAGTAACTCCCAAAGGTTTGATAATAAACAGGACAATAGGTACTACCTCATCTACTTCCCAAAACCCACATATTAATCAGATCCTAATCATGCAATGTTTGATGGATTGATCTAATGTAATAAAACTAGGTAGTAAAGAGGTATGATCAAAGTGTTACTTGCCTTGCTGATGATCTGCAAAACCTAGAGACTCGTAGTAGCACGCTTCGCACTCCGGATACTCTATCGCAAACAAACAAGCATACAATAAGAAATCAAACTAATGCACGGGTAAAACTCGAATAAGATATCCAACTAGAAATTTCAACTTAAGAACTCTGGTTTGCAAAAAGAATCAAATCAAATGAAGCAACGAACTCAAACGGCGAAAGAAACAAGCTTCGTTTACTAATCTGGACCTAAGTCAAATTTTACAGCAGCAAAAACTTGTTTAAGTTGGTTAAATAGAAAGAGGGTTTCGAGATGAAACTCTAGGCGCTTGAATCGCCCGATTCTGGTAAACGAGCGAAAAGATAAACTAAAACGAAAATCAGGGCAGAAATCGCGATCGAAAATAATCGCGGAAAACCCTGGAAAAAGAAAAACTGACGAACAGGCTAACGAACGAACATTCACTGTCTGCGGCTAAACGTGAAAAACGTTCGTTAAAATGAACGAATGAACGGGCGTTCGCTAAATAACTAAACTGAAAAAAAAACTAAACCAATCTAAAAAAATCAACCACGGGTTTAAAAAAAACAGGCGGTTTTCTAGAGAAAACAGTCGGCGGCGGCGATGAGTCCGGCGGCTACCTCGGCGGGGTCCGGTGAGGAAGGGCGGCGGCTCCGGCGGGGTGGGCGGTGGAGGCGGCTCCGGCGGCGGGCTCCGGCGACGGGAGGGACGGCGACAGGACGGGCGGTGGCGGCGGCGACTGGCTCCGGCGGCAGCGGCGACGAACTCGCGCGGCGGCGGCGGCACGACACGCGGATCAAGGCAGGGCGGTGGCTTAGGGTTTCGGGTGCGGGGGCTGTGGCTTGGGCCCTCGCGCCTTAAAAAGGTCGGCCGGGTCGGAGTCCCGGACGGACACGACCTCTTAGGTCGGTTTGACTTTTTTTAAATAATTCCGACGTGCAGAAAAAGAAAGAAAAGAAATACTAAGCGGACTCCAAAAATTCCAAAATAAATTTTCCCCGTCCTCTAAAAATAAGCCAGACAAGAGGAACATTTATTTAGACCTAAAATGAAATTTTGAAAAACACTTATTTTTCCTAATTCAAAACAAAATAGCGATAAAACTCTGAAATAAAATCTTATTTGATTTTAATATCAAATCTCCAATATTCCTTTATTTTGGGAAAGTCATTTTATTCCCTCTCTTTTATTTTTATAAAAGAAATATATGAAGAGAAAATAATTAAAATCAAATGATCCTCTTTTCAAAATTTGAGAAAACTCAAATATGAAAATAACGAAATCCCCAACTCTCTCCGTGGGTCCTTGAGTCGCGTAGAATTTCTAGGATCAAGCCAAAATGCAATAAAATATGATATGCAATGATGATCTAATTTATAATATGCCAAATTGAGAATTTGGGATGTTACAAACCTACCCCCCCTTAAGATGAATCTCGCCCTCGAGATTCGGGTTGGCTAGAAAATAGGTGAGGGTGGTCCTTCCGTAGATCTTCCTCTCACTCCCAGGTTGCTTCCTCCTCGGCATGGTGGCTCCACTGAAGTTTGCAAAATTTAATAACTTTGTTGCGCATGACTCGGCTGGCAAACTCGAGAATCTTCACTGGTTTCTCCTCGTAGGTCAAATCGCTATCCAATTGAATCGCTTCCAGCGGCACTGTATCTCTCAGAGGAATATCGGCCATCTCCGCGTGGAACTTCTTCAACTGAGAAACATGGAACACGTTGTGAACTCCTGACAATCCCTGGGGTAACTCCAACTTATAAGCAACTTCTCCCATACGTTCCAAAACTTTGTATGGTCCCATAAAACGCGGCGCTAATTTTCTCTTGACTCTAAAACGTTTAACTCCTCGAAGTGGGGACACACGAAGATAAACTCTGTCTCCAACTTCGTAAACTGTCTCCTTACGTTTTGAATCTGCATAGCTCTTCTGCTTGGACTGGGCTACCTTGAGTCTATCATGGATCAACTTAACCTTCTCTTCAGACTCTTTAATCAAATCTGGTCCAAACAACTGGCGGTCTCCAACTTCATCCCATAGCAACAGGGTCCTGCACCTCCTTCCGTACAAGGCTTCGAAAGGGGGCATCTTCAAACTAGCTTGATAACTGTTGTTGTAGGAGAACTCTGCATATGGTAAGTTGTCGTCCCAACTAGATCCATATTCTAGCGCACAAGCTCTCAACAAGTCCTCCAGAATCTGATTTACTCTCTCAGTCTGTCCATCTGTCTACGGGTGAAAGGCTATACTAAACTCTAACGTGGTACCCAAAGTTTCATGCAACTGATTCCAAAATTTTGAGGTAAATTGGGTTCCTCTATCTGATACAATGGTCCTCGGAACTCCGTGTAGACATACGATCCTGGTCATATAAATCTTTGCCAACTTAGCACTGGTGTAAGTGGTCTTCACTAGGTTGAAATGAGCTACCTTCGTCAATCGATCAAGTACAACCCACATCGAGTCATAGCCTGAACGAGTCCTGGGCAATCCCGTGATAAAGTCCATGCCTAACTTGTCCCACTTCCATTCGGGTATCGGCAATGGCTGCAACAATCCTGCTGGCTTCTGATGCTCTGCCTTCACTCTCTGACAAACATCACAAATTGCTACGTGCTCAGCAATATCTTTATTCATTCTGGTCCACCAGAAACTATCCTTCAAATCCAAATACATCTTGATGTTTCCTGGGTGAATTGAGTATGGTGAATCATGAGCCTCCTGTAGAATCAACTTCCTGATCTCCGAATCATTGGGCACATAAACGCGGTCCTCGAACCATAGGGTATCGTGTTCGTCCTCACGAAATCCCTTAGCTTTTCCTTTGCTCATTCTTTCCTTAATCTCGGCAATCTCCTTGTCCTCCTTCTGAGCTTCTCTGATCTTGGTCATCAAAGTAGACTGAACTTCCAATGCTGCTACATAGCCTCTCGGAACTATCTCCAAACATAGCTCACGAAGATCTTCTGCTAACTCCTTGGGTAACTCTCCGGTTGTGAGTGTGTTAACATGGCTCTTGCGGCTCAACGCATCGGCTATGATGTTAGCCTTTCCGGGGTGATAATGCAGCTTCATATCATAATCTTTGATGAGCTCCAACCATCTCCTTTGCCTGAAATTCAGCTCCTTCTGTGTGAAGATATACTTCAAACTCTTGTGACCTGTGTACACCTCACAGTGATTTCCAATGAGAAAGTGTCTCCACGTCTTCAACGCATGCACTACGGCTGCTAACTCCAAATCGTGCATAGCATAATTTAGCTCATGTGGTTTAAGCTATCTTGAGGCGTATGAAACAACTCTTCCATCCTGCATAAGCACTGCTCCAAGTCCTCGACGAGAAGCGTCGCAATACACCTGGTAATTCCCGCGTTGATCTGGAAGAATCAACACTGGAGCTGTAACCAAGCGTTTCTTCAACTCCTGAAAACTGGCCTCACATTCCTCAGTCCAATTGAAGTTGGTATCCTTTTTCAACAACTCCATCATGGCTTTGCAATCTTGGAGAAATTCTCAATGAACCTCCTATAGTATCCTGCGAGTCCCTGAAAACTCCGGATCTCTCCAACTGTCGTGGGTGCTTCCCAATTTGTCACGGTGATAACCTTGGTGGGGTCTACTGCTATTCCTCCTCCAGATATTACATGTCCGAGGAATCCAACTTACTTCAACCAAATTTCACACTTGCTGAACTTGGCATATAGCTGATGTTCCCCGAGCTTCCCAAGTACCAAACACAAATATTCCTTATGCTCCTCTTCATTCTTTGAGTAAACCAAAATATCATCAGTGAACACCACGACGAACTTATCCAAAAACTCCATAAATACTTTATTCATCATGTTCATGAAATAGGCAGGCGCGTTAGTCAGAATAAATGACATGACGGTATACTCATATAGCCCGTACCTTGTGGTAAAAGCTGTCTTAGGTATATCCTGCTCTCGAATCTTCAGCTGGTGGTATCCTGATCGCAGATCGATCTTGGAAAATACTTTAGCTCCTTGCAATTGGTCAAACAAATCATTGATCATCGGCAATGGGTACTTGTTCTTGATCGTCACCCCATTCAATCCACGATAATCAACAACCATCCTTAACGATCCATCCTTCTTCTCCACTAGAAGCACTGGTGATCCCCAAGGTGATGAACTGGGGCGAATATAGCCTTTATCCAGTAGCTCCTTAATCTGCTTCTTAATTTCCTCCAAATCCTTTGCGGGCATCCTATACGGTCTCTTAGATATTGGCCATGTGCCTGGCAAAAGTTCAATCAAAAACTCAATGTCTCTATCCGGTGGCATGCCTGGCAACTCCTCTGGAAATACGTCAGGGAAATCCTTCACCACTGGTACTTCCTCCTGTACAACTCCTGATAAGGAATTCACTTGAGTCCTCTTCGGCACATGCCAGGATACATACTTAATACTTCTTCCTTCTGGGGTGGTGAGCAAAATCGACTTACTGGCGTAATCAATGTTCCCTCCATACTTTGATAACCAATCCATGCCTAATATCACATCCAGTCCTTGTGACTCCAATACTATTAGGTCTGAGGGAAACACATAGTTACCAATCCTTAATGGTAGCCGATCATACCATAGACTAGCCATATACTCTACTCCTGGCGAGGTTACTAACATGGGTGACCTAAGGGCTTGGGTTGGCAGTTTAAACTTATCCACAAATCCCCTTGATATGTATGAATGCGATGCACCAGTATCAAAAAGAACGATTGCAGTAATTGACTTAACCAAAAACTTACCTATTACTGCATCTGGATGTGCTTCAACCTCCTCCATGCTAACGTGGTTCACTTGTCCCCTGTTCAAAGGGTTGGGCTTCTTTCTAGAACTCCCATTGCCATTTCCATTTTTAGCTTCGGCGCACTCTGTGGCGTAATGTCCAGTCTTCCCGCACTTGTAGCAAGTAATGTGACTTAGATCCTTCTTAGCGGGCGTTGCTGGGTTGGAACAGTTCTGACCGTTGCTTCCTCCATTACCATTCCCATTCTTGGGGCCACTATGGTTGTGCGGAATCCCTCAATTATGGTCGTGACCTCCATGGTTATGTTGAAGGTGTCCTCCCGAGTTCGGGGTAAAACGGGGTTTCCGACGAGCTCCCGAATTGTACTTCCCTTGTCCATATTTCCTCTTGCGGCTGTCTATCTACTGCTGCTTCCCCTCAATCATGAGCGCTCTATCTACCAACTCTTGGTAGTTATTGAAGTTTGCCACCATTAACTGCATGCTCAGCTCATCATTCAGTCCTTCCAGAAACTTCTCCTGCTTAGCTGCATCCGTAGCAACGTCATCAGGGGCATAACGTGCTAGCTTACTAAAGTCATCCACATACTGGCCAACTGTGCGTCCTCCTTGGCGCAAGTTGCGAAACTTGCGCTTCTTCATGGCCATAGCTCCTGATGAAACATGGGCAGTGCAAAACGCCTGCTGAAACTGATCCCATGTGACAGTGTCGATGGGGTAAGTGGTTGTGAAATTCTCCCACCATGATGCTATGGGTCCATCAAGCTGGTGTGCGGCAAAATGCACTCTCTCTGCATCTGTGCATCCTGCAGTGGTCAGCTCCCTTCCAATCTTGCGGAGCCAATCATCTGCAACTATCGGCTCGGTGCTACTGGAAAACACCGGCGGATTCAGCCTTAAGAAACGGGCTAAGTGATGAACAGGTGGTGGTGGTGGTGGGTTGTTGTTGTTGTTGTTGTTCCCCTAATTCTGATTTTGGACTAGTAGCTGCATCAAAGCATTCTGCTGCTGGATCAACTGAGTGAGCTCCGGTGGGAAAGCAAATCCATTGTCGTGTCTCAAAGGCATCTGATGGGTTTAGAAAAGATGAGAAAACAGAGTAGAATGAGGTCTAGAGGGAAAACACTACCCATATGCTCATGAGACAAACACAAACAATTTCACTTCAATCAATTCAAACAAGGGCAAACAATCGTTCTAACTATCGTTACAAAGTGCTCGGACTATTCTATATACATGGGGGAATACTACTCCTGATATGGTGGTCGACTAGAAAAAATGATCGGTGGAAGACTCCATGATATCTGCTCCAGCTTCGCCAACATAGTCATAGTCACTGTCATCAGGATCTGAGTCGGTGTCGTCGATGATGATGTAGTTCTCCGGACAAGTGGAATCATCGTCTTCTCCTCCTGGCGTGGGGTCTCCCATGAAAACTCGGATCTTCTTTACCAGGTCGTCATTCTTCTCCAATAGTGTTACAATCTCCTCCTCATATCCATCGTGTTTAGTCTTGAGTTCTTCTTACAGCTCCGTGATCCTGGTCATAGCCTTCTTCAGATCTATCATGCCTGCACACATCTGGTTCTCCAGGCGACGAATGTGATGGTTTAACTCCTGGATAAAAGCTGTAATGGATCTATCCTTCCTGGTGCTGATCATCTCCCATTGCTCATCTCGACGCCCACAAATCTGGTAGATAGGATCCTTGTGGTAAACTTCTCCAATGCGTCCTATGGTGATGTGGGCTGCCATGCTCTTTTCTAGACTCCAGGTTGGTGCATCAGAGGAAAACTCTATGGGCTCAGTGACTGGCATGAACGTCTTTCCTGGAATTTGAACTTGTATCATCCAACGCTCCTCTTCTGGCATAGTGGCGATGTAGGTCTCGGTGAAGCTTGGTACTCTGATGTTCAGGTATCTAGTAACTCCCTTCAAGTGTCGTCCAAAAGGTGTATCTTCATCCGGTTGCGCGAACTTGTTCCTTGCATCTGCTATCCTATAGAGTAGAAAAGGGAGAGGAGTCCGAAATGAGAAGAGAGTAGTGATCTTGGACTTTAGCTTAGTGGTCTTGTCCTATAGTTAGTGTGTGCTCTGATACCATCTTGTAGCGACCAGACCTCAAACATTCTGATCTCTGTGCATCAGTGTCATTCCTGGATCGGTAATGCTGACACGCATAATACCTGAAGGATTTATAACAAAGTAGCAATCACACACTTATTACATCGAGTGTCTCAAAAGAAAACTTATGACAATAATATGGCTTAAGGCCATCTAATAATGATAACAACGGAAGGCTTAGAAGATAAAGTGAGTCCATCAACTCCAACGACATAGCTGAGTGAAAGATCTAGACCTAAGGCACCTTACTCGTCGTCTGAAAAGTCTGCAACATGAACGTTGCAGCCCGAAAATGGGTCAGCACATGGAATATGCTGGCAAACTAACACACAGAGAATAATAAATAGAAAATTGCTACCACTACATGCAATATGGCTGGTGGAAAGCTCTATGGTTACAGTTTTGCATAAAGCCAATTTTCCCCTACAACAAAAGTATAAATTTTATTTAACTGTCATGGTGGTTGTTAAACATTGAGAAGGTTACTCCAACTCAATCCCAATTAAGCATCATCATTAAATCCAAACAAATTAAATTAAGTAACATGATGAGATCGACATGATAATCCAAGAACCAGATACTCAAGATGTCCATAACCGGGGACACGGCTAACCATGATTAGTTTGTACACTCTGCAGAGGTTTGCGCACTTTTCCCCACAAGACTCGATCGCCTCCATTGTATTTCTTGCACTACAAGGTGTTTGAGAAATGGATGACCGAGACACAGTCTTTCAGAAGCATTAACTCTCTACTCTGGGTAGACAGTACCACCTACAACCCACTACATCTGCTAGTCTACCTCTTCAAGAGCTCACACAACTTAATCAACTATGCTAGAGCCCATAATAGCTTGTGGCTGCACACGGAAGTTCCTAGCATGAATAATCTTATGATCCATTTGAGCCTGGGTGGGGGTCCATAGGAAAATGACACGGTACCCCAGGATCTCCAAAAATACAGGCAACACTGGGTTCTCCAGGTGCCTCAATCCACCCAGATGTGTATTAAACTTGCCACCTTAAGTTAACCATTAATTAACAAACTCACATCTGTCATGGATACACTCACCCAATCCACGTCTACTAGCATAGCATGGCAATATAAGCAGTACGTAGAAGTAACTCCCAAAGGTTTGATAATAAACACGACAATAGGTACTACCTCATCTACTTCCCAAAACCCACATATTAATCAGATCCTAATCATGCAATGTTTGATGGATTGATCTAATGCAATGAAAGTGGGTAGTAAAGAGGTTTGATCAAAGTGTTACTTGCCTTGCTGATGATCTGCAAAACCTAGAGACTCGTAGTAGCACGCTTCGCACTCCGGATACTCTATCGCAAACAAACAAGCATACGATAAGAAATCAAACTGATGCACGGGTAAAACTCGAATAAGAGATCTAACCAGAAAGTTCAACTTAAGAACTCCAGTTTGCAAAAAGAATCAAATCAAACGAAGCAGCAAAACTCAAACGGCGAAAGAAACAAGCTTCGTTTACTAATATGGACCTAAGTCAAATTTTACAGGCGGCGCGGCGCGCGGATTGAGGCAGGGCGGCGGCTTAGGGTTTCGGGTGCGGGGGCTGCGGCTCGGGTCTCCGCGGCTTAAAAAGGCCGGCCGGGTCGGAGTCCCGGACGGCCACGACCCGGTTAGGTCGGTTTGAATTTTTTTTAAATAATTCTGACATGCAGAAAAAGAAAGAAAAGAAATACTGAAAAACTCCAAAAATTCCAAAATAAATTTTCCCCGTCCTCTAAAAATAAGCCGGACAAGAAGAACATTTATTTGGACCTAAAATGCAATTTTGAAAAACGCGCATTTTTCTAATTCAAAAAAAATAGCGATAAAATTCCGAAATAAAATCTTATTTCATTTTAATATCAAATCTCCAATATTCCTTTATTTTGGGAAAGTCATTTTATTCCCTCTCTTTTATTTTTATGAAATAAATATATGAAGAGAAAATAATTAAAATCAAATGATCCACTTTTCAAAATTTGAGAAAACTCAAATATGAAAATAACGAAATCCCCAACTCTCTACGTGGGTCCTTGAGTCGCGTAGAATTTCTAGGATTAAGCCAAAATGCAATAATATATGATATGAAATGATGATCTAATTTATAACATGCCAAATTGAGAATTTGGGATGTTACAGATATTCACGTGATTCACTTGATGTATGTTTTGGTGATCAACTTGTGGGTTCCGTGACCTTGGGAATCTATGCATAGGGGTTGGCACACGTTTTTGTCTTGACTCTCCGGTAGAAACTTTGGGGCACTCTTTGAAGTACTTTGTGTTGGTTGAATAGATGAATCTGAGATTGTGTGATGCATATCATATAATCATGCCCACGGATACTTGAGGTGACAATGGAGTATCTAGGTGACATTAGGGTTTTGGTTGATTTGTGTCTTAAGGTGGTATTCTAGTATGAACTCTATGATAGATCGAATGGAAAGAATAGCTTCATGTTATTTTACTACATACTCTTGAATATATAGATCAAAAAGGATAACTTTGAGGTGGTTTCGTACCCTACCATAATCTCTTCATTTGTTCTCTGCTATTAGTGGCTTTGGAGTGACTCTTTGTTGCATATTAAGGGATAGTTATATGATCCAGTTATGTTATTGTTGTTGAGAGAACTTGCACTAGTGAAAGTATGAACCTTAGACCTTGTTTCCTAGCATTGCAATACCGTTTATGCTCACTTTTATCATTAGTTACCTTGCTATTTTTATAATTTTAGATTACAAATACCTTTATCTACTATCCATATTGAACTTGTATCACCATCTCTTTGCTGAACTAGTGCACCTATACAATTTACCATTGTATTGGGTGTGTTGGGGACACAAGAGACTCTTTGTTATTTGGTTGCAGGGTTGTTTGAGAGAGACCATCTTCATCCTACGCCTCCCATGGATTGATAAACTTTAGGTCATCCACTTGAGGGAAATTTGCTACTGTCCTACAACCCTCTGCACTTGGAGGACCAACAACCTCTACAAGAAGAAGGTTGTGTAGTAGACATCATCGCCCCCCTAGGGCGCACCCTGAGGGCTTCTGGACTCCTCATGAGTCTTATGACCCCCTCCCCAAGTCTTCTGGGTGTCTTCCAGTCCAAGAAAAATAATTGTGAAAGTTTTATTCCGTTTGGACTCCGTTTGATATTCCTTTGAGAAAAAGCCAAAAACAAGGAAAAAACAGCAACTGGCACTCAGCACTAGGTTAATAGGTTAGGCCCAAAAATGATATAAAGTAGTATATTAATGCATATAAAACATCCAAAACAGATAATATAATAGCATGGAATAACCAAAAACTATAGATACGTTGGAGACGTATCATGTGCTGTGGGCAGCTGGTTTGTGCAGCCATGCAACCATTGCAGCATGCATGTCGGGGTTGTGGCACTGGAAGGCGGTGTCGACTGAGTGAGTGATACGTCTTCGACGTATCTATAATTTTTGATTGTTTCATGCTATTATTATACTAGTCTTACATACTTTATATGCAATTTAATATCTTTTTTGGGAACTAATCTATTAACCTAGTGCCCAGTGCCAGTTTCTGTTTTTGCTATTTTATTGTTCCAAGGAAAAACTATAACAAATTAAGTCTAGATGCGATAAAATTTTACAATGATATTTTCTGGACCAGAAGACACCCATGATTCTTC
>NC_041381.1:415341625-415395904 GCF_002162155.2 Triticum dicoccoides
CTCCTTTACTCTCTTTCTCCTCGCTCTCTCTCCACCGAAACCCTCGCCGCGGTGCTCCACCTTGAGCTTGACGCTGCCGACCCCTTCACTGCTTAGCTGACGGAAAGAGTTCACCAGAATCATTTCACGCTATCGTGGGACATCCTCTTCCTCACGCTGCCGTAGTTGCTGCACGTCACCGAGCTAGGGTACGTGTAGTTCGTACTCGGACTTCCATCCTTCTTGATTTGAGTTCGTCTGCGGTTAATTTTCTCCGATTTTACCGCATATCTTAGATCTAGGTTGTTACCTCTCTAGTGCGGATATGGTTTGTAGTTATTCCTCGTATCTGAATTCGTTGGATCTAGGGTTTGAGTCATGCTTCGCTCGAATGAAATGCCTAGATCTCTGTCTAGTATTCTTCTTTCAAACCTAATAGCTCGATCTATATGTTTCATTTTCCGAAACATCTCTCAAAATATGTATCTGATTCTTCCTCAAAATGTTTTTGTTCAAGAAAACTTTCACTATGAGCATTTGTGACCCTATCCCCATTTTCCGTCATACCTATTCTCTCTCATGGGTAAATGCAGTCTATTGAGGATTCTGCTAAGGTACATAGTATGGTTGATGAGGAGGAGGCCTTCATGGGAACAACCGATGAATCAAAAGTGCCAACTGCCAAGGACCCAATGGTAGGCCTGTCCACTAGCAAAAGAAAAAGAGCCGAACAAAATGCAAATGAGCAAGAAGCAGATGCTCCAAAGAAAAGGAAAGGTGGCAGACAACCACTCAAAATACAATTGATCCTATCTCTCATGATGAGTATAACTCAGTTCCAGGAGAAGATTCAACTCAGAGAAAAGGACATGTGCAAAAGTGTCAGCGTCACTAGGTAACGAACTGATTTCACTACAAGATGGTTCATCCTCGGTATGCAAAGAACTTTGCCTTCCATCTCCCGTGGGGTGATTGTCGTGAAATTGGACTCATCAGGGCAGGTGAACCTCAGCAAAGGCCTCCACCACCTCCTGACGCTCATGATTCGTCCACCAAGACTCCAAATTCTTATCCTGAAGAAAAGTCCAAGCACCTCAAGAATGCTGAAAAACGAGCCAAGAAGGCTGCAAAAGATCAGGCCAAGGAAGAGGAAAATTGTCGTCTCATCAAGTCAGACGTCAAAAATAAAAAGGCTGAAGGAGATACAGAACACCGCACAAAGAACAAAAATGATCCAAAATCTGTTGCTCTGAAGAAAAAGAGCGCCCCGAGGAAAAGGCATGCTAAGCCTGCTGAACATGAAAGTGATTCTTCTGATCAAGATGATCCTCCGCTCACCTGAGAAGGAATTGATGCAACTCTCTCTGAACAAGTGAATGTCACCACCTCCACTGTTCTGTCCGATCTTCGAGCGACTGCAGTCCCAGTTGCACCTCCGAAGAAGAACCCACTAAAGAGAAATACCCCTGCAACCACTGTCACAATGGTTGACAAAGTGAACACAAAACCTCATCCTGATGCAATTAACTTGCAAGATTGGTGGTTGATGCCCCTGTTGGCACTGCTAAACATGGAGAAAAGCTCCCGAAGCCAACTGTGAAGCAAATCAAATCCCCTGCTGCCAGGCAAAAGGCTACAAATGATGATGTTGTGAAAGAAAGGGCTACCAAATTTGCTTCGAAACTAACTCAACCATTGGCTTCTATGCCTCCTACCAAACGAAATGTGGCATAGACTACTTTCTTTGCTCAGGCAGCTGCACAGATTGGAAATGATTCTGCGGCCCCACATCTTTCAATCATACATTCATCATGGATTAGCTGGACAGATTTGTCGAAGACTTGTTTGATGGAGAAGTGGCATCTTTGTCAATTCCCTCTGAAGTTATTTCTCGAGTGTCTATATTGATCCAAGATATGAGAAATGATTTAGTTGAGATCAATGACCTCATTGGCCAACTCAAGGAGCTTGAAAACCGTATGAAAAATACAAAGTCCAAGTTTGTCATCAAGCAACTTGAAGAATCTTATGCGGATGTTAATAAGGAGCTGAAAGTCCTTCAGCATAGGAGGTTGGGATTTCATTCGGATCTAGATCAGATCGTTCGCAAGATTTGCCTTGATCACCAAGCCAAAGTGACTGATTATAATGATCTGGTCAAAGGGCACATTGATCCGTTCAAGCAAAATAAGATGAAGAAGATTGCAAAGAAGAATGCTCCTCCTCCACCAGAAGCTGATACACAGAGAAAAAACTCTCCTGAACAAGTAATTCCTTCAACTCTTCATGAACCAGTTACAGATGTGTCAACTTTGCCAAGGCCCACTGAAACAGTGCTTGTGGCCTCCCCAGCTCATGAAACAAATCTTACTCAGCACCAAGTGTCAGAAGAAGGTGAAATTCCTCGGTCTGAATGATAAGTTTCTCATGTCCGCATTGAACCAACTAATTCGGTTCCACCATCTTCTCCCCCAACTACATCTGAAGCAATTCCACAACAGCCCCCAATGGCTGATAAAGATTCAACGACTAACTCAGCTCCTGAACAAGTGACAAATCCCTCTCCATTGAGAATCTCACTCAACATAGCACGAAGATCTTCTGATCCTCCTGCAGCTAAATCAGCATCGGCTCATCATTCCAACTCTGTTATCTATGGCGATGAAGTTATCTCTGTTGAAGATGAGCTCAAATATCCTTATCCTCGCGAGCTACTGCCATTGTTTTCCATCGGTGTTGGCTTCAAAGGGCCTCTCTTCACTAGGAACACTCATCCGAAATTCTTTCAAGAAAGTCCATACAGCAAGCCTCATACTTCTGAATCTCCTCGGTTCTGAACTCAGGAACAGGAAGTGTATTATTCGCCGATCCTTTATGACAGCCTGAAGATTTTTCCTCTTGAGTTTCTAGATTTTGTTGCGATGAAGAACATTGGCTTCTTTACTCAAGCCCCGCAAGACATCGAAGACTATGGTCTCACGCATGTCTTTGCATATCAGCATCCATGGAACAGGGAGGTTATCCTTCAATTTTGTGCTACTCTATATATATCCGGTGATGAATCTAACAACACTAAATGGATCATGGAATGGTTGACTAAAGAAAAAAGGATCAAATGCTATGCCATGGACTTTGTTTCTCATTTCATTTCCCTCGATTTCAACATGGCACGACTGAAATTCGAGTTCATAATATTGATGCAATCTCCGATGAAGATTTCCGATGCACAATAGTTGAAGAGAAGATTTGTGGCTACCATGGTCCTCCTCTGCCTGAACATTTGACATTTGATAATCAGACTCTTTACCATATACTAACTTATACCCTTTGTCTGTTGGCTGGGATGAATACTGATAATGCTATCTCTGATATTCTTTGGAACACCATCCATGCCATCTCTTAAGGGTTCATATTCGACGTCGAAGATATGTTTCTGCACGTACTAATGGGTTCAACTCAGTGTCCCAAAATCATCAAGGTGTATGCGCCCTGGATTCAGAAAGTGATTGACTATGCAATGAAGACCGAATATCTTTCCAAAGTCAGTCACAAAAGCTTCATTCCTCCTATATGGGATACATTGAAAGTAATGGAAGATTTCTCTTCAGGAAAAGCTCCGATGTCCAGTCCTTCTGATTACCATAACACTTTCAATGGACCCAAGCTACCTCAGCGTGATCGTCTGCCGAGCACTCAGCCTCCTTCACATCTTGAAGTGAGTATGCGCACTTAGCAGCTGCTACTGAAGCATATGGCAGAATATCGTCAAGAGAAAGAGCATCTAGCTGCCTAACTAAATGCTATTCACAACCGAACAAAAGTTGTGCACATGATCACAACAGAAAACAAGAAGCGTCTATGGAAATTGCTTCGGAATATTTTTCTCAAAGAGGCAACTGAGTCACTCTCACCTTCAAGAGCTCTACAAGTACATTGATCAATGATTCACTGCTGAAGATTTTCTGGATCGCATCACTCCTCCTCTGCTAGCTCGTGAACCAACAACAAATTTACTTCAAATTCACCTGCACAACTTACTCGACGAATTAGAAGCCACATCGCCAACTGAAAAACCTGCTGAAGAAGATCTTCTGTCTCACAAGACTCACGAGGCTGATTCCAATGTGCCTTCCTCTTCTCAGCGCCAAGCCAGTCTTGAAGGATCTGCTACTGCTGCTGAACACGAAGATGTTCCAGACACCTCTGAATTAGAAACTTCTTCGCGCAGTTCCTTGGGCGATGCCTCAGAGTGAATCATATTCACATTTTATCACTCGTGTTTTTTCATCACCTTTTTGACACTAGTTGACAAAAAGGGGGAGAATAACATCGAGAGTTTCGATAGACTTGCTCTGTTGGTTTTTCTCGGTGCTTTCTCCCTCTATATCTTGAGACATTTAAGCCTATTTGTGCTCTAATGTAAAACTTCTAATATGGGTTGTAATATTGATAACCCCACCTATTGCACTATTTTCTCTCGGAGTATTTGCTTTGCAGGCGGAATCATTATCAGAAGTACATGAATGATTGCGCCATATTCTCATGGATTATCTATGATCAGTGCGAATCATTATCTCGTATGATTGAAAATTCTCCACACAATCAAATGAATTGCAAGGAACATCATTCTACATCAATTGACCCTTACATCTAGGGGGGGAGTATATTTCATCATCGAGTCAAGTAACGCAAGCTCACTCTTTTTACTCTACTTTTCAATTATCTATCTTCACTTGGATGATTATGAGTTTTGTCAACAACTGTCCAAAAAGGGGGAGATTGTTGGTGCAATGATAGGCCCCTTATGGTTTGGAGTTTGTTGACATAAACAGTATGGGA
Source organism: Triticum dicoccoides (assembly GCF_002162155.2). Taxonomy (NCBI): domain Eukaryota; kingdom Viridiplantae; phylum Streptophyta; class Magnoliopsida; order Poales; family Poaceae; genus Triticum; species Triticum dicoccoides. The sequence continues at coordinate 415,346,444 of NC_041381.1, forward strand.
CTTATGTGTTTGCTAGTGCACAAAGAGTAACAGGTCCCTGAAGTATCGAGGAGTTTGATGAAAACGACGAAGATAATCTCCCTGCACGGCAGCGAAGGTCATCACCGAAGATAAAGCTAACAAGAGTGACCCCTAAAAATTGCTGAAGTTTACGCAATTGGTTTGGTGCATGTTGGAAGCAAATGACTGCGTTCGAAGAAGAATGAAGATGAAGTGAAGGTGTAGCATTTATTTCGTTGTTCCTCTTCTTTCATTGAGTCATAGGACCACCATACTATTAAGAGGCGTGTAGCGTTTAAAGATTTGGTTCTCTGATGCTAAACCCAAATCCTATGAAAAATGTGAGAGAAATCTATTTGTGCTCTGAGTAAATACTTGCCAGCAAGAGACTGTGATCTACTTCGCTGTGAGAGATTTTTCTCGGACCGAAGAGTTAGCATTATTTTTTCCTCAAGTAGTGTCACCGTCGCTCCAAAATCCGACCGTTGTGAACGTGTCAGTTGGCCATTGGTTGGACCTCGTGTCCAAAATGTTCATTTCCCATTTGGGAAGGTTGCGGCTATAAATAGCCACCCCGCGCCGGCTTTGTCCGGTGGCTGCTCCATTTGATTCTGAGAAGTTTGTTGAGCAACCCACTCTCCGAGCGATTTGGGTTTAAAATCCACCGAGAGAAAAACCCTGGAGCCAAAAAATTAGATAGTGGTTCAGCATCACTGGAATCTAAGTTTAGTACGCTCCGCCTATTACTCTTGAGACCTGCAAACTCTCTAGGCGGTTAGGTGTCAATTTCTTCAGAGACCAAGAGTAACTATGGTTCTCGAAGAAGAAGTCTGTAAAGGTCTGGAGATCGCCTTCAAGTATCTACCACGAGTGATCAACATAAGTTGACAAATCGGTTGTCGAGGAGAATAGGGTGAAGAGAGTTTATCTTCTGTGTTAAGTCATAGCCCCTCCAACTAGACGTAGTCCTTGTGCAGAAGGACAAACTGGTCAAACAAATACCTTGTCGCCATCGAGGATCATCGGTTACCTCTATCACTCATGTTTGCCCTCAATGCATTTTCATTCGTTTGATTTACTTTGATGCATGCTCTTGTTTCCATTCAGTACCCTGTTTTAGTTCACTGTAGTTTGTTTTTCAATTATTCCGCTGCTGGGTTCTAAGGGATTTAAGTTTTCCGAAGAAAATTTAAAACTCCCATTCAACCCCCCATGCTGGTAGACATACTTCGTTCCTACAACCATTCTTAAAATGCTAGAATTTTTTATGGGTCAGTGGCCACTCCCTCTTTGTTAATAACATGCCCAAGGTATTCCACTTTAGATTGTCCAATGGAGCATTTTCCACTTTAGCATGTAGCTGATTGGCTTGGAGAATATCAAAGAATGGAACCAGGTGTTGTTTATGCTCCTTCAAGGACTTGTTGAATTCGAAAATGTCATCAAAGAAGACTAGCACAAACTTTAAATGACCAAACAACATATTCATGAGGGCCTGGAAGGTAGGAGGGCCATTTGTGAGGCCAAAGGACATTACTAGATACTCAAAATGCCACTTGAGAGTTGAAAAAGTAGTTTTGCGGATGTCTTTGTCCGCCATCCTGATCTAGTGGTAACCACTTCTGAGGTCAACCTTGGAAAATAGTATTGCTCCTTTCAATTGTGCCAGGAGATCTTCTATCACATGTATGGGGTGTTTTAAATGTGACAGAATTAAGTTTTCTGTAGTCAATGCAAAGTCTCCAAGTCACTGTTCAAAATATTGGCCGGTAAGCTCATAAATCGGCAGATTTACCGCTTACTGGGGTCACACAGATAAGATAAGTGAATACCGCTGGTATTTATCTGTCTGGCCAATATATCAGTCTGACAACCGATATATTATGATACTTCTTAAGCCACTCTACTCCCAAGATCATATCACAGCTCGTCAGTTTTAGCACTCTAAATGTGTCAGAAAACTGATTTCCCTATATCTCATAAAGACAGTTGTGTGATGTGAAATCACTCCATAAAATCCCTCCACTTGCCACAACTACTTTGACTTTGGGTGTAGGGACTGGTGTGGTTGGTAATTTTGCTAACATATCTGGTGAAACAAAAGTGGAGGTACTACCACTATCAACCAGAGCACTAGTAGTAGTGTTGCCCAGCTTTATTGTGAGAATGAATGTATTCCTAGCCACCCCAATACCTATAGCAGCATGCATAGAGACCTGTAAGACCATGCCATCAGGAGGAGGTTTAGTGTGCTCTAGGTCAGGCTCCTCAAAGTCAATGACATAGATAGTTTTAGACATGTCTGTTTCTTGAGCTTGCAGGGCCTGTATTTGAGCTTTATGGCTCATTTTACATACTTGCTCAGGTACCCAAGGTTCACTATATTTGTAGCAAACTTGGTTTTGCTTGGTCTGTTGTATCACTGTGTTCCTGTTTTGTATTGGAGCCGTCACATGTGGTTTTGGTTGATCAAATATTACCTGTCTTTTTGGTTGTGGGACATAAGTTTTAGCTTGAATAGGAATAGTGCCTTTTTCCATTCTCCTGGCATACCACACTATTGTTTGCATGTCTCTGGGTTTAAAACACTCTACATGGCTCCTTATGTATGGACTGAGACCAAACAGAAAGCTAGTGATATAATAATTAGTAGGAATGGCAGATTTTCCCTCCTCATAACATTCATGAGCTTTCAAATTGTTCCACATAAATGGTAACAGTAGAAGCCTGTTGTGTTGCATGAAAAGAGCTAACAATGTCACAAACGGAGTCTAGGGCAAATCTTTCAGTGAGATAGGAATAAAATCTGTGCCAATGGACATTGCTTGGAGCATAACCAGTGCCTCTCCACCATTGGTCTATGGGTCCTTTTAAATAAGAAACAACCAATTCAGTTATGTGCTCAATTGGAGTTATTGCCGCAGCAAAATACTGCTCCAGATTATGTATCCATGAGTCAGGGTCATCTCCATCAAATTCAGTGATGTTGAGCTTAGCAGGCTTGATTTTAAAAACTGCTCTTCTGTTGTCAATAGGAGCGGAAGGTCTAGATCATCTAGCATTCCCTTCTTACCATCCTTCTTCCTCCAGCTCATCTATCGGTACATGTGCTGGATTTTGTACTTGCCCTTCTGCTTGATTGTGGTCCCCTTTTGAGATACCAAAATTAGGGTGCATGTAAGGAACTTTTGGCGTGCCATCTAAATGGAGCTCCTTTCCTGAACAATCTAGTAGTGTTTTTGTTCCTACTGCAGGGGGAACTTGCTTCTCAGACTGTGCCATTGAACGTTGAGTTGGAGCTTGCAGCTGCTTGGGCCTTCCTGACAGCACGATTGGGGACTTGTTGTTGTTGTCTTTTGGCTGCACACTGCCCTGGGCAGACGCCCGTTTCTTGCTCTGGGTCGGGATCCAATAGCAAACGCCTAAATTTTTTTTTTCTCAAAGTTCTTCTGGATATTTGCTAAATTCTTGTTGACCGTCGCTTGGAACTCGCTGAACTCTTTGCGATCTTCCTCACGCTCGTGTTGCAGAGTTTTGACGTCCAGCTCCAACGAATCCAACATCAGGTCTGCTGTGTCGCCTGTTCGTCGACACAGGTCATGACTGAAACCACATGGTTGGGAGGGGTGGGATTCCAGGTACCTTTGTCTACAGGCGCCTACGCCCGCTCCTAGTGATGCTCGGTCAGATCTCAATGTCTGGGGTTTTACCGCCGAAGAATTTTTCTTCGGCAAGCAGGTTGAGGTCTTAACCGCGCCCGACAACGCCACTTCGGCCGCCTCCCTGCTGCTCACCACCACCACCGAAATGAGATCACAGGGGGAATTTACGGTCTCCCAACCTCCGTGAATCACTCCGCTGTCTAGAATCGTCTGGCTCTCGATGCCAATTGTGAAGCTCTAAGGTCTGAATGGAGGAATTTAACACTAAATGACTCAATTTCAAAGAAGATTGGAGAACTCGAACTAGGGTTCTATTGCTTAGAAAAGGGCAAAATAGGTTTAGCTCGCCACTGGCGAGCTAGGGTTTGCACCCGATACAAATCAACATGGTCCAAAATGAGGAGGGTTTGCTTTATAGCCATTACAACTCAGTGAAAGAAGAATAAAAGCAAAACAAATTACATGGCTTTGTCAAAAAATTATAGGGCGACTGGTGGTAGCTAGTAGCCGTCAGATCGAAAATCGAGGGATGAGGACAGTCATTGCTGACGAACCGGTATCTTCCAAGGTGAGCCATCGGATGACAGATCAACGCCTCCTGTGACTCCCAGCACACCGGGACAGGGGAATTAACTCTAGTTCTTCAGAAATGATGGACTTTGGGCCTGACATCTTAGGGTGCGTTTGGTTGCAAGGGCGGTCATGAATGGGTTGGGATCGTTCAGAAAATAGACATGTTTGGTTATAAAGCACATGAATGGTTCGAGCTAAAAAATTAGAATATGCCATGAAGATGCTGAACCGTTCCACCCAACCGAATCGGTCGAATCAAATGGCCACCCTTTGCATGCATGACTATGTGAGCATGACTGGTGGTCCCGTCCTAAATAATTAGCTCACCACTTATATTCAGCCAAACACATGAATTGAATGATTCAATCCCAAAAAAATTAAACGGTCCCAACCCATTTATACGACACCTTCAACCAAACGCATCTTCATCCAGGTCCCAGGATACCGTGACAGTCGCCAAACGATGGGGTCGGGTGTTCAGCTGAATAAACAGGCTACATATAGGCACGAGCTCGTACGCTGCACCCACCGGAAGAGAGCAGAGAGCAGAAGCGGCCCACGCCACGCTGCAGCCGCAACGAGGACAGGACAAAATCAAAACCAGTGGCGGCCTCACCACCGGACCCGACCACAGATTTCCTCTCACATTCCCGCGCCGCTATTTATACACTCGAGCCCGCTCTCCTCGTCTCCACTACCATACTCATCACTCACCACTCATCATCTCCCTCCGCTTCACCGGCGTGCGTGCGTCGTCAGTTCGCTCCAGTTCAGTTGAGTTCAACAGTTGCTTCCCGCTTTCCCTCCCCTGATGGACACGCCGGCGTCCCCTGGTCCCAGCTCGTCCGCGCCGGAGCCTCGGCAATGGGCCGGCGGTCGCCCCGGGCTGGGTTCCGCGGCGCTTGAGCTGGCCTGCAAGGTGCTCTGCGTCGTGGCGACGTGCGCCTTCGCCGCGGTGGGGTCGCTGGTTGGGGCGGTGTCGGGGTCGGTGATCGGGCTGGCGACGGAGAGCGGGGTAGTGCGGGGCGCCGGCATCGGCGCCATCTCCGGCGCCGTCTTCTCCATCGAGGTCGCCGAGTCTTCGCGGGACCTCTGGCACACCAGCGACTCCTCCGTCTGGAGCGTCCTCTTCATGGTACGTATTACTGCATTGCCACCTACGCTTCTCCATTACCACCACGCCCGAGTCCGACTATAACTATCCATGGAATAGAGCAGTCCCTTGCACGATGAAACGTGATCGCCTCCAAGACGAGGCGAATTTGCAGAACTCAGAGCACTCTGTTGCCCTGTTTCTGCAAATGCCGTTTCAAAACTCTGAAAGAATTAGGTTGACCTCCGAGAGGCCATGGTAATCAATGGTGGGAGAGGCCATGGTATTCTGTTTCGCTCTGACTGCTTATGCTTGCTCGACGCCGGTAACAATTAGGTGCGGCCCGTGGTTTGTTTTGCATGGGCGGGAGATAAAAACAACAAAATGATGTCGACTGTTGACTCCCGGCACCGGATTTGTACTTTGTTATTGACGAGGCTACTGTTAAGCATTTGCTAGTGATGTCGAGGTACATTGAGTTATGGAGGCTTATTACTGACTGTGTTTGTACTGTACGATGTGCAGGTGGACATCATCCTCAGCCTGCTGAGCGGGAGGCTGGTCCGCGAGAAGGTGGGGCCGGCGGTGCAGAGCGCCGTGCAGAGTCAGGTAGCGCCTCGACCTCAGCTAAAAAATCATGGCGCACCATGCTTGATTAAATACCAGTATTTAATAAGGCTCTTTACGACGCGCGAGTGATCAACCACTCCAATTAATTAACCAATCTCCCTCAGCATACATACTTACTCTACTATCATGAGGTGACCGTCAGTGATAGCTCATTTGCATTGTCTATAAGCTATTGTTATCTTCAGACACAAGGATTTCTTGTGAAAGGATCCATACACACGCAAGAGAGCGGCCTAAAAATGGTTAGTTACAAAGGTGCTATCCTAGAGCAAATCTTGTAGACCACTCACCGATTCACACTTGATAAGTCGCACTTGGTGAGGTGAGCTCATCACCCACAAGTGCTAAAGAATCTTGCATCGATGACGGCATGGTTAACTAACACTGGTTTTACGCTCGTTTTCTATTCCATGTGGATCACAACAAATTAGAGCATATGTCACAAGGATAAGATAAAAAAACTGTCAACAGTGTTTCACATTTTCACCGTCAGTGTCAGCATTAATAATTAATTAACCACGCATACATTGGCATGCAGATAAGCGCCATCAGCTCGCCGTTCACGGAGCCCAGTGACCTGTTCGAGACCGGCGGCGCGAGAGGGCTGCCAGCGCACGCGCTCCGGCGGCTGCCGGCGATCAAGGTCGGCGCGGACACCGCGGTGGACGAGGCCGGGGAGGCGCTCTGCTGCTCGGTGTGCCTGCAGGACCTTGAGGTGGGCGAGTCGGCGAGGCGGCTGCCCGGCTGCCGGCACGTCTTCCACGCGCCCTGCATCGACCGCTGGCTCGTCAGGCACGCCTCCTGCCCGCTCTGCCGGCGAGACATCTGAGCCCGGCCGGCCGATCCCCTGCTTGTAATTAAATTAAATCGTCATTGTTCGCCGTGCGTCAGGTGCCCGTAAGGGGACCGGTGGCAAAAGAAGCCACTTTTGTAGCGATGCGTGAATGAATCGGGAATGTGAAATTCTGGATAAGAAAGAAGAATTGTTCGAGGCTGACCTGGCTTTCTATTACTACTGTAGTACTCTTGAAGGTAGTTTGCACGTTCTGATTTATTGCATGCACGCCGCGCGCAACACGAACTGCAAGACGACACAAGGAAAGCTTAAAATAAACAGGCAATCTATCTATCTCGACCGACTCGCTGTTTCCCATCCCGGTTTTGAAAACGGTGTGCTCCGGGCCTCTCGTGCCCGCCTCAAACACCTGCACACACCATATGATCACTGACCGTAAATAAACGAACCAACCGGACCTCTTAAAGCACGGACTGAGCGACACCCCCTCATATCCAGTTCAAATATAGAGCCGATATGGGGTGGTCCGGACGCGCCCACCTGACAGGTCCAACCCATCCCCGACCCCACATAAAACCCCAATCCGAGCGGCGAGCTTAAACCCTAGCTCACTCTCCCCCTCTCTCTTGCTCCGTCCATTTCTCTCCCTCTACGATTCCGATCCCATCTACTACGATGAGCAGCTTTGATAGCTGAGCGACACCCCCTCATATCCAGTTCAAATATAGAGCCGATATGGGGTGGTCCGGACGCGCCCACCTGACAGGTCCAGCCCATCCCCGACCCCACATAAAACCCCAATCCGAGCGGCGAGCTTAAACCCTAGCTCACTCTCCCCCTCTCTCTTGCTCCGTCCATTTCTCTCCCTCTACGATTCCGATCCCATCTACTACGATGAGCAGCTTTGAGGAGATGGCCCTCCGCATTGCGTTGTAGCGGTCCAAGGTGGAGACCGGCGGCAGCTTCGGATCTGGAGTGTCGCCGCAGCTCCCATGCCGACACGCGTGGACACGGGAGCTGGACCCTCCCGGCCCGCGCGCAGCGACGCAAGGACAGAACAGTCTGCGCCGACCGCACGCCGTCTCCTTCCTCCAACGGCCGCTCCTCCGCGAGGCCACCGTTGGGTGCTTGTGCCCGCGCCGCCGGCCCGCACGCGCACTCCAGAGTTGGAGGCGCGCATCGCGAGAGGCAGCGTGCACAGGAGAGGGACGCTGTGGAGCAGTCCGCGTGTCATCGCCGCGGGACGGAGACAGACCCCGACAAGGACGTGCGTCTCCTCGCATGAGTCTACCGCCGCTCCCTCATGACGGCTGAGACGGACGCTCGCTGCCTCCGAGGAAGAACGACAAGGCGCCCCGGCTTGCTATTGAGCAGTCGAAGCGCGAGGCGAAGGAGGCAGCGGCGAAGAAGGCTCAGGTCGCCAGGTTGAAGCGGGAGCAGGACAGGGCGGTCCCTCGGATGAAGGGGCTCATCGTCCTCTCCGACTCTGACTCCGACGACGGCGACAGCTGCACCTCCTCGTCGGACGATCAAGACCCTCCACCAGCCGCGGATGCCTACAGCTGTGCCGGTGACCGGAAGGGCGAAGGTCCGGCGAGAAAGTGGTGATTTTGCCCCTCCCCCACCCCCTCTCTCAATGTTTATATCCTTTTTAGTTGTAGAAGTTTAAGAATTTGTTGGGTGACAAACTATGATCATTTGGATGTGGCGATGTTTGCTAATGTGTGTTTAAAGCCGATCTTGTGTTCTTTTGCCATCGATTTTTGTTGTCCCTCGTTTAACCACGTATTGTAGATCAACGTTTGCATGTGTAGTATGAGTATAAGGCGCCGGATATAAGGTACGCCGATGTAGAGTAGCAAATATGAGACGTGCCCGGTCAGTGCTCGTGGACGCGCCTGAGCACGTCCGTAGGCGTTTGAGGGGCCGGATTTGGCCATCGCGGTTGTAGATGGTATTATAAGCGGCAAAATCCAAAATAAACCTTCAACTTGTAGACGAAAACTAAATCAAATCATGAACTTCTAATCTCTGGCATTAGCACACCAAACTCTCTAATCCTAATCTATTTTAAATCTTGAACGCGTTCCTAAACAGAATTGTCCATGTGGCAGCAGGTTGAACCCGGGATCTTCGCCTGCGGCTGGACGTGACTGGACCAGCCCACCAGGCGCAAAGTTTTTTCTGTGCGTTTTTCTCGTAGCATGTGACGTAAAAATACCCAAAAAGAGGTCCAGACAATCAAACTAGCAACCTGTAGCTACTGAAGTCCTCCTGCTAGCCACTCTAACTGAACGCTGTTGGTGTGAAAAGCGAAGCACGAAATATTTAAGCACACATGGCAGAGCCGATATTTGAATCCTTTTTTATATTTTTTCTAACATTTTCTTGAAAATTTTCAATAATTTTGAAATCAGAATATTACTAAAAGGAAAAGATCATATTTAAAACTCCAAACATTTTTGCAAAAATATGAATAGTTTTCTGGAATTAAGAACAGTTTTTTTAAAACACAAACAAAATTTTAAGACATGAATCATTTATGAAATCCCCAAACATTTTAAAGTGCGAACACTTTTTGGAGAAAAGGAGCAAAATTTTAAAACACAAATTTTTTAAAACCTGACAAAATTTAAAGTGCAAACAGACTTTCAAAATTTATTCCCATTTTTTTAAAAAATAGGAAGTGTTTGCATTTTAAAATTTTGCTCAGGTTTCAAACCGTGTTCTAATTTTTCAAAAAAATGTTTATGTTCAAAAAAATTTGTGTTTTAAAAAATTGTTCGTGTTTTGAAAAATTGTTCTCACTTTCAATTTTGTTCTGGTTTGGAACATTGTTCACGTTTTCAAAAAAAAATTCACGTTTAAAAAGGTTCATGTTTGAAAAATATATGGGGATTTAAAAAATGATTCACAGTTTCCAAATTTGTTTGTAAATTTTAAAAATGTTTATAATCCAAAAATAGTTTACATATTTGCAAAAATGTTTAGAAATTGAAAAATTATTTTTATCTTTTAATAATATTCAGATTTCAAAATTGTTGACAATTTTCAAGCAAATGTTTTCGAATCTCGACGCTGCGTTGTGTGCTTAAATATTTTCGCACTTCTCTTTTATCATCAAGAGTTCTCGGTTAGAGTGGCTAGCCGGAGTAGTTCAGCAGCACTAGATCATATGTTCAATTCACCCTGGTGGGCTGGCCTAGTCACTTCCGGCCACAGCCAACGATCCGTGTTCAACCTGCTGACACATCGACAATCCCTTCGAAAACCTTCTCAAGGTTTAAAATAGACCGGATCATAGAGTTCGGTGTGCTAATTCTAGGGATTAGAAGTTCAGGGTTTGATTTAGTTTTTGAAGGAAATATTCCCTAGAGGCAATAATAAAGTTATTATTTATTTCCTTAATTTATGATAAATGTTTATTATTCATGCTAGAATTGTATTAACCGGAAACTTAGTACATGTGTGAATACATAGACAAAACTTATAGTCCCTAGTATGCCTCTACTTGACTAGCTCGTTAATCAAAGATGGTTATGTTTCCTAACTATAGACATGTGTTGTAATTTGATGAACGGGATCACATCATTAGGAGAATGATGTGATGGACATGACCCATCCGTTAGCTTAGCATTATGATCGTGTCAGTTTTATTGCTACTGCTTTCTTCATGACTTATACAAGTTCCACAGACTATGAGATTATGCAATTTCCGAATACCAGAGGAACACTTTGTGTGCTACCAAACGTCACAATGTAAAAGGGTGATTATAAAGGTGCTCTATAGGTGTCTCTGAAGGTGTTTGTTGGGTTGGCATATATCGAGATTAGGATTTGTCACTCCGTGCTTCGGAGAGGTATCTCTGGGCCCTTTCGGTAATAATCATCACTATAAGCCTTACAAGCATTGTGACTAATGAGTTAGTTGCGGGATGAAGTATTACAGAACGAGTAAAGAGACTTACTGGTAACGAGATTGAACTAGGTATGATGATACCGATGATCGAATCTTGGGCAAGTAACATACCGATGATAAAGGGAATAACGTATGTTGTTATGCGGTTTGACCGATAAAGATCTTCGTAGAACATGTAGGAGCCAATATGAGCATCCAGGTTCCACTATTGGTTATTGAGCGGAGATGTGTCTCGGTCATGTCTACATAGTTCTCGAACCCGTAGGGTCCACACGCTTAACGTTCGATGACGATATGTATTATGAGTTATGTGTTTTTGATGACCGAAGTTTGTTCGGAGTCCCGGATGAGATCACGGACGTGACGAGGAGTCTCAAAATGGTCAAGACATAAAGATTGATATATTGGAAGGTTATATTCGGACACCGGAAGGTTTCCGAAGTGTATCGGGTATTTTTTGGAGTACCGGGAGGTTACCAGACCCCCCCCCCCGGGAAGTCTATGGGCCTTAATGGGCCCTGGTGGAGATAGGAGGCAGCAGGCAAGTGGTGGGACCCCCCTAGGCCCAAACCGAATTGGTTTAGGGTTTTGGGGGCTGCCCCCCCTTTCCTTCTTCTCTCCTCCTCCTTCCTCCTTCTCCTAATAGGAATAGGAAGGGGGGAGCCAAACCTAGTTGGAGCAGGACTCCCCCCCCTTGGGCGCGCCTCCTCCTGGCCGGCCTCCTCCTCCCTCCCTCCTTTATATACGTGGGGAAAGGGGCACCCAAAGACATAAAAAACAACACAAGTTGATCTTTTAGCCATGTGTGGTGCCCCCCTCCATAGTTACACACCTCGATCATACCATCATGAAGCTTAGGCAAAGCCCTGCGCCGGTAGCATCATCATCACCGTCGCCACGCCGTCGTGCTGATGAAACTCACCCTCGGCCTCAACTGTATCAAGAGTACGAGGGGCGTCATCGAGCTGAACGTGTGCTGAACGCGGAGGTGTCGTATGTTCGGTACTTGGATCGGTTGGATCGCGAAGACGTTCGACTACAACAACCGCGTTATTGAAACGCTTCCACTTTCGGTCTACAAGGGTACATGGACACACTCTCCCCTCTCGTTGCTATGCATCACCTAGATAGATCTTGCGTGATCGTAGGATTTTTTTTGAAATTACCGCTTCCCCAACAGTGGCATCCAAGCCAGGTCTATGCGTAGATGTTATATGCACGAATAGGACACAAAGAGTTATGGGCGATAATAGTCATACTGCTTACCAGCATGTCATACTTTGATTCGGCGGTATTGTTGGATGAAGTGGCTTAGACCGACATTACGCGTACGCTTACGCGAGGCTGGTTCTACCAACGTGCTTTTCACATAGGTGGCTAGTGAGTGTCTGTTTCTCTAACTTTAGTTGAATCGAGTGTGGCTACGCCCGGTCCTTGTTGAAGGTTAAAATAGCACAATTGATGAAAAATCGTTGTGGTTTTGATGCGTAGGTAAGAACGGTTCTTGCTAGAAGCCTGTAGCAGCCACGTAAAACTTGCAACAACAAAGTAGAGGACGTCTAACTTGTTTTGCAGGGCTTGCTGTGATGTGATATGGTCAAGGCATGATGTGATATAAATTGTTGTATGAGATGATCATGTTTTGTAACAAAGTTATCGGCAACTGACAGGAGCCATTTGGTTGTCGTTTTATTGTATGCAATGCAATCGCCATGTAATTGTTTTACTTTATCACTGAGCGGTAGAGATAGTCGTACTAACAATAGTTGGCGAGATGACCACGATGCTACAATGGAGATCAAGGTGTCGCGCCGGTGACGATGGAGATCATGACGATGCTTCGGTGATGGAGATCATGAGCTCAAGATGATGATGGCCATATCTTGTCACATATTTTGATTGCATGTGATGTTTATCTTTATGCATCTTATTTTGCCTAGAACGTCAGTAGCATTATAAGACGATCCCTTACTAAATTTCAAGGTATAAGTGTTCTCCCTGAGTATGCACCGTTGCTATAGTTCTTTATGCCGAGACACCACGTGATGATCGGGTGTGATAAGCTCTACGTTCACATACAACAGGTGCAAGCCCGTTTTACACACGCAAAATACTTGGGTTAAACTTGACGAGCCTAGCATATGCAGATATGGCCTCGAAACACTAAGACCGAAAGGTCGAGCGTGAATCATATAGTAGATATGATCAACATAGTGATGTTCACCATTGAAAACTACTCCATCTCACGTGATGATCGGACATGGTTTAGTTGATTTGGGTCACGTGATCACTTAGATGATTAGAGGGATGTCTATCTAAGTGGGAGTTCTTAAGTAATATGATTAATTGAACTTTAATTTATCATGAACTTAGTCCTGATAGTATTTTGCAAATTATGTTGTAGATCAATAGCTCGCGTTGTAGCTTCCCTGTGTTTTTATATGTGTTCCTAGAGAAAACTAAGTTGAAAGATGATGGTAGCAATGATGCGGACTGGGTCCGTGGTATGAGGTTTATCCTTATTGCTGCACAGAAGAATTATGTCCTTGATGCACCGCTAGGTGACAGACCTATTGCAGGAGCAAATATAGACGTTATGAACGTTTGGCTAGCTCAAAATGATGACTACTTGATAGTTTAGTGCACCATGCTTAACGGCTTAGAATCGGGACTTCAAAGACGTTTTGAAACATCATGGACCATATGAGATGTTCCAGGAGTTGAAGTTAATATTTCAAGCAGATATCTGAGTTGAGAGATATGAAGTCTCCAACAAGTTCTATGGCTAAAAGATTGAGGAGAATAGCTCAAGCAGTGAGCATGTGCTCAGATTGTCTGGGTACTACAATTGCTTGAATCAAGTGGGAGTTAATCTTCCAGATAAGATAGTGATTGTCTGAGTTCTCTAGTTACCATCACCAAGTTACTGGAACTTCATGATGAACTATTGTATGCAAGGGATGATGAAAACGATTCCCGAGCTCTTCGTGATGCTGAAATCAACGAAGGTAGAAATCAAGAAAGAGCATCAAGTGTTGATGATTGACAAGACCACTAGTTTCAAGAAAAGGGTAAAGGGAAAGAAAGTGGACTTCAAGTAGAATGGCAAGCAAGTTGTCACTCCTGTGAAGAAACCCAAAGCTGGACCAAAGCCTGAAATTGAGTGATTCTACTGCAAAGCAAATGGTCACTGGAAGCGGAAATGCCCTGAATATTTGGTGGATAAGAAGGATGGCAAAGTGAACAAGGGTATATTTGATATACAAAAGTTATTGATGTGTACCTTACTAGTGTTTATAGTAGCACCTAGGTATTTGATACTTGTTCGGTTGCTAAGATTAGTAACTCGAAACAGGAGTTACAGAATAAACAAAGACTAGTTGAGAGTGAAATGACGATGTGTGTTTGAAATGGTTCCAAGATTGATATGACCATCATCGCACACTCCCTATACTTTCGAGATTAGTGTTGAACCTAAATAAATGTTATTTGGTGTTGTGTTGAGCATAAATATGATTAGATCATGTTTATTATGGTACGATTATTCATCTAAGACAGAGAATAAATTTTTATTCTGTTTACATGAATAAAAACCTTCTATGGTCATACACCCAATGTTGATGGTTTATTGAATCTTGATCGTAGTGATACACATATTCATAATATTGATGCCAAAAGATGTAAAGTTGATAATGATAGTGCAACATATTTGTGGCACTGCCGTTTGGGTCATATCGGTGTAAAGCGCATGAAGAAACTCCATAAAGATGGACTTTTGGAATCGTTTTATTATGAATCATTTGATGCTTGCGAGCCGTGCCTTATTGGCAAGATGACAAAAACTCCGTTCCGCGGAACAATGGAACGAGCTACTGACTTGTTAGAAATAATACATACCGATGTATGCGGTCCAATGAGTATTGATGCTCGTGGTAGGTACATTATTTTCTTACCTTCACAGATGATTTGAGCAGATATGGTTATATCTACTTAATGAAGTATAAGTCTGAAACATTTGAAAAGTTCAAAGAATTTCAGAGTGAAGTGGAAAATCATCGTAATAAGAAAATAAAGTTTCTACGATCTAATCGTGGAGGAGAATATTTGAGTTACGATTTTGGCCTTCATTTAAAACAATGTGAAATAGTTTTACAGCTCACGCCACATGGAACACCACAACGTAATGGTGTGTCCGAACGTCGTAACCATACTTTATTGGATATGGTGTGATCTATGATGTATCTTACCGATTTACCACTGTCGTTTTGGAGTTATGCATTAGAGACAGCTGCATTCACATTAAATAGGGCACCTGTCACGCCCAATATGCGACCCTATCCAAAAGGAACTCGAAGGTCCCACCAAGGATAGACCCGCATATTGAAACGCTTTTGCAAGGTGGATATCATTACATCAACATTACATAATAGATGGGGATACATACAATAGGCATACAATGCCACTCGAATACAACATCACAATACATAAAATCAACATCCGACTACGGATGAAACACAAACAGAAGCTCAAACGACATCCACCCTGCTAGCCCAGGCTGCCGACCTGGAACCTATCCCCTGATCGAAGAAGCAGAAGAAGAACTCAACGCAAGCAAGCATCGCTCTCGCGTCATGATCATCGCAAAACCTGTACCTGCAACTGTTGTTGTAGTAAACTGTGAGCCACGAGGACTCAGCAATCCCATTACCATGGGTATCAAGACTAGCAAAGCTTAAAGGGAAAGGAAGGGGTAAAGTGGTGAGGCTGCAGCAGCGACTAAGCATATATGGTGGCTAACATACGCAAATAAGAGCGAGAAGAGAGCAAGCAGAACGGTCGTGAAGCTATCAATGATCAAGAAGTGATCCTGAACTCCTACTTACGTCAAACATAACCCAGAAACCGTGTTCACTTCCCGGACTCCGCCGAGAAGAGACCATCACGGCTACACACACGGTTGATGCGTTTTAAATCGGATCTGGTGTCAAGTTATCTACAACTGGACATTAACAAATTCCCATCTGCCTATAACCGCAGGCACGGCTTTCGAAAGATTATACCCTGTAGGGGTGTCCCAACTTAGCCCATGACAAGCTCTCGCGATCAACGAAGGAATAGACCTTCTCCCAGGAAGACCCGATCAGACTCGGAATCCCGGTTTACAAGACATTTCGACAATGGTAAAACAAGACCAGCAAAGCCGCCCGGATGTGCCGACAAATCCCGATAGGAGCTGCACATATCTCGTTCTCAGGGCACACCGGATTGTCCAGACTTCCGGTAGGCCAGCCCAGAGTTGCCCCTGGTGGACACCGGCGGCCGACAGTTTGGACCAACACTCACAACGAGCATTGGCCCGGGGGGGATAAAATAAAGATGACCCTCGAGAGCGCGACTCTCAAGGGAAAAAGGGCTAGGTGAGGCAAATGGTAAAACCAAGGTTGGGCCTTGCTGGAGGAGTTTTATTCAAAGCGAACTGTCAAGGGGGTCCCATAAATCACCCAACCGCGTAAGGAACGCAAAATCCGGGAACATAATACCGGTATGACAGAAAACTAGGGCGGCAAGAGTGGAACAAAACACTAGGCAAAAGGCCGAGTCTTCCACCCTTTACCAAGTATATAGATGCATTAATAATATAAGAGATATTGTGACATCCCAACCAAAATCCTGTCCACCATGGAGAAATCTTCAACTTCACCTGCAACTAGCAACGCTATAAGAGGGGCTGAGCAAAGCGGTAACACAGCCAAGCAACAGTTTGCATAGGAAAGGTGTCAAAGGTTAGAGGCTGACATGGCAATTTGGGATGGCTTGATAAACAGGTAATAGGTAGCGCAGCATAGCGATAGAACGAAGCAACTAGCATAGCAATGATAGTATTGAGATCCAGGGTAGCGGTCATCTTGCCTGAAATCCCGCAAGGAAGAAGAACGAGTCCATGAAGAAGACAAGCGGACGTAGTCGAACGAATCCTCACGAACGCAACATTACCGGAACTAAGAAGCAACACCGGAAAGAAACAAACAACATGGTAAACAACCATCACATAGACATGGCACGATGCACAACCAAGTATGATGCATGTCCGGTTTAATAAGGCATGGCATGGCAAAGTGCAACAAACATCACTACAAATTAAGTGGAGCTCAATATGCAACGAGTTGCATATTGACGAAACACCACATGCAATTATTTAGTTTGATCTCGGTTATGTACCCAACAATATTAAATGTTATTAAACATGGCAAGAGGTGAGACATAATGAAACTACCTATCTAGGCAAATTTAAATGAGGCCGGAAGTAACAAACAACAATTCCGGAAAATCCCCATATGCAAATTATGGATTCGGTACTGTTCTGTCCTAAACCATATTTTAAGTTTGTTAAACAGAAAAATAACATGGACCATGTTAATCTAGGCATTTTTCCACCCCAAATACATATAAAGTTTATTAAATTCGGAGCTAAGGTTATTTAGTTATGAAATAAAGCATTTTAACATGGCATTATGCAAAATAAACACAAACAGCATGTTAAACATTTTTAACATAGATGAAAGTGGCATATTATTAATCTACACAATTTTCTGAGCATTTTTACATATATAAAACATTTTAATCCGATGCATAGTTTATTAGTTATTATATGCATGAACAAAAGGGGGTTTTCTGCAATTCTGCCAATTCTGGATAAATGGAAAAATCACAGCGCATGGAAAAAACTACATGGGCCGAAACTGTTGGGCTGAACACAGAGAAGGGGCTGGGGGGTGCTTCTCACCATGGGCCTTAGCAGGCCGGTCGGTTTGGAGAGGAGGCCAGGTAGGCCACGGGGGAAGATGGGCCAGGGGGCGCTGCCCACAGAGAGGCCGGCCCACGCGGGCGTGCGTCTCTCCGACGAGGCCGAGCGAGGCCACGGCAGAACGGTGGCGAGGAGGGGGCATCTCCGGCGAGGTCAGGCGCGGGGAGGCCATGGGACGGCGGTCCCGGCCGGATCCGGACGGATCCGGGCGCGGCGGACCCGTTCCCGGTGATGGCGAGGCCAGCCGGCGACGAGGTTCCTGGCGGCGGCGGCGGGGTTCCTGCAAGGGGAGAGAGAGAGACCTGAGAGAGGGAGAGAAACCAGAGGGAGAGACGGGAGGGAGAAGGAGGCGCAGGGAGGCGGCGACCTTGCAAGACGGCGGCGGTCCTCTGGTGGCCGGGGAGGCGAGGCAGGCGCGCCGGCGACGAGGAAGCCGGGCGGCGGCGATGAGGACTCGGGGGTCGAGGGGTCCTCCCTCGATCCAGATCGGGAGCGGGAGGCGCGGGGGCGCTCGGGCCCTGGCGGGCTGCAGCGGCGCGGTCACGGGCCGGGCGGGCCAGATCCGGAACTCGGCGGGCCGCGCGGTGGAGAGGGGGCTGAGGAGGGTAGGTGGCGCATGGGGGTTGGCTGGCGCGGGCGCTAGGGCGACGTGGCGGCGCCTCATGGGCCGAGGCGATGTGGCGGCGGCGGCGCCAAGTGGCGGGCAGGGGCGGCGGCACCAGATCCGAGGAGAAGGTGGGAGGTGGCGGCTGCGGGAGGTTAGGGGAGGCTAGGGGCTAGGGTTGCCCAATTAGGAAGGAAGGGTGTTTATATAGGGGTAAGGCTAGGGTTAGGGGGGTTTCAGACCCTCGGATCTCGATCGGGCGGTTCCGGACGCGAGGGGGGTTAGGCAGGCCTAGGTGGGCTGTGTAGAATGCCTCGAGCTGAGAAGAGAGAGAGAAACAGAGCGACCCGGTGGCAGTTTCGGAGACCGAAACGTCCGACGATTAAACTGACTATATCGCGGTTATAAATATAACGGTTGGGCAGTCAAACGGACTCCGAATGCGACGAAACTTGGCAGGCGGCCTGTATACACTATAATAAGACCGCACGACAAGTTGCAACCCATTCCGAGAACATTTTTATGCCACTTATAAAATAATATTTCGGAGGTGCCGCGGGCACGTGCGAGTGTGTCTGGGCTCGGAACGGACAACGGAGAGAACCGGCGGAACCCGAATGGATGCAAGTTTTATGAAAACATATGGATGCGATGCACATGATGCTATGAGATGAGATGCATAACAAGAACAAAATGCAAAACAAACGACAAAAACCCAACCACGAAGGAAATATCATATAGCATCTCTGGAAAAGGCAAGAGTCGGAGTTACGAATATGGAAAGTTGTATCCGGGGCGTTACAGCACCATCCAAATCCGTTGAGACGACGCCTTATGAACTATGGTTTGGCAAGAAACCAAAGTTGTCGTTTCTTAAAATTTGGGGCAGCGATGCTTATGTGAAAAAGCCTCAACCTGATAAGCTCGAACCCAAATCTGAGAAGTGCGTCTTCATAGGATACCCAAAGAAAACTGTTGGGTACACCTTCTATCATAGATCCGAAAGAAAAATCTTTGTTGCTAAGAATGGATCCTTCTAGAGAAGGAGTTTCTCTCGAAAGAAGTGAGTGGGAGGAAACTAGAACTTGATGAGGTAGTTGTACCTTCTCCCTTATTGGAAAGTAGTTCATCACAGAAATCAGTTTCCGTGATTCCTACACCAATTAGTGAGGAAGCTAATGATGATGATCATGAAGCTTCAGATCAAGTTACTATAGAACCTAGTAGGTCTTCCAGAGTAAGATCCGCACCAGAGTGGTACGGTAATCCTGTTCTGGAAGTCATGTTACTAGACCATGATGAACCTACGAACTATGAGGAAGCGATGATGAGCCCAGATTCTGCGAAATGGCTTGAGGGCATGAAATCTAAGATGGGATCCATGTATGAGAACAAAGTGTGGACTTTGGTGGACTTGCCCGATGGTCAGCAAGCCATATTAAATAAATGGATCTTCAAGAGGAAGACGAACATTGATAGTAGTGTTACTATCTACAAAGCTCGACTTCTCGCAAAAGGTTTTCGATAAGTTCAAGGTGTTGACTACAATGAGATTTTCTCAACTGTAGCGATGCTTAAATTCGTCCGAATCATGTTAGCAATTGCCATATTTTATGAAATCTGGCAAATGGATGTCAAAACTACATTCTTTAAATGGACATTTCTTAAAGAAGAGTTGTATATGATGCAACCAGAAGGTTTTGTCGATCCTAAAGGTACTAACAAGGTGTGCAAGCTCCAGCGATCCATCTATGGACTGGTGCAAGCATCTCGGAGTTGGAATATACGCCTTGATGAGTTTATCAAAGCATATAGTTTTCTACAGACTTGCAGTGAAGCCTGTATTTACCTGAAAGTGAGTGGGTGCTCTCTAGCATTTCTAATATTATATGTGGATGACATATTGTTAATTGGAAATAATATAGAATTTCTGGATAGGATAAAGGGATACTTGAATAAGATTTTTTTTAATGAAAGACCTCGATGAAGCTGATTACATATTGAGCATCAAGATCTATATAGATAGATCAAGACACTTAACTGGACTTTCACAAAGCACATACCTTGGAAAGGTTTTGAAGAAGTTCAAAATAGATCAGTCAAATAAAAAGGTTTCTTGCCTGTATTACAAGGTAAAGTTGAGTAAGACTGAAAGCCCGATCACGGCAGAAAATAGAAAGAGAATGAAAGTCATTACCTATGCCACAGTCATAGGTTCTATAAAGTATGTTGTGCTGTGTACCAGACTTATTGTGTACCCTGCCCTGAGTTTGGCAATGGAGTACAACTTTGATCTAGGAGTAGATCACTGGACAACGGTCAAGATTATCCTTAGTGAGGACTAAAGAAATATTTCTCGATTATGGAGGTGATAAAAGAGCTCGTCGTAAAGAGTTACATCGATGCAAGCTTTTACATCGATCCAGATGACTCTAAGTCTCAATCTGGATACATAATGAAAGTGGGAGCAAGTAGCTAGAGTAGCTCCGTGCAGAACATTGTAGACATAGAATATTTGCAAAATACATACGGCTCTGAATGTGATAGACCCGTTGACTAAACATCTCTCACGAGCAAAACATGATCACACCTTAGTACTCTTTGGGTGTTAATCACATAGCGATGTGAATTAGATTACTGAATCTAGTAAACCCTTTGAATGTTGGTGACATTACGATGTGAACTATGGGTGTTAATCACATACATATGTGTATATTGATGTTAAATCATATGGTGATGTGAACTAGATTATTGACAATAGTGCAAGTGAGAGTGATGTGAACATAAGTTATCATAGAGACGTCCGCAAACATTATACGAAATATTTTTCAATCATTCGACATGGACCTACGACTAGAGCACGTACACACCGATTAAACCACCGGGTACTTTTGTTTCTTTGTACATCTAATTTATTTCGTAAGAATTCGATGATGCTTTCATGTTTGGATTTACTTATACTCAGGAACGAAGGGATCAGAGAGTCAACAAAAGATGCTCACTTAGAGATGGGAGATGGAGATGTATGCACCTTACATTCACAAGAAGGAAAACAAATTGCATGCATGTTCCCTGTCAATCCATCCATCATGCATGCAACGTCCAAGTGCACAAGACCACAAGCCTTGGACTTTGCTCCGTGTTTCAAAACCAGCCACGCACGGGGTGTCTCAAGACCTGTTGTTGCGTCAGGAGTGCCACGTTGGGCCCGCAAAATCAATTAGGCCGGCCTGCTGTCTTCGGTCTCCATAAGGGCCGTACCCCGTGAACCAACGCGCAAGGCGGCCGTCGTCCATAATAAATACCTAGTATCTTTTAGGTTTAGACTCGGGTTTTGTTTAGAGAAGTTTAGCTATTGCTACTTTTATTTGTCTTCGCTCGTAGCGGCTAGTGCGACTGTCAAGACATCCTATCGAAACCCCAATTTGTGAGATTTATTCATCTGGCATATCTGCAATTTTTAGATTGCTTGGCTATTATTTTCTTGCATGTTCTTCGATTTGCTTGCAGGAAAAATCCTTCGTGGATAGGTCGATCGCGCCGTTGGCTCGGTCGATAACACCGTGGAGTTGGTTCAACGATGGCCGTGGATATCAGTCGTGTACGGTTCTCCATGTACGGTTGGTAGCTGGATCGTGAGGGTCAAGTCCCATCCAAAATCGTAGTTATCTTCCTCTTATCGAAAGATCGGGTCCCAGTTCACATCAAGTGGTATCAGTTTTCAGGTTCATCGGTGAGAGATTTACAATTTTATTAGATTAGATTGTTTTTTAGTCCTACAACCCATAGAAAAGCCAAAAAAAATAGATTAGTTCATCTGTTGCACCTATCTTTTTAGCCTTTAGCAATTTTTGCATCTAGTATTTGCTTCGTTGAATTTTTTGTTGCATTCATCCTAATATTAGTGCTGGTATAGATTCGTTTGGGAGAAAATTATCGACTAAATCATACTTGTTTTTGTCCATCAAAATTTCCTTTGGCGAGTTGGTTGTTCATCTGAAAAGAAGAAGAAGAAAATACAATTCTTTGCGGACTCTCAGCGTGGACTCGCGGTTGAAAAATTTATTTGCTATTGTATCTTCCAGCACACCTACCGCTTTTACGCTCACAAAGTCTTGTACATGGTATATTCTGCATCCGTTGTTTCCACCGCCACACGCTATCCCAGAGATCAACATGGACCCTGTGCACTACAGCGCCGTTGTTCCCTGCCTTTTCTTATCCTTGCATGCAAACAGCATCACATTAGTTCCTTATTTTATCTGTTTGCTTTTCGGCTAGTAGCACACGTTCCGCCAACGTCCGATAACTTTTGTTAATATCATCTTGGGTACGTTCATTTGCTAGTAATCGGCTTGAAAAAAAAGAGTTAAAAAAAGAGAAAAAAACAGAGAAGGAAAACGAGAAAAAAAACAAAAAAAAAACAGGTCGGCTAGCATCTGTTTTGGACAGTTTCACTCTGTTGGCTACTCAGGACGTTGTTTTTCTGCTACTTCATTGACATAACATCTCATATAATTTCCGGAGTAGTTTATACACTCGCGTGTCCATCCATTATATTCACTCTTGCATACAATCACATATACATTTTTTTTTCACAGGTTTCACTCATTTGGTTCAGTATCTAGGCTTAGATTGTTTTCTCTCTTACTAGTCGACTGCCAGCACTAGTTAGGAGTTTGAGCAATTATTCAACTTGCATTGCTTTTTGCTAAATTGTGCCACTGATATTGTGAGTTGAGAAGGCTTTGCCAAGCTACACTGTTTCTACCAATAAGTACCGGTTCCGGCTCTACTGATTCCTGGTTATCGCTCCATCCAATCTTTATCGGTATTTTGAAGCCAACACCAATGCGTCGATCACCACCTGTTGCATTGGTAAAAACAAGGAAGAATTTGATACTAAGTTTGAGTGTGAGAGAATTTTGTCCACCACACCCTGTTAGTTGATAGGGATTACACATTGTTTTTTTCTCTTCCGCTAACAATGGCACAGGATCAACCCACACTTGAGGGACTCACCGCGGATGTTAAAATCACCAGCGAGCGTCTCGCCCAACTTGAGGGTGCTCAGATTGTGGCAGAAGAGAGGCTCAAGGCCATCGAGGATGCACAAGGTGTTGCCAACACACAACTACAAGACATCTTGTTATGTTTGGACGAGTTGCGGACTGCACTCCCCGTCAACAACGCCGCTGTTCCTCACAATTCCATGGGTGTTGCCGCTACTTCACGAGCTCGACGTGTGCCCATGGGTCATCCACAACACCCAGCTATTGCCACTGATGTTGCAACCATTCCTCCCCGTGTCGCCGAGGAACATGGGGACAATTGCGAGGATTATGCTGGTGACACCGAGGACGACCGCCACAATGACTGTGCTCATCAACAACTACGTTTCAACCGTCACGGTATGGCACGAGGTCTACCCAGGTATGATGTTAGATATTATGAACACTCTAGTGCCAAAATCCAATTTACTATTCCTGCTTTCAATGGTAAATATAATCCAGATGTTTATCTTGACCGGGAACTTTCTGTTGAACAAAATTTTTGCATGTCATGATATTCCTGAGAACCAAAGAGTTAGGGAACCCACTAGTGAATTTACAAACTTTGGTTCCATGTGGTGGAGTGAATGTTGTCGTATTAATGCAAATAATATATCTACTACCTGGGATGCTTTAAAACGAGCTATGCGACAACGTCATGTTCCTTCATATTATGCTCGTGATAAACTAAATGAATTGCAACGTTTAAAACAAGGTAGCAACTCTGTAGAGGATTATTATCAAGAACTATAAACTGGCTTAGTGCGATGTGGATTAGTTGAAACCGACGATGCTATGATGGCTAGATTTTTAGGTGGTTCGAAACGTGATATTCAAGATATATTGGACTATAAGGAGTACAATTCTATTACTCATTTGTTTCATTTTGCTTGTAAAGCTGAAAGGGAAGTACAGGGACAACACAACAAGGGACGAGGTAACTTTTCTGCAGGTCGTCACTCATCATGGACACACTCTCCAACTATCCCACCCACTACTGCGGCAACACCACATATCTCTAACAATGGTGCATTCCCAACAAGTTCAAAATCAGCTCCACAATCCTCTGCTGCTTCGAAAGCAATATCTCTAGCACCCACCACCTCATCTGGACGCGCAAGAGACATGAAGTGTCATATATGCAAAGGTGGCGGGCCCTTGATGAGGGACTGCCCAAATAAACGTACATTTATTGTGCGACAAGATGGTGAGTACTCCTCCTCTAGTGATTTGGATGAAGAGACACGTGCCATGCTTGCTGCTAATCATGCAGATGACACGGAGGAGCATGAGGAGATACACATTAATGCTGATATGGCGGATCAATACCCTAGCCTTGTTACCATGCAAGTACTTAATGCCCAGGTTGGGCATACTGAGATGCCTCAACGCCATAATCTTTTTCAAACTAAGTTTGCTGTCAAAGGGCATTCTATTCATGTGATCATTGATGGTGGAATCTGCAATATTTGGTGAGTATTGAGATGGTAGAGAAGCTTTGCCTCACCACTACAAGACATCACCATCCATATTACATCCAATGGTTCAACGAATGTGGTAACTTGAAGGTAACACGTCGTGTCAGGGTCCATTTTACACTTGGTTCGTACCATGATTTTGTTGACTGTGATGTCGTTCCTATGCAAGCTTGTTCTTTATTGTTACGTCGACCTTGGCAATATGATAATAGTCTTACTTATTATGGTAGAACAAATTCATATACTCTTGTGTTTGAAGGAAAAACCATCAACTTGCTTCCTATGACCCCTGATGAGATAATAAATGATGAGAAAGTTAAATCAACAGAATGTACTACACACAATATGCTTGCTATCAATTCTGAAAATTTTCCATTGACTATCCTAACTTCTGAGAGGGACATACTGCGTGCCTCGATAGTTCATTTGCGTTTCCATAATTTATATATAGACTCTGTGTGGGATACTTATCATGAATTTCTAATGGTGCTAATACAAATATATCACAACCTCATGAGCTAACGCCTAGGCCTATATACGTTGCATGTATTTTTGCTGTGCTCAATGGTGTGTTCCAGGTAAATGCAAGCCGAGGACGGCTTTGTTTTTAAGAAAGGGAGGATGATGTGAACATAAGTTATCATAGAGACGTCCACAAACATTATACGAAATATTTTTCAATCATTCGACATGGACCTACGACTAGAGCACGTACACACCAATTAAACCACCGGGTACTTTTGTTTCTTTGTACATCTAATTTATTTCGTAAGAATTCGATGATGCTTTCATGTTTGGATTTACTTGTACTCAGGAACGAAGGGATTCAGAGAGTCAACAAGAGATGCTCACTTAGAGATGGGAGATGGAGATGCATGCACGTTACATTCACAAGAAGAAAAACAAATTGCATGCATGTTCCCTGTCAATCCATCCATCATGCATGCAACGTCCAAGTGCACAAGATCACAAGCCTTGGACTTTGCTTCATGTTTCAAAATCAGCCACGCACGGGGTGTCTCAAGACCTGTTGGTGCGTCAGGAGTGCCATGTTGGGCCCGCAAAATCAATTAGGCCGGCCTGCTGTATTTGTCTCCGTACAGCCCTACCCCGTGAACCAATGCACAAGGCGGCCGTCGTCCATAATAAATACCTAGTATCTTTTAGGGTTTAGACTCGGGTTTTGTTTAGAGAAGTTTAGCTATTGCTACTTTTATTTGTCTTTGCTCATAGCGGCTAGTGCGACCGTCAAGACATCCTATCGGAACCCCAATTTGTGAGATTTATTCATCTAGCATATCCGCAATTTTTAGATTGCTTGGCTATTATTTTCTTGCATGTTCTTCGATTTGCTTGCAGGAAAAATTCTTCGTGGATAGGTCGATCACGCCGTTGGCTCGGTCGATAACACCGTGGAGTTGGTTCAGCGATTGCCGTGGATATCAATCGTGTACGGTTCTTCCTGTACGGTTGGTAGTCGGATCGTGAGGGTCAAGTCTCACCCAAAATCGTAGTTATCTCCCTCTCATCGAAAGATCAGGTCCCGATTCACATCAGGGAGACTGAAGGAAATATGCCCTAGAGGCAATAATAAAGTTATTATTTATTTCCTTAATTCATGATAAATGTTTATTATTCATGCTAGAATTGTATTAACTGGAAACTTAGTACATGTGTGAATGCATAGACAAAACTTATAGTCCCTAGTATGCCTCTACTTGAGTAGCTCGTTAATCAAAGATGGTTATGTTTCCTAACCATAGACATGTGTTGTCATTTGATGAACGAGATCACATCTTTAGAAGAATGATGTGATGGACATGACCCATCCATTAGCTTAGCATTATGATCGTGTCAGTTTCATTGCTACTGCTTTCTTCATGACTTATACAAGTTCCTCAGACTACGAGATTATGCAACTCCCGAATACCGGAGGAACACTTTGTGTGCTACCAAACGTCACAATGTAAAAGGGTGATTATAAAGGTGCTCTACAGGTGTCTCCGAAGGTGTTTGTTGGGTTGGCATATATCGAGATTAGGATTTGTCACTCTGGTATCTCTGGGCCCTCTCGGTAATACTCATCACTATAAGCCTTGCAAGCATTGTGACTAATGGGTTAGTTGCGGGACGAAGTATTACAGAACGAGTAAAGAGACTTGCCGGTAACGAGACTGAACTAGGTATTATGATACCGACGATCGAATCTCGGGCAAGTAACATACCGATGACAAAGGGAACAACGTATGTTGTTATGCAGTTTGACCAATAAAGATCTTCGTAGAATATGGAGGAGCCAATATGAGCATCCAGGTTCCGCTATTGGTTATTAACAGGAGATGTGTCTCGGTCATGTCTACATAGTTCTCGAACCCGTAGGGTCCGCACGCTTAACATTCGATGACGATATGTATTATGAGTTATGTGTTTTTGATGACCGAAGTTTATCCGGAGTCCCGGATGAGATCACAGACGTGACGAGGAGTCTCGAAATGGTTGCGATATAAAGATTGATATATTGGAAGGTTATATTCGGATACTGGAAGTGTTCCGAAGTGTATCAGGTATTTTCCGGAGTACCGGGAGGTTACCGGAACCCCCCGGGGAGTATATGGGTCTTAATGGGCCCTAGTGGAGGTAGGAGGCAGCGGGGAAAGTGGTGGGGTGCGCCCCCTAGACCCAAACCGAATTGGTTTAGGGTTTTGGTGCCCCCCTTCCTTCTTCTCTCCTCCTCCTTCCTCCTCCTAATAGGAATAGGAAAGGGGGAGCCAAACCTACTTGGAGTAGGACCCCCCCCCCTTGGGCGCGCCTCCTCCTGGCCGGCCTCCTCCTCCCTCCCTCCTTTATATACGTGGGGAGAGGGGCACCCAAAGACACAACAAACAACACAAGTTGATCTTTTAGCCGTGTGCGGTGCCCCCTCCTAGTTACACACCTCGATCATACTGTTGCGGAGCTTAGGCGAAGCCCTGCGCCAGTAGCATCATCATCACCATCGCCACGCCGTCGTGCTGACGAAACTCACCCTCGGCCTTAACTGGATCAAGAGTACGAGGGACGTCATCGAGCTGAACGTGTGCTAAACGCGGAGGTGCCGTACGTTCGTTACTTGGATCGGTTGGATCGCGAAGACGTTCGACTACATCAACCGCGTTATTGAAACGCTTCCGCTTTCGGTCTACAAAGGTACGTGGACACACTCTCCTCTCTCGTTGCTATGCATCACCTAGATAGATCTTGCGTGATCGTAGGATTTTTTTTGAAATTACCGCATTTCCCAATAGTTTTCGTCTACAAGTTCAAGGTTTATTTTGAGCTTTTTTCCTTATAAGCCATGTGCGTTAATTAGAGTAGCGGCCACTTCAAGCATAGAAGGCGTGCATAGATGCTTGGATGAAGTGCTACACCTAGAAGACACATTTTATGAGATCTTTGTTATGGATGGTTGTGTCAAATGGTTGGAGATTGGTAGATTAGGGGCTAGAGTGAACCACCATGAAAATCACATGGGGGAGCGATTGGTGAGGGAGCTTTCCGTAAGACCAATCTCGTGGAGAATTGTCTGTGAGTGTACACCCTTCCCTTATGCAGGATGTGTAAATTTTTGGCCTGAAAATTTGTGCAAGACCAGTCGCAAATTACTAATAAGCCATGGTTACAGAAAGTTTCCTCGATGATATCTTTTAACAAATATGGATGGTTGATCCGTAATTAGCAGTGGTTAGCTTACAATTCCCATACAAGAGAGAATATCAAGGGTTGAGTGCAACGGGCTTTATATTTGGGGATTTCCTGAAAGCTTATACGCCTAAGATTTTGGGAAGGGAGTATCATTTTTGGTGGTAAACGGGCCTAAATAAAAGATTAAATATTAAATGCAAGAAAAAGTTTAGCAACTAAACTCCTCGATGCATAAGTATTTTTTCCCGCTAAACTTTCTTCATTTTACTAGTTGTATACTGTAAAATGTAATTTTGTCTCGGTACACACGCCTTGCATCGTTTCTTCTTGGATCGCCAAACTCATTTATCTCCCCTTAGTTACCCTGTCACATCAGACTTTTAACCCACTTGACAACTTTACCATCTGCATAAGGTGGAGCATTGGGGCTGGGACTTTAGACCCGGATATCGTCGGTTCCAGACTCCAGTCAACGGACCGTTACCCCACTGAACCTAATTTAGAGAAGGTGAGTTGTTTGTGTTGGAAAACTTTGACTACTGGTGAAACTCACTAAGGGTGGAGTGCTTCACCAGCCAATTATGGACCAATTCACTCTATTTAACTTAAAGTGAACACTTATCTCCCACCCCCCTAGTAATTTACATATAAAGAGGAGAGATTTCATTGTATGTACAATTGAAAATGCTCAATTTGTGGTGTTGATAATGACTCGTGGCAACATTCTCTTCTGGAGTGCAATATGGCAGGAAGTGTGTGTGGGCTCTATCCAGTTTGGAGCTATTTCGATCTATTATGCTAGATGAGACTCAAATAGCTAGGCTATGGTTGTTTGAATTGAGCAAGAATCTCTCTCACAATGAATTTGCAAAGGTGCTTGTCATTTCATGGGCAATATGGTGGGCTAGAGGGCGGCTATTCATGACAATGAATTCTAGTTGCCTTTGTGGACTTTGTGCTTTCATCATAGAGTACCTACTTGAGTTGGACATTTGTGCAACAAATAAAAAAACTCAAATCACACAAGATCTTTGATGTTAAGGAGATGGAATCCTCCCGGGGTGGGAATTTTGAAAATCCATGTTGATGGAGGTTTGGCAAAGACTGACCGTCGTGGCGCAACGATGGGCAACGATGGTTGTATGTAGGGATGAAACATTTCAAAGGTGCAGCAGCTAGGGTGATCGACGAACTTCTGTCCCAAGTAGCCCTTAAAACCACAACAGTGAGTGAGGCCTTGTCCCTTGCTATTGATTTGAATGCGACTTCAGTTTGGATCATCTCGCACTATTAAGAAGTGACCAACAATCTAAACAAGATGAACTCTATGATGACAAATGGGGACGCTTAAAGGAGATAAAGAACATGAAAAGTTCATTCCAGATGGTCACTTTTGGCCATGAACGACGACAGCAAAATAGGGACGCACATTCTCTTGTTATTTTTTCTACTTCCCTCGATAAGGCTAGGCATGTGTTAGTTTTTGGATTCTCCGGATCAGGCTTGTATCATAATAAACATTCTCAAATAATACATGCACATTCAATCTGTTCCAGCGAGCAGCCAATGCCCCAAACCTATGGCGCGCGTGCATGCGGACCAGTAGAATATATTTCCCTTCATTTGGACTCGAGGCATGGATGGAAAAGGGCGTGTATCTACTCCAGCAAGACAACTTCAATTGTTTCTTACAGAATGTTGGCACTCTGTTGATTGATGAACATCATTACCTAGTTCATCGCGGATGCAATACAGAATCACACCATAGTAAAAACAATTTACATTAAGCTCACAACTATAAGTTGACTTATGTTCGGGTAAATTTAAAACCATGAAAACATGAAGGAATTGCAATAATTAAAACCAACCATCAGAGTCTTGATGTCAGAAACAACAACACCAACACTTGATCGATCTTTAACCCTAGACTTGATCCTTTTCACCAAAGAGAGGTAATCTGAAGCTAGGGAGACATTCATGTACACTTCAGCTTGGTAGACATCCAAATCATGCCAAATGGCAAAAGCCTCAACAAGTTTAGGCTTTAGCAGTATCTAGGTATTGACCATTGCAAGCAACAAGATAATCCCCGTCGTGGTTCCCGACCACAACCCAATGCCTATCCGATGAATTAAGGGAAATACGGGCAACATCAACTGCTACCATAGCTGTTGGTTGTTGATCCATTGGAGAGTTGTCGACGTGAACATGCGCCTAGGAGCATGCTCGGGCTTCGAGCAGTGTTGCAAGACCAATTGGACATAGCTTGTATTATTGAAGCAACTTCCCTGGGATCCCAAGATGCATCATTGCCATGGCCATCGTTTCCCGGTTCCCAGATGTGCCATATGGTGATAGTCATGAATATAGCATGAAGCTTTGATTCACAAGAGAAAAAGTCCAACAACCATTGCCGGGCATTTGAAAGCTCTTTTATGCACATCCGGATGTTGAAATCATCTTCGGCACAACTTCAAACCGAATAAGCGAAAGGGTAGATCAGAAAGAGGTGCTCTACGTGCTTAGCTTGGTTGCAGAAAGAGCATCCGCTGCCAGTTGGCGACTCACCAGCTAGTGACCGGAGGGCAGACATTCATGCACAAAACGCCACAAAACACTTCGTCTTGGTTGAAAAATTAATAGTCCACAGTGATTTCCAATCCATCTCTTGTACTTGGAGGTTGGATGTCACTCCTTAACCCTGTCCACTCCTAGAGGAGAATAACGACTTACCTCAGGCTAGATTATACCCAGACTTGACCGAGTAGAGGCCAAACTTGTCATGTGTCCAGTATAGAAAATCATCTCTGCTGTATTGGCTAATGGAGAGTTGCAAAATATGGTTAGCAATGTCATCAGCAAAGAAACTCCACACGATTTTCCTCGTCCCAAGACACCAAAAGTTTAGTCATCAAAAATTGAATTGTAGTACCATCTAGGATATGGGGTTTGGAGCTGAAAATCCTAGGGATATCTCCAATTGTTTTGTGCAACCCAAGAGCACCTCTAGCCCACCTCCATAATTCAGCTCCCCACTCTATTCTTGTCCTTTAATTCCCGATATTTTAGGGAATTAAACTTTTACCATCTAGCCCATACCTCGAAACTTAATCCATCAAATAATTTTCCTTTGCCAATTCATCCAAACTTTTGCATACAAACTCTATTTGAATATATATTTTCACAACATATTAATTCAAAACTTAAAAATTTATATACACACAATTCAAATACATATCAAATGTATTGTTCTCAAACTTAACCATTCAAACTCAAACACAACAAACGGTCCAAATGAACTAATAATCCAAATAAAACTTGATAAAAGCACAAGAATCAAGTGCTATGAAGTTGTTAATGGTGCTCCACAAGATCTTCTTGAAGTTGGTTGTGATCTTATCGGTTCTCAATGCTTGGATCCTGTTGGGGTGACCTCCGGCTTCAACATGGTACCATTGTGGAGGAACCACAAATTCTTTGGGTCATTTTTCAATGATCATGTTATGTAAGATAACACATTTTCTCATGACCTGCCACATGCTCTGGGGCTTCCAATACTCAGCAGGACCATAGACAATCGCAATACCTTTTTGAAGCATGCCAAAACTCTCTCAACATCCTTTCTAGAAGATTCAAAGTGAGATGTCTTTTGCCTTGATGTAAGGGCAACTTCAACAGACCGACACATTTCGTCCGCCCGCATCTCTTTGGGTTTGCATGGATAAAAAAATCCCAAGGGAGAGTGACCTGGGTGCTACACCTTAGCAACAACATTGCATCGTCGATGTGTACTACGACAGTCGCCGGTGATCCATGAGTGCCCCAGCAACAATGCACTTTAGGCGGCCATGGCGGCGTCCACCTGCAAAACACCAAAGGCACAACATGCACCGGGCCTGATGGTTAGGGGGGTCGCCGGTGTTACATGCCAACTTCGACAGGTGGTCATCGCCCTCCTACTTGATGCTTGACTGCATCAAGAGTGAAGGCGCATGAGCCCGTGAAGCCACGTATAGCGTCGTCGTGGTAGGGCTAGCCAGCAGCGTTGGAGGACCTCAGGGTGGATCGACTGTCAAAATCTTGCGGTGGCATGGGCCCATGGTGCTTGAGCTCTGGGGCGGCGTGACACAAAGCATCGTCTCGCAGATCTGGCGACTCTGCGGGAGGTGGGGAAAGGGAGGAATGCAGGGGAGAGGGCCACCGACGACCATGTACCTTTAGCCGGCCGTAGCTCGCGGCGACGCCACCTTCGGCCTTCTCGGCAGGATCAAAGGTGGGTAGTTCTACGGGGAGAGGCGGCTCGTCCGGCTCACAGTCACAGAAGCCGACAATTCTCATCGGCACACATCAGATCCGATTGCGAGGGAGCCGCAGTGGGCCAACCCAACAAGGAAGAAAGCACCAGGGGGTGGAGGTGGCCGCGCAACGGGAAGGGTAGGGCGACGACTTGCCGTGGGTAGGAAAGAAGGTGGGGATGCTCTTGTGAGGAAGAAAGTGTTGGGCAGGACATGGCGAGGGTGAGCGGCGCAACGAAGGTAGAAGGTGGCCGAGGTATGGTGAGGTTGGGGGGAGCTCGATGGAAGTGGTTTTGTAGTTCTATTTTTGAGAGAAAGGGGTTTCAGAGTGGTTCGCCTATGTGCACACAGGCCTGTTTGGCCCTTTGGTCGGTTCGGGGGGTTGGGTAGTGTCAGAGGTGTTAGTAGAATAAGGTCTACTTTCATACAAGATGTCAAAAAAAAGGGTCTACTTTCATACAACATTCTATGGGAATATCCATGAATCGCAAGGCAAATAAAAACATTAAGAGCATTCTAAGTCTAACAGCCAGCCATCACATCATACAGTCCACTGGATACCCTAAAAAATGGGAGTGCCTAAGATGTTACTCTTCGTTCCCAGACTCTTCCTTGGTAAGCTTGATCATGTCATCAATCCTTACAATAGTAATGGCCGCTTCAGTGGCGAACTGGAATAGAAATGAAAATTGGTGAAATAAATCCCAAAAATCACAATCACATCCCATGAACATAAAGGCAAGTGTACCAACCTGAATAATCTTTACTTTTCTCATTGCTGGCTCAATCACGCCATATTCAAGGTTGTTGCGGACGATTCCTTTCACAAGGTCAAGACCCATGCTGCAGAGCACAAGTCAAATCACTTTTACGAACAGAAGATGTGCAACAGCCATAAAAGAACAGCAAATGGCAAATATAATGAAATGTTCCAAGTTAAAAATGGATTCTAGATGGTAACTATTACTTCCTCTATCTCAAATTATAAGGTGTTCTAGCTTTGCATTAAGTCAAACTTCTTTAAATTTGATCAAAGTTGTAGCAATATATATCCATATCTACAATATCAAAAAAGTATATTATAAAACTGTACTTTATGGTGGATATAATGGTGTTGTAAATGTTGGCACATTTTTCTATAAATTGGGTTAAACTTACAGAAGTTTGACATCTTATAAGTTGATGAAACAGAGGGAGTAACTCAGAAACAAGGCTGGGAGTGGAACTTGAGATGGTACATGCAAAGAAGTAAGAGAAACCGAAAGGGTAACTGTTTGCATCTTAGTTACGCATATCCTAAAAATTATCACTTTGTTCTTTTATGGAGGTTGGTTAATCTAATAATACACCCACAGAAGTTTACAATGCTCTAGAACTATCGTCTTTATGTAGTTACATATTCTTCTAACGTGGTCTTCAAAGGTCTGATAAGTAATGAAGATGATAAATTATGTAGTTACCTTGAATAGTGTTGCTTATCAGCCTTTGTTTGAGCGGTATGATGATATGCCCTAAGCTTTGCGACAAGCTCAGTTGCATCCTTTGCAGCATTAACAGAAAGAACCTGCCATGAAAAGATGACGATTCTAACTAATATGATCTGCGGCTAATTCTGCAAGTAATAAATCAAATATAATTGATAAAACCTTTGGGATAATTAACAATGATTCTGCAAATTCAGCAATCGCAAGTTGTTCCCTAGAGCCAAGAGTAGTAGCGAGGTTCTCCAAGTACACAGACAATGCAGCTTCTACTGCACCACCACCAGCAACTACCTGAAAGACCGAGGCATGTTACACACAATGAAGACGATGATAAACTTCTGCGTTCAAAACAAAAATACAATGCTTGTTTTACATGTCAGAAGAAAATGATGCTTTGAAGCACTTCATTGACTGTCTACCAAGAAGTTTAATGATATCAACTTTTTCAGGAATGCTTTAAACAGACATCATGATTAAAGCATTAGTTGCTCATTTAAATGACGATTCTTTTTAGGAATATTACAAGGTAAATTTTCAATGTTCATGTTCTCCTTCAAGCATGGAAACATTATTCTAGAATTAGGGACTGCTGCTACAGGAAACATGGCCTCAATAAAAGATAAATACTCCCTCTATTTCTTAATATAAAATGTTTCGGCAAGCTAAAATTGCTTGCCAAACGTCTTATATAGTGAAACAGAGGAAGTATTAAATATTAGAATCAGGCAGCACCAGCTAGCAATTTAACCGCAAGCCACGCAAAGAAACAAGAAGAATAATACACAGGTCTAGTTAACGCTATCACGTCCCAAAATTTCTAGTTATGACAACATCATTATGTTCATGTATTCATCCAGAGGGAGCCAATAAGGAATAGTGGCAATAAGTTGTACCATATTGGATTCCAGTGTTCTCTTCACAACGCAGAGTGCATCGTGCAAAGACCGCTCAATCTCATCTAGCATGTAGTCATTCGCTCCTCTAAGTACAATTGAGACCTGCACAAAACAAATGCAAGTGTGATGCAAATTATAGTTCCCACTCGTATCATGACTAGGTCAACATTGGCACAGAAAATACTAACCGCACTAGTGTTCTTTGTGCCTTTCACCAGAATTACATCATCGTTGGCAATTCTTTCTTCCACAACTTCATCAGCATGTCCAAGGAATGATGGATCAAATGTTTCTTCACCTTCCATGTCAGCAAAAGTACTCAGCTGCACTTTCGCACTTCATTAGGATGTTGAAGTTCACTTAGGATGAAAAGGCTAATCTTATGCTTATTTCTCAAAAAACACGGATCAAATTTGCTGGAGTCAATAATTTTCTGTTATTTGCATCAACTCCACCCCAGATGATATACAATTTAGCACCTCAAAGTTCTTACGCTAGATTAGCAAAGCATACTCAGAAACCGATGAAAACCATATAAACGTAAAGCAATGTTGTGAAGGCATTTGGTTCAGATGATGTGTTGCAACATTGCCTTAATCTCTTAAGCACAGATCGATCAACTTTAGTACAATTGCAATCACAAGTAAGTTCATGGGATCAAAGTCAACAAGTCATGAATGAAATTAAAAAGAATTATAGTATTGAAATACTTAGTACTGCTTCATCATAGCTATCGAAAAAGGTCCTTACCATTGTTGCACCAGTTGTCTTGGCAACATGACGCAAATCCTCCTTACGCACACGCCTCACCGCAATTGCTCCAGCCTCAACAAAGTACTGAAATGATGTATTATCACACACACAACATATTTAGATAGTAACAGGAAGAGACATCTACATAGATCCCAATAATACATTAGCTCATTTTGAAATCATCAATTCGATTCGCTCTTTTCGAAATCATCAATTCAGTTTAACCATGAAATGTATTTTTTAAGGAGGTAGAAGCCAGATCTAGCACTCAGGAATTGATCGAGATACTATCTAATGCGTAGTCCAGAAAATTCTTGATGCCCGACCTTAAACAAAACTAACAGTAACTAGGTAGAATATCAGCAAAAACTGACCACTAAAAGCAAAGAAATTACGTAAATAGTTTCTGCTACGGTGCTGGGCACTATACCCAAAATCATATTAAAAATAGGTAAATAAATAGATTATGCTTGAATAATAAAAGCGTACCTTCAATGACATATCATCAATTCCCTTGGTGGTCAATACAACATTAGCACCGGCCTTGAGAATTTTCTCAATTCGCTCCTTTGTTATGTCAGATTCTCTGCCAAAAAAAAGTAAGGCATTCGGTCCTCTTGAAGATCGTAAAATATAAAATAAACTGCTTTCAAATCCAATGACAGAAGGCATGGGGATCCAGCATAAGAAATGGGGGAAAATATGCTAAAAGGTCAAAGTAGAGCATAGTAATCGCTAATTCATTCAGGAGATAACAGCAAGCAGTGAGAATGCAGTGCAAAACTGAAAATGCGCATACCTCTGACGGATCTTCCCAAGTTCTCTTGTATCAGATACAAGAACTTGAACGCCCATTTGCATTTTTGTCTTCTGGAGGTTAAAATCAAGACAAGCGATTTTAGCAGCCATTACTTTTGTAGGCATTCCTTGAGCTGTGCGGCCTGTGTTCAGCGCATAACCATTGAGCAGGTAACTTTCCCTAGCGCTTTTAGCATGAGCTTTCAAAACATTAATGCTCTGCAGAAGAAAGAAAACTATAATTATAAGTAAACTTTTAAGAAATATATCAGAATGTATTTTAAGGAGGACTCGAAAACCATGTCTAAATAGAATCATTTAGATGAATCTCAAAAACATAGACAGCACGATGCTAAGGCATAGCTAATACATAACGTGACAAATTGGTATAATAGATGTGCCTACAGTGCCAACATTTCCCAACATTAATATAGGAGATAACATCTAAGCCTGTATTCAGAACGAAGCAACCGAGTTAAAGACAGCTTTCACAAAAAAAATCGATGAAGTAATACAGTAAGTTTGTAACCTAATGCACTTTACTTGCCTTGATTGGATACTTCAATTCTCTCTTAGCATTTGTAGTCTTCACAGCTTGAAGTGCCTCGACAACCTATAAAACCATAGCAGTTCATTTAAATAGCACGTAGTTTGGGGCAATGTTAACATAAAGACAGCTGGACCTTAACATTTGGCTCCAGTGATGACTATTTAGATAAACAATATCAGGCCACAACAAACCATAGCAGTGGACAGAACACCTCAAAATTCATAAACTAAGTACTTACTTACTCGTCTAAAAGTACTTATTTTAGAGTTAACAAACACCACATGTCAAATATACAACAAGCATAATCAAACATAACAACCATACAATCAAATTCTAGAGTTTTACAGTAGAAAGATAAGTAAAAAAAGGCATGATTAAGAAACCTGAGGCACATGACCATAGGAACTTACCAGATTTGCAAAGAAATCACTGTCGTTGTGAATCAATTTCGAAGACATGCTAGTTTTTGCACAGTTAACAAGGGAAGCTTTTCCAAGTTTATCAACTTGAAAGTGTAGAAGAACACGCATGTCAGCAAGACAATAGGCCTCGAAACGAGCAGCAAGATGCGGCCATTTGTTCAGCAGGCAACATGGTTTTACCTTGACAGAGAGCTTTTCTTCAACATACTTGCAAGCCTCACACATAGCGAGCTGATATAATATGAATGCAAAAAAAATGTAAGAGATGATGTGACTTCAGAATGTTCAATCAAAATTAATATGGTAATGCTGCTAAAATAAAGATTACAAAGCTCACCCTGTAGCCACTGATAATTGAGGTCGGATGGATTTTATTCCTCTCAAGTTCATTGGCTCCCTGGTAAAAAAAATAGAACATCGTAAATTTGTATGCATAATGCTTAGGGAAATTCATAGCGAAAAAAACCCTGCCGCTAAAGCTCCATTTCATACCTTGAGCAACTCTGCAGCTATGAGGACAACAGATGTTGTTCCATCACCAACCTCCCGATCTTGGAGCTCGGCCAACTCAACAAGAACCTAACAATGAATGGACCCCCCGAAAGGATAAGCACGAAGTAGCAAAAGAAGCAAAAGAAAAATGGGAAGCTTTGGCTAACAGGCATCACCTGTGCAACTGGGTGCTCGACTTCCAGCATCCTCAAAATGGTTGCTCCATCATTTGTGATTGTAACATCGCCAATATGATGTAGGGAAGAACCCTAAATGGTCGATCTTTCACGTTTGGAGGGATCCTACGGGGAATCACGAAGAACACGCGGAAGAACTAGAGGGAAAACACGGGGAGAACAAGAGAAACACTCAACCGACAAGTAATCAATCACACGAGTGCTAGATCACCGAACACAAAGAGGTACATATGATCCATAGTCAACAAAGGTAAGGATACAAAGGACAGTTCATCTCCTAACGGAGGTCTTGATGGTCTTCCCTTGAGAGGGGTCTTGAATCCGCTTGGGGGATCTTCTCCGAAGAGGTCCTGAACTCCGAGGAGAAGTATCCAAGTGGATGAGCAAAGGCTCTCTCACAAATATGAGCTAATCCAGTGCTAACCCTAATACGAAGCTAGGAGACGAGTATATATAGTGCTAAGTCACGAAGGGGTAAGTGCACTGCGCGCAGGCAGGCCGGTAGTACCGGTCATGGGGCCGGTAGTAGCGCTAAGAGCTCCTGAGGGGCGGTAGTTCCGGTCCTGGAAGGCGGTACTACCGCTGGGGGTCGGGCGCTGGCTTCTGGAGGTGGGCTTCGAAGGCGCCAGCGGTTGTACCGGAGGTTGGGGCGGTTGTTCCGGTCATTGGGAAGAAACCGGTAGATCTGGTGCTATACCGGCCTTGCACCGCTTGCTCACAGAATAGCGGCCGGTTGTTGGGCAGTGGCTGGCCGGTTATTCCGCCCGGGCGGTGGTGGGGCGGTTGTACCGGTCCTCCCAGGCTGGGTGGAATGCCTCCTTGATCTTGATGTCCATCTTGCACAACTCCTTCTCCTTGGCTGCTTTCATGGTACCTGAGCACACATAGTGTCTCTGTTTGAGGTAGTAGCCATGTCTCAAAGGGGTCAAAGGGAAATTCAACAAGGAGAGAGTTAACCTCGGATTGGATGGCACGTGCTCGGGCTCTTGTCATGGGTCCTCTTGGAGCAAGTGTGGTCGAAGTAGAGTCCATGGGGATGATGGAAGGATGCTCTGCATCATCTCCCCTCCCTTGGGAATGATCCGACCTCGGATCAAAATTTGCATCACCATGGAAAGGCGCGAGGTCTTTGACGTTGAAGATGTCGCTCACGGTGTACTTGTCTCGTGGGAGTTCAATCTTGTAGGCGTTGTCGTTGTAGCGTGTTAGCACCTTGAAGGGTCCGGCGGCTCGAGGGAGAAGCTTAGACTTGCGTTCGTTGGGGAAGCGGTCCTTGCGGAGGTGTAGCCACACGAGATCACCAATGTTGAATACCATGGGGTGCTTGTTGATGTTGAGCTTGGTCGCTAGTCGTTGTACTTGGCGCTCGATGGTGTGTCTTGTATCTTCATGCATCTTCTTGATGTAGCTTGCCCGTGCACTCGCATCCATGTTGGTGCGCTCTTGTAGAGGAAGAGGTAGAATGTCCAATGGTGACAACGGGTTGAAGCCGTAGACGACCTCGAAGGGAGACTTGCCGGCAGTTGAATGTCTTGCACGGTTGTAGGCGTACTCGGCGATGGGTAGACACGCCTCCCACTCCTTGATGTTCTTCTTGATCAACACGCGAAGTAGAGTGGATAGTGTCCGGTTCGTCACCTCCGTTTGGCCGTCGGTTTGAGGATGGTATGCCGAAGAGAACAATAGCTTGATGCCGAGCTTGGCGCATAGTGTCTTCCAAAAGTAACTCAAGAACTTGACGTCACGATCGGAGACAATCGTCTTGGGCAATCCATGAAGTCGCAAGATTTCCCTACAAAAGAGATTAGCAATATGTGAAGCGTCGTCTATCTTGTTGCAAGGAATGAAATGTGCCATCTTAGAAAATCTGTCCACAACAACAAAGACGGAATCCTTGCCATTTTGAGTTCTAGGCAAACCAAGTATAAAATCCATGCTAATGTCTTCCCAAGGTTGATAAGGAATAGGAAGTGGCATGTAAAGACCGTGGGATTGAGCTTTTGACTTAGCTTTGCGACATGTAGAGCAACGGTTGGTGAAGCGTGAGACATCACAAAACATCTTGGGCCAAAAGTAGTTCTTGGAGAGCGTTGCGAAAGTCTTGTCGCGTCCAAAGTGTCCCATGAGTCCGCCTCCATGAGCCTCTTGCAAAAGTAGCAAACGAAGAGAAGACTCGGGAATGCAAAGTTTGTTAGCTCTCATAAGATAATCATCCTTTAGGTAGTATCGTTCCCAAGACGTGTGTGTCAAACACTTAGCGTAAGGGGTAGCAAAAGAAGGATCATTCTCATACAAGTCTTTTATATGCTCAAAACCAATAACATTCAACTCAAGTTGAGTGACAAGCATGCATATGCGTGAAAGTGCATCTGCAACAACATTTTGTTTACCCTTAATGTACTTGATCACATAAGGAAAAGATTCAATGAATTCACTCCATTTGGCATGACGCTTGTTCAATTTAGTTTGTCCTTTTAAGTACTTAAGCGTTTCATGATCGGTATGGATGACAAACTCATGAGGTCTAAGATAATGTTCCCAAATATGTAGCACACGCACTAAAGCATACAATTCTTTGTCATAGATGGGATAATTAAGTTGAGCACCGGAGAGTTTTTCACTAAAATAAGCAATGGCTCGTTTTTCTTGCATCAAAACTCCGCCAATTCCGGTACCACTTGCATCACAATGAACCTCAAAAGTTTTGTCAAAATTGGGTAAAGCAAGAATCGGGGCATGAGTAAGCAAAGACTTGAGCTCATCAAAAGTGGTGGATTGCAAAGAACCCCAAACAAAAGGAGCATTCTTCTTACTCAAGGTATGCAAAGGAGCGGCAATTGTGCTAAAGTTTTTCACAAATCGGCGATAAAATCTTGCAAGGCCAAGGAAACTACGCACTTGTTGCAAATTGGTTGGTTGGGGCCAAGTTTTAATTGCCTCAATTTTAGTTTCGTCAACATGAACACCTTTTGAAGAGACAACAAATCCCAAGAAAACCACTTTGTCAACACCAAACGTGCATTTTTTCAGGTTTGCATAAAGGCTTTCCTTGCGAAGGGTTTGCAAAATAGATTTAACATGATTAATATGGTCTTTCATAGTTTTGCTAAACACAAGAATATCATCAAAGTAAACCACTACAAATACTCCAATGTAAGGTCTAAGCACATGATGCATAAGACGCACGAATGTTCCGGGTGCTTCCGACAAACCCATAGGCATCACTAACCACTCATATAAGCCAAATTTGGTTTTGAAAGCGGTTTTCCATTCATCACCTTCTTGAATGCGGATTTGATAATAGCCACTTTTAAGATCTATTTTTGAGAAAAAGTTGGCTCCGCTAAGTTCATCAAGCATATCATCTAAGCGAGGAATGGGATGCCTATAGCGAAGGGTAATAGCATTTATAGGTCTACAATCGGAACACAAGCGGAAACTTCCATCGGGCTTAGGCACAAGTATAACGGGAACGGCACAAGGGCTTAAGCTTTCACGTACATGACCGTTGTCAATGAGTTGTTGTACTTGCCGTTGGATTTCCCTTGTCTCTTCGGGGTTGACACAGTATGGAGTTTTGTTTGGAAGTGGCGCTCCGGGGATGAGATCGATTTGATGCTCAATACCTCGAAGTGGAGGTAGACCCGGAGGTAGCTCATCGGGGAAAACATCTTGAAATTCCTGCAAAAGAGATTGAAACACCAAAGGTAGCTCGTGAATGGTGTTAGTTTTTGGTTCTCCATCCTTGCACACAAGGACAAAGTGCATCACACTCGATGGGTTCTCACACACTTCTCTCATCTCACTTTTGGTGGCAAATAGGATGAGGTTTTTCTCTCTAGGCGAAGAGGCGCTCATATTTGGCTTGTGGCTCTCACTCACTTTTGGGTGGGTCACTTTCTACTCTTCTCTCCATGGTGTGTGGCTTGCTTGTTGGCTATCACTTGACTAGGAGACATAGGTCGTAACACATACTCCTTCCCTTTCATCTTGAAGCTATAGTGATTGGTTCGCCCATTGTGGATGACACCACGGTCGAATTGCCATGGTCGACCAAGAAGGAGGTGGCAAACGTTCATTGGGACCACATCACATTCCAAAGTATCTTCATAAGCACCTATTTTGAAAGAGACTTGGACCATATGCTCGACTCGTATAGTGCCAGAGTCACTTAGCCATTGGACCTTGTAGGGATGCGGGTGCTTCCTCTTGACCAATTGAAGCTTGGAGCATAGTTCTTCACTTGCCAAGTTGTGGCAACTACCTCCATCGATGATGACCTTGACGGACCTTCCATTGATGCCGGCCTTTGTGTGGAAGATGTGGCATCTTTGGTCTTCTTCTTGTTGATGTTGAAGTGTCAAGACTTTGGAGACAACGAGAGCGGGGCTCGAATCCTCA
Source organism: Triticum dicoccoides (assembly GCF_002162155.2). Lineage (NCBI taxonomy): Eukaryota > Viridiplantae > Streptophyta > Magnoliopsida > Poales > Poaceae > Triticum > Triticum dicoccoides. The sequence continues at coordinate 415,389,024 of NC_041381.1, forward strand.
TCACAAAAGACTTGATCATCTTCATTTTCATTCACGCGCCGGTGCATGGCCACTTTCTCAAGGGCTTCCATCTCCTCTTCACTCATTGAGTCATATGTGCCGTCATCGTTGAGGATCATGGTGCGCTTGTTCGTGCATTCATAGGACTTGTGGCCTCGGCCGCCGCAAGTGAAACACTTGAAGGAGCTTGTTTTGACGGTCTCATCGGTCGGAGTAGATGATGAAGCACGCGGCTTGAAGTTGCTTGTAGAAGGAGGAAGATGACTTGAACTTGTCGGATTTCTCTTGTAACTTGACTTCTCGTCGTTGCTTGGAGAAGGTTTTGTTGACGTAGATGTTGGAGGAGTCGTTGAAGCTTGGATGTTGGAGAAGCCGTAGGTCTTGGATGAGTACTTGGCGTACTTGAAGTCATCTTGCACTTGACGTTCCGCCTTGGTTGCTTGATGCACGAGCTCAATGAGGTTGGAATATGGTTGGAAGTCGGCGATCTTCTTGATGGGATGATTGAGTCCATTCAAAAAATGTGCCATTGTTTGCTCATCATCTTCCTTGACATTGGCTCGAATCATGGCAATCTCCATTTCCTTGTAGTATTCTTCAACACTCTTTGTTCCTTGCTTGAGGAGTTGTAGCTTCTTGAAGAGATCGCGGTTGTAGTAGGTTGGTACAAAGCGTGCCCGCATGACATCCTTTATTTGAGTCCAAGTGGTGATTGGAGGTTCACCTCTTGCTTCACGGCGTTCAAGGACTTGTTCCCACCATATGAGCACATAGTCTTGGAACTCAAGTGATGCCATAGCGATCTTCTTCTCTTCCTCATACTTGTGCAAACGAAAGATTTTGTCGACCTTCAATGCCCATGAGAGGTACTCTTCCGGATCATTGCTTCCTTTGAACTTGGGCATTGTGAACTTGAGCTTGCCATAGCGTTGCTCTTCATTGTGTTGTTGGCGATGGTGATGATGACGTCCTTGACGTGGAGGATAGTCATCCTCATGTTGCTCTTGGCGCGGAGGAAGTCCATGATCAACTTGCTCTTGTTGAACTTGAGGTTGAAGTGGAGCTTGACGAGCTTGTGGAGGGGCTTGAGGAGCTTGATGTTGCACACGCGGTAGGTAGTTCCTCTCTTGGATTTCTTCTCGAAGAGCTTCCTCTTGATTGCGCCGTTCGCGGTTGCGGTTGGCGATGGCTCGACTTGATTCTTGAAGGGCACATTGCGCCTCAAGCGCTTGTGCTTCTCGTTGTTGTTGTTGAAGACGTTGAGCCTCGGCGTCTTGTTCTTCTTGGTGTAGACGTGCTCGTTCTTCTTCTTGGCGCCGAAGTCGTTATCGTTCTTGAGCTTGAGCAAAAGCCACTTGGTTTGATTGAGGACGAGGGACTTGCTCATCGTCTTGCTCTTGTGAATGCTTGTCTTGTATTGGGTTCCGAGATGCATGACGGTCTTGACGCGCGGCTCGTTGAAGAATGGTCGATGACGGTGTACTTGAGCCGGAGAAGGTATCGTCGGAGTGTCGACTTGAGCGGCTCCGTCTTGAGGATGAAGAAGTGGAATGATGCCGGTTCCTCATCAAGGCGCGGATCTCCTCCATTCTTGCATCATTTTCTTTCTTGTGAGAGTCGAACTTGTCGTCGAAGTAGTCTCTTGTACGTTGTTCGGAGAGTCGCAAGTCGGTGGCGAGGTTGTCGATGCGGTCGCTCATAGCTTGTTGCTCTTGGTGTAACGCCCTTTGAGCACCAAAGAGGTGGCTCTTTGTGACGAATGATGACATGTCATCGCCGTTCTTGATGAGAGGTGGATTTGTAGAAGAACTTGGCCTATCCATTATACCAAGCAAAATGTAAGTGGTAGAAGGAAAAGAACGTGTACCAAATGTACCTTGACCGATGTTGAAGGTGAATCAAGTTCACTCAAATGCGGACAATGAAATAGCACTGTTGGTACCAATTCTTGTCGGTTCTCACACCTACACAAGTAAAAGCTTATGGTGGAGCTTGGTTAGGATGGCGGCACAAAATTGATTGCAATCGTTAGTTTGACTCAAAGATGTTGAAAAAGATTCGCAAATTCGTAAATGTAACAAGTAGACCAAGTAAGTAATGGTACACGGAAACACACCCGCAAATAGATAAGTGGGATTGTGCAAACCAAAGTGAGCCAAAATGTGGAATCCATGAAATGCTCTTGTTGCACAATACTGGAGAGACGCTAGCACGATTGCACAATAGGCAGATACGCAAACTTGTGCACAACCTACTAGACAAAAATGCTACGATCTCTATCCCTAGTATGCTATATGTATGATATTTCGGTGCTATGATCCAAGATGATCGGATATGACAATCTTAATGTTGTATGATGCTATGGTTCTCGCTTATAAGCGCTTTGCTTATCTTTCTCTTTTGCTTAAAAGCTTGGGTGGCTCTTCACTTTTGAGCTCTTTTCTCATGCAAAACTTCACGAACCAAGATAGCAATTTCGTATGCTATGACAACTTTGTGACACACAAGTTGATCTCAAGATATGCACCACTATGGTATGATATGTATGCTATGTTGTATGATCACTAATGTGCACAAGTCACGTTGCCGGCAATACTCAATGGCTAGTCTCGATGGGTAAGCAACGCAAAAGTAAGGCTATGTGGTTATCAATGCAATTGCGAGAGATGACAAAGATGTCGTCGAGGTTACCGTCCTTGACGATGATGAGTCCTTGGCGAAGGTGAGCGGTGGTGATGTTGACGTCGAACCGTACCTATATAGCCGAAACACAATAGGACACGGGAACCACAACTCAAATTCTCAAAGACCAAAACAACAATGGTGGAAGCGGAAAGTGGAGGTGGATGTGGGAGTTATGCTGAAAATGGCCTGGGCGGTAGTACCGCTCGGATGGCCGGTTGTACCGCTTGTGGTACTCAGCGGTGGTACCGCTCGGAGGGGCGGTTGTACCGCTCGTGTCGGGATTCGACACAGCAGGAAACTGGGCACCATTTTGGGGCGGAATTGGATGGTTTCGGGGCAAAATTTGGAGGGTTTCGTGGATGAGAAGAGGGGAAACTTGGGGGAAGGCTTGATCCACTTGAAACCAAGCAAATCCACGGATCAAAATCAACAAAACATCATCAAACCAACAAATCACAAAAAAAATTGGGGCTATTTTTGGTGGGGATTTTCGAATTTAGGACGAAAAGAACAAAATCAAGCTAGAAAACACGGGGTAGGGGCTCCAAAAACGTGATCAACGTGGCTCATGATACCAAGATGATGTAGGGCAGAACCCTAAATGGTCGATCTTTCACCTTTGGAGGGATCCTACGGGGAATCACGAAGAACACGCGGAAGAACTAGAGGGAAAACACGGGGAGAACAAGAGAAACACTCAACCGACAAGTAATCAATCACACGAGTGCTAGATCACCGAACACAAAGAGGTACATATGATCCATAGTCAACAAAGGTAAGGATACAAAGGACAGTTCATCTCCTAACGGAGGTCTTGATGGTCTTCCCTCGAGAGGGGTCTTGAATCCGCTTGGGGGATCTTCTCCGAAGAGGTCCTGAACTCCGAGGAGAAGTATCCAAGTGGATGAGCAAAGGCTCTCTCACAAATATGAGCTAATCCAGTGCTAACCCTAATACGAAGCTAGGAGACGAGTATATATAGTGCTAAGTCACGAAGGGGTAAGTGCACTGCGCGCAGGCAGGCCGGTAGTACCGGTCATGGGGCCGGTAGTAGCGCTGAGAGCTCCTGAGGGGCGGTAGTTCCGGTCCTGGAAGGCGGTACTACCGCTGGGGGTCGGGCGCTGGCTTCTGGAGGTGGGCTTCGAAGGCGCCAGCGGTTGTACCGGAGGTTGGGGCGGTTGTTCCGGTCATTGGGCAGAAACCGGTAGATCCGGTGCTGTACCGGCCTTGCACCGCTTGCTCACAGAATAGCGGCCGGTTGTTGGGCGGTGGCTGGCCGGTTGTTCCGCCCGGGCGGTGGTGGGGCGGTTGTACCGGTCCTCCCAGGCTGGGTGGAATGCCTCCTTGATCTTGATGTCCATCTTGCACCACTCCTTCTCCTTGGCTGCTTTCATGGTACCTGAGCACACATAGTGTCTCCGTTTGAGGTAGTAGCCATGTCTCAAAGGGGTCAAAGGGAAATTCAACAAGGAGAGAGTTAACCTCGGATTGGATGGCACGTGCTCGGGCTCTTGTCATGGGTCCTCTTGGAGCAAGTGTGGTCGAAGTAGAGTTCATGGGGATGATGGAAGGATGCTCCGCATCACAATATCATCCACCAGCATCTATAGATACGCTAAATTAGTTCATTCCAACAATGACTTTTTTCTTTTTGGAAAGGTTCGAACCATGATTATTTCAAAATGATAGTGGATGCACTACCATCTAATTTCACTGTTCGTTATTAGATTGCTACAGAAAGCACATCAACATTTTCATCATCACTGGCAACCAAGTTTGCGGGTGAACTACATCCACACCAAACAAGCAACTCTTGCACCCACATTCCAAGATCCAAGTATCTGACACGCGGATCATAACTTCGGATCCTACTCATAAAGCAGCAAGCTATGCGCAACCAAGTAGATCGTCACGTACCTTATCGAGCCGACGGGCCCGAGCGATGATTTGACGATGTTGGCCACCGCCTGGCACCCCACCACTGCAATCGCAGAAGCACAATTAAGCACACGTGTGCGCTCGGACGGCTACCCATGCCACTATATCTTACGGACCCGCGCTACTCATCGGAATCTGGCGCTGATGAGTAAGACGAGCAGGAGACGAGGAGTGTTACCGTTCTGCATGCGGACGTCCTGACCGGACTGGCGCTCGCCCAGGATGTCGGGGGTCTGTGCCGTGATCGCCATGGCGGCGGCAGCGGAGAGTGAGGACCGAGGAGGCAGCACTGGAGGGTTCGAGGCGGATCTCGGCGATGGAGAATGGGTTTTTGCTGCTGCGATTTGCGTGGGATCAACGGGGTTAGGGTTCAACTCTCTCTTGGCTGGGCAATCTCCTTGACTGCAAATTTGTCACGCCTGCGGTTCAGGTATCTGAACCTGAACATGCAGCGGACTGAAGATGAACTTAGAGTACAGCAGCGCAGTTGGGCCTTGGGCCGGGTCTTCCTGCGAGGGCCCGTACTACTTAAGCGTGTGTTCTTCTCAAAAAAAAAAGTAAGCGTGTGTAAGCCATTGTTAGGATTTATCGTTGATCGCCTAAAAAAGGATTTATCGTTGACCAGAATTGAGAAGATCTTCTAAAAAAAATCAGAATTGAGAAGCAAATCCTCACCCTCTTTTGCTCAAAAAATAATAATAAGTAAATATCCTCACTATCTTTTGCTCAAAAATAAATAAATAAATAAAATCCACACCCTCTCGTCTCTCTTCTCAACTGATCTCCTTTCTCCTCTCACCTACTCCCTCTCCTGATTCCCATCTCCACGGGACATTACAATCCGTTGATCTCATACTCTCATTGTCAATTTGTAAAATCCACCGTGCTAGGGGCGATTCATCTCTGTGAATCGCTAGAAATCCTGCACGGGGTGAGATCTGGTTCGAAGCGAGACGATGGCGCCACCATCCAAACCATCTGCCCAGACCCGCCACTTTCTCACCACCATGGCCGAGGCCACCGATCAGTTGAAGACGCTGCTCAAGACGGTCATCCGCCACCTCAACGTGAACCAAGTCACGGCCGACCAGCAATTTGAGACGCAGCTTGCTTACAACAAGCAGGTTTCCCACGAGCTCAAGAATCTGGCCAAACTGATCGACCTTACCCAAGCCGATGCTGACGAAGCGCGCAAATCCACCCCAATCATTGATCATGCAGCTGCTGTAGCGGTAGGTGGCACCTCGGCATCCAACATGACCGCGTTCATGGGCTCCTCCATCCACTTGGAAATATGCCCTAGAGATAATAATAATTGTACTATTTTCACGCTTATAATTAAATATATTCTATACTATAACTGCTATGGTTCTTGAATATGTGATTCGGAGGAAAACCCATAAGCACATGTAGAGTAATAAACAGTAAAAACATGATTCCTAGTCTTACCTTTACGACTAACTCAAGTGTTGCATGATAATTATGTTATCTTGGTCATTGGCTTAAGTTAAGTGTAACAAAGATGCTGACAACTTTGCGAGTATGAAGTTAGTAGAACGATCATATTGAATTGATCCAAGTTGATTGTTATACTTAGAGATGTTATCATCGCAAGTCTATAGTCAATAACACAGAGAGTTAATGTATTCTTAGTTCCTTAGACCATGAGACTATCGAGTCACTTCATACCAGACGATGCATTTAGGTGTTGTTCCAACGTTATCCATTAAGGGATAATCATAACATCAACTTCGGATTCATCAAAAATTATGGGAAGGGGTTAGGTACCTCGATGTGATGAAATCTGTCATCGTATGGGGTGACACAAGTGTCTTGCTCACAGGGATGCCGAAACACGACAACGAGAAAGAAGAACAAAACCGATAAAGAGACCGGTATAGTGAGCATGTGTATGACTCACGGGGATACCGATAAATCTCACCTCGGGTTCATAAAGTAACGTGATGCAAAAGATGATAACCTCAAATATCATTCGTGTGAGTATAAGGGTCAAGATGGATGTTCACGCTTCCGCTGTTGATCATTGAACAAAAGGAAGGTTTGTTCATGTCAATTCATCGAACCTACAGGGTCGCACGCTTAAGGGGATTGCGGTTTGTTGAGTTATATTAGAGTTAGAAATATGAGAAAATATTACCAGAAAAGTTTCTGGAATGAAATAAATAGTTTTGAGATAAACCGAAGCGTTTCGAGGTTGCCGAAAGGGCTTCAGGGAATACCGGGTAATGTTGTATAGG
>NC_041381.1:415396212-415418351 GCF_002162155.2 Triticum dicoccoides
GTAATTACCGGGAGCTCCCTAGGATTTATTTAGGGGCTATGGGCTAATTTAATTAGCGAAAGGCCACATAGGAGGAAGTTAATGGGCCCTAAGGGCCCGTTAAGGTTGGGGCACTCCCCCTAGCTTGTTAGACAAGCTAGATGGGGCTGAAAGGAGTTGGAGGAGGACTCCTCCTCCCTTGGTTGGCGCACCAAGGGGAGGAGGCCCCTCCCCAATTCGTCACCCCTCCTACACCTATATATACGTGAGGGGGCGCCCCTCTAGAGACACAAGTCCCTTTGTTCCCCCCCCCCTCACATCCAATTTGGGTCGAAACATCTCACTTTACTGCATGGGCTCAATGGGCAGATTCTATGGTTGAGTATAAATACAATCTTTGATGACCCACGAGTACACGAGATCAATCATAGTCCTCTCGATAAGTAAGAATGTCGAACCCAACGAGAAGCAAAAGGAATTGCTAGGCAGTTTTCAGCAAGGATTTCACTGCAGGTGTTGTGAGATAGTTTTGATAGATAGTTTAATAGCAAGAAAATTACAGGTAACAAGTAACAAAGTAGCAAGGTGCAGCAAGTGGCAAAATCCTCAATCGTGCTAAGGACAAGCTGGTGGTATTTCTTAGGGTGATCAAACAATCTTGGGAACACACGGGAATATCATCAAGTTATTTTCACCACGATTCATCGACTTAAGTTCATTGCCTTGATAAGTTTTACGTGGGTGCACTGGAGCAAATGTACTATTCTTATTTGAACAAATACCTACTTATGATTATACCCTCTATGCAAGCATCCGCAAATACAAGAGAAGTAATTAAGATAAATCTAATTACATAAACTGGGGTTTAGGTTTCTATGACTCCCGCAACCCAGCATCTACAAACTAATTCCAAGATGCCTTAACATGGTGAAGTGTCATGTAGTCGATGTTCACATAACACCACTAGAGGAAGAAAAAAACATAATATCAAAATATTGAATTGTGATCAACTTCACATGATTACTAGCAACAAGGCTTCTCCCATGTCCTCGAGAATAAATAGAACTACTCACAACTCATTGATACGTCTCCAACATATCTATAATTTTTTATTGTTTCATCCTATTATATTATCACTTTTGTATGCTTTATATACCATCTTATATTATTTTTATGGACTAACCTATTAACTTAGTGCCCAGTGTCTCCTGATTTTTGCATGTTTCTTGTTTCGCAGAAAAACCATACTGACCGAAGTCCAAACACGATGAAACTTTAAGGTGATTTTTTATGGAACACAAGAGACCCTGGAAGCTTTGGGGAGAGAACAGAAGACAAACAAGGGGCACAAACCCTGGCGCCACGCCCAAGGAGGGTTGTCGCGCGAGCTGAGCTTGCGGGCCCCTTGCCACTCCTTTTTCCCTAATCTTTGGCCTATAAATTTCCAAATATTCCAAAAAAAAACGAAGCAAGATGTGAAACAATTCTTCCGCCTCCGCAAGCCTCTGTTCTTCCGTTATCCCATCTGGAGGCCTTTCGGTACTTTGTCAAAGGGGGGAACCATTGGGGACGCTATCTTCATCAATGATGTCTACTACACAACCTTCTTCTTGTAGACGTTGTTGGGCCTGCAAGTGCACAGGTTTGTAGGAAAGTACCAAATTTCCCTCAAGTGGATGACCTAAGGTTTATCAATCCGTGGGAGGCGTAGGATGAAGATGGTCTCTCTCAAACAAACCTGCAACCAAATAACAAAGAGTCTCTTGTGTCCCCAACACACCCAATACAATAGTAAATTGTATAGGTGCACTAGTTCAGCGAAGAGATGGTGATACAAGTGCAATATGGATGGTAGATAAAGGTATTTGTAATCTGAAATTATAAGAACAGCAAGGTAGCGAGCGATAAAAGTAAGCACAAACGGTATTGCAATGCTAGGAAACAAGGCCTAAGGTTCATACTTTCACTAGTGCAAGTTCTCTCAACAATAATAACATAGATAGATCATATAAAAATCCCTCAACATGCAACAAAGAGTCACTCCAAAGCCACTAATAGCGGAGAACAAACGAAGAGATTATGGTAGGGTATGAAACCACCTCAAAGTTATCCTTTCTGCTCGATCTATTCAAGAGTCCGTAGTAAAATAACATGAAGCTATTCTTTCTGTTCAATATACCATAGAGTTCATACTAGAATAACACCTTAAGAAACAAATCAACCAAAACCCTAATTTCACCTAGATACTCCATTGTCACCTCAAGTATCCGTGGGCATGATTATACGATATGCATCACACAATCTCGGATTCATCTATTCAACCAACACAAAGTACTTCAAAGAGTGCCCCAAAGTTTCTACCGGAGAGTCAAGACGAAAACGTGTGCCAACCCCTATGCATAGGTTCATGGGCGGAACCCGCAAGTTGATCACCAAGACATACATCAAGTGGATCAATAGAATACCCCATTGTCACCACATGTATCCCACGCAAGACATACATCAAGTGTTCTCAAATCATTAAAGACTCAATCCGACAAGATAACTTAAAAGGGAAAACTCAATTCATCACAAGAGAGTAGAGGGGGAGAAACATCATAAAATCCAACTATAATAGCAAAGCTCGGGATACATCAAGACGCTGCCATAGAGGGAACACGAGAGAGAGAGATCAAACACATAGCTACTGGTACATACCCTCAGCCTCAAGGGTGAACTACTCCTTCCTCGTCATGGAGAGCGTCAGGATGATGAAGATGGCCACCGGTGAGGGATCCCCCCTCCGGCAGGGTGCCAGAATGGGCTCCCTAGAGGTTTTTGGTGGCTACAGAGGCTTGCGGTGGCGGAACTCCCGATCTATCTTCTCCTTCAATGTTTTTAGGGTATTTGGGACTATATAGGTGAAAGAAGTCGACCGGGGGGGTGCTCGAGGGGCCCAGGAGACAGGGGGGCGCGCCCAGGGGAGGTGGGTGTGCCCTCCTATCTCCTGGCTTCCTCGAACCTTCCCTGGCTTGAACTCCAAGTCTCTCAGATCATCTTCTTTCCAAAAATCACGCTCCCGAAGGTTTCATTCCGTTTGGACTTTGTTTGATATTCCTTTTCTTCGAAATACTGAAACATGCAATAAAATAGCAATATGGGCTGGGCCTCCGGTTAATAGGTTAGTCCCAAAAGTAATATAAAAGTGTATAATAAAGCCCATAATCATTCAAAACAGATAATAAAATAGCATGAATGCTTCATAAATTATAAATACGTTGGAGACGTATCAGCATCCCCAAGCTTAATTCCTGCTCGTCCTCGAGTAGGTAAATGGTAAAAGAAAGAATTTATGAAGTGTGAATGCTAGCAGGTGCACAAGTTTGATCAATGATAATTTCAATCACCTTTTCTAGCATCATTATATGTCATAACAATAGTTCATCTCATAGAACTTCTCACGATCAAGTAACAAACTATTCACATGTTAAAGCATAGACCATAAACTTTCTTGAAAACTAGCAAACTATGTTCTCAGTCATCAAACAATTGTAATTCATCTTATTTTCAGGAAGGGTCTATGTCAGAGCTTTGTTTTAGCAAACTTCACATACTCAACTATCATATAGTCTTCCACAATTGCTAACACCCACGCAATACTAATGGTTATGGAGTTTTAATCGGACACTGAGAAATATAGAGGCTTATAGTGTTGCCTCCAAAGGTATTCACCTTTCGGTGATGTCAACAATAGTAGTTCATGCTAACTTACATCCAATTGGATATATATATCAGGATCACCCCAACACAAAGTGCTTGCCAAAGGATAAAATGAAAAAGGGAAAGGTGAAGATCACCCTGACTCTTGCATAAAGTAAAAGACATAAAGTAAAAGATAGGCCCTTCGTAGAGGGAAGCAGGGATTTGCAGAGGTGCCAGAACTCGATTTTGAAATAGAGATAAATAATTTTGAGAGGTATGATCTCATTGTCAACATAACAACCGAGAGTTCCCAATATCTTCCATACTACATACTTTATAGGCGGTTCCCAAACAGAATGGTAAAGATTTTACTCCCCCTCCACCAACAATCACACTCCACGGCCATCCGAAACAACGGGGTACCATCCATACCAACAACAGTCCTGGGGGAGTTTTGTTTGCAATTATTTTTGATTTGAATTTGATCTTTTTGATCATGGGACTGGGCATCCCGGTTACCAGCCATTTTTCTCATGAATGATGAGCGGAGTCCACTCATCTTGAGAATAACCCACCTAGCATGGAAGATACTGACATCCTCTAGTTGCTACATGAGCAATTCGGGCATACAAAACAGATTATAATTTGAAGGTTTAGAGTTTGGCACATGCAAATTTACTTGGAACGGCAGGTAAATACCGCATATAGGTAGGTATGGTGGACACTCATGGCAAAAACTGGGTTTAAGGATATTGGAAGCACAAGTAGTATCTCTACTTGGTGCAAGGAGTTATGGCTAGCATGAGGGGGGGGGGGAGGCAAGCTCAACATGTTTGAATGATCCATGACAATATACTTTAACTGAGATGTGAGAAAACATAACCCATTACGTTGTCTTCCTTGTCCAACATCAACTCTTTAGCATGTCATACTTAATGAGTGCTCACAATTATAAAAGATGTCTAAGATAGTATATTTATATGTGAAATCTCTCTTCCTTCGACATTCTTTCATGAATTGTTCAAATGACCAATACAATGCTTGCTAACCTCCAATAAATTTACAACCTCTGCTTCTTATATGTGAAGTCATTACTCCCCATGGCATAAGCATATGAAACATATATAATTTCAGATTTATGACATTCAACTCATTCAACCATTTACTCATAGGAGATAAGTGAAGCACATGAGTAAATGAAACACAACTCCAAAAAGATATAAGTGAAGATCAATGAGTAGCTAAATAATTATGCAACTATGTGAAGACTCTCTCTCTCATTTAAGAATTTAAGATCTTGGTATTTTATTTAAACAGCAAGCAAAGCAAAACAAAATGACATTTCAAGGATAGCACAACTCTTGTGAAGAAGCAAAAACTTAGGTTCAACCGATACTAACCGATAGTTGTTGAAGAAGACAGGTGGGATGCCTACCGGGGCATCCCCAAGCTTAGATGCTTGAGACTTCTTGAAATATTATCTTGGGGTGCCTTGGGCATCCCCAAGCTTGAGCTTTTGTGTCTCCTTAATTCCTCTCATATCATGGTTTCTCTATTTCTCAAAAGCTTCATTCACACCAAACTCAACAAGAACTCGTGAGATAAGTTAGTATACAACTATGCAAAACCTTATCATTTTCTACTGTAACAAATTACTAACATTATTATTCAACATTTCATACTAAATGTCTCTGCATATTTAATACTCCTATCCTCAAATAGAATCATTAAACAAGCAAGCATATGCAAACAATGCAAAGATAACAGTAATCTGCCAAAACAGTATAGTCTGTAAAGAATGCAAGATTCATCATACTTCCCTAACTCCAAAAATTATAAGAAAACTACTACGCTGTATAAGATTTATCATATCTCATTATGCAAAAATATTCAACATTATATCATTCTCTGAATTTTCTAGGGAATTTTTGCAACAGCGTTAAACTTTCTGTTTTCAAACAGCAACATGTATACTAGCAAAATAAGCATGGTAAAGGCTATCCTTGACATTTTTATTGAAAATATAGATGAAAAACATTATTATAAATAACATCAAGAAAATACTAACAAAATAAAATTACGCTCCAAGCAAAACATATATCATGTGGCGAATAAAAATATAGCTCCAAGTAAAGTTATCAATGAACGAAGATGAAAGAGAGGATGCCTTCCGGGGCATCCCCAAGCTTAGTTGCTTGGTTGTCCTTGAATATTACCTTGGAGTGCCTTGGGCATCCCCAAGCTTAGTATCTTGTCACTCCTTATTCCATAGTCCATCAAATCTTTACCCAAAACTTGAAAACTTCAACCACACAAAACTTAACACAAAACTCATAAGCTCCGTTAGTAAAAGAAAACAAACCACCACTTTAAGGTACTGTAATGAACTCATTCTTTATTCATATTGGTGTTAAACCTAATGTATTCCAAGTTCTCTATGGTTCATACCCTTACATACTAGCCATAGGTTCATCAAAATAAGCAAACAACACAATGAAAACAGAATCTGTCAAAAACAGAACAGTCCGTAGTAATCTGTATCAAACATATACTTATGGAACCCCAAAAATTATGAAATAAATTGGTGGACCTGAGGAATTTGTCTATTAATCATATGCAAAAATAATCAACCTAAAATCACTCTCCAGTAAATCATGGCAGCTAATCTCGTGAGCGCTAAAGTTTCTGTTTTTTACAACATGATCATAAAGACTTCACCCAAGTCTTCCCAAAGGCTCTACTTGGCACTTTATTGAAACAAAAGCTATAAAAAATGATTACTACAGTAGCATAATCATGTGGACACACAAAATTAGTAAGGGTAAATATTGGGTTGTCTCCCAACAAGCGCTTTTCTTTAATGCCTTTCTAGCTAGGCATGATGATGGCAATGATGCTCACATAAAGGATAAGAATTGAAACATAAAGAGAGCATCATGAAGAATATGACAAGCACATTTAAGTCTAACCCACTTCCTATGAATAGGGATTTTGTGAGCAAACAACTTATGGGAACAATAATCAACTAGCATAGGGAGGCAAAACAAGCATAACTTTAAAATTTTAAGCACATAGAGAGCAAACTTGATATTATTGCCATTCCTACAAGCATATGTTCCTCTCTCATAATAATTTTCAGTAGCATCATGAATGAATTCAACAATATAACCAGAAACTAAAGCATTCTTTTCACAATCTGCAAGCATAGAAAATTTACTACTCTCCACATAAGCAAAATTCTTCTCGTTCAGAATGGTGGGAGTGTCATAAGAGACTTGAACACTATAAATTGTTTCCACATTAAAAGAGTAATGTTCAGAAAAAGGGTAATCATAATAATCATCACTACTTTTTATAGCATAAGTTTCATCACAATAATCATCATAAGTAGCAACTTTGTTCTCATCATAATCGATTGAAACCTCTCCCAATATAGTGGAATCATTAAATAAAGTTGACACTCTTCCAAATCCACTTTCATATTCATCAAAATAAGATTCAACATCCTCAAAAATAGTGGGATCACTACTTCCTAAAGTTGACACTCTTCCAAACCCACTTTCATCAATATAATCATCATAAATAGGCATGCTATCCTCATAACAACTTTGCATATCAAAACTTGAGAGGCTAAAAATATCATCTTCATTAAACATAGCATCCCCAAGCTTGGGACAATCATTAATTTCAGCAAATATATACTCAAATATTTCATCCTCATCAAACATAGCTTCCCCAAGCTTTGGCCTTTTCATATCATAAGCATAATCATTCTCATCATTAATAGTATGGATAGCACCAATAGTATAGCAATTATCATCATCACAATGAGTAGTAGGAGCAACATCATTTGGGAGGGATACCTTTTTACCTTTGCTGCTCCTTCTCTTCATTTTCTTCTTCACATTATGTGTGGGTTCAACCTTCTTTATTGATGGAATTGGTTGAATAGAAAGCTCCTCCTCGTTACCTGATTCATCATAAGAAATAATAGGAGGAGGTTGGGAAGTCTCTTCCCTTTCATTAGTATTCTCATCATCTTCTATTTGCTTTCTTTTCTTTATGTAATTGGCAATATAAGGATTTTCAATACAACTCACCGCACAATACAAATAAATCTTCTCTAGATCAAAATCAAGAAATCAATCAAGATTAAATTTGGGAATACCCTCAGTTATACGTTTCATTTCTTCATACCCCGAAAGAAGACTAAGTTCTTTATGATGCTCAAGGGTAATCAAATTATCACAATTTTTTGATACGATTTGGTCATGAAACAATTTGCATTGGATATTTAAATGACCACATTCATTGCAAAGTTCACAAGGAGCGCGAAAAATATTGAATTTTTCAGCACAAACATCAAGACTTTCTTACAACCTTTTAGTTTCTAAATACTTATGCCTCTTGCAATATATATCTTCTCCATTCGGTGTGTTCATGCAAACATGCACTCCACAAAATTTGACATGCTTATAAGAGATATTTTCATCATGACTAGTGCAATCATCATTAGTACTATGAATATTCAAAGAGTTCATACTAACAACATTGCAATCATGCTCATCATTCAAAGATTTATTGCAAAACATTTTATAGATTTCTTCTTCTAGCACTTGAGCAGAATTTTCCTTACCATCATTCTCGCAAAAGATATTAAAAAGATGAAGCATATGAGATAAACTCCATTTTTTTGTAGTTTTCTTTTATAGACTAAACTAGTGATAAAACAAGAAACAGAAAGATTCGAGTGCAAGATCTAAAGATATACCTTCAAGCACTCACCTCCCCGGCAACGGCGCCAGAAAAGAGCTTGATGTCTACTACACAACCTTCTTCTTGTAGACATTGTTGGGCCTGCAAGTGCACAGGTTTGTAGGACAGTAGCAAATTTCCCTCAAGTGGATGACCTAAGGTTTATCAATCCGTGGGAGGCGTAGGATGAAGATGGTCTCTCTCAAACAACCCTGCAACCAAATAACAAAGAGTCTCTTGTGTCCCCAACACACCCAATACAATAGTAAATTGTATAGGTGCACTAGTTCGGCGAAGAGATGGTGATACAAGTGTAATATGGATGGCAGATAAAGGTATTTGTAATCTGAAATTATAAAAACAGCAAGGTAGCAAGCGATAAAAGTGAGCACAAACGGTATTGCAATGCTAGGAAACAAGGCCTAAGGTTCATACTTTCACTAGTGCAAGTTCTCTCAACAATAATAACATAGATAGATCATATAACAATCCCTCAACATGCAACAAAGAGTCACTCCAAAGCCACTAATAGTGGAGAACAAACGAAGAGATTATGGTAGGGTATGAAACCACCTCAAAGTTATCCTTTCTGCTCGATCTATTCAAGAGTCCGTAGTAAAATAACATGAAGCTATTCTTTCTGTTCAATCTATCATAGAGTTCATACTAGAATAACACCTTAAGACACAAATCAACCGAAACCCTAATGTCACCTAGATACTCCATTGTCACCTCAAGTATCCATGGGCATGATTATACAATATGCATCACACAATCTTGGATTCATCTATTCAACCAACACAAAGTACTTCAAAGAGTGCCCCAAAGTTTCTACCAGAGAGTCAAGATGAAAACATGTGCCAACCCCTATGCATAGGTTCATGGGCGGAACCCGCAAGTCGATCACCAAAACATACATCAAGTGGATCAATAGAATACCCCATTGTCACCACAGGTATCCCACGCAAGACATACATCAAGTGTTCTCAAATCATTAAAGACTCAATCCAACAAGATAACTTCAAAGGGAAAACTCAATTCATCACAAGAGAGTAGAGGGGGAGAAACATCATAAAATCCAACTATGATAGGAAAGCTCGGGATACATCAAGATCGTGCCATAGAGGGAACATGAGAGAGAACACGAGAGAGAGAGAGATCAAACACATAGCTACTGGTACATACCCTCAGCCTCGAGGGTGAACTACTCCCTCCTCGTCATGGAGAGCGCCGGGATGATGAAAATGGCCACCGATGAGGGATCCCCCCTCCGGCAGGGTGCCGGAACAGGCTCCCGAGAGGTTTTTGGTGGCTACAGAGGCTTGCGGCGGCGGAACTCCCGATCTATTTTATCCTTCAATGTTTTTAGGGTATTTGGGACTATATAGGCGAAAGAAGTCGGCTGGGGGGTGCTCGAGGGGCCCAGGAGACAGGGGGCGCGCCCTCCTATCTCCTGGCTTCCTCGAACCTTCCCTGGCTTGAACTCCAAGTCTCCCGGATCATATTATTTCCAAAAATAACGCTCCCAAAGGTTTCATTCCGTTTGGACTCCGTTTGATATTCCTTTTCTTCGAAATACCGAAACAGGCAATAAAACATCAATATGGGCTGGGCCTCCGATTAATAGGTTAGTCCCAAAAGTAATATAAAAGTGTATAATAAAGCCCATAATCATTCAAAACAGATAATAAAATAGCATGAATGCTTCATAAATTATAGATACGTTGCAGACGTATCAATCAACATGTTTGTTGCCTCCATGATGATGTGTGAGTAGTTCCTATAGGACCTTATTGGGAAACGTAGCATGGAATTTCAAAAAAATTCTTACGCTCACGCAAGAACTATCTAGGAGATTGATACGTCTCCAACGTATCTATAATTTTTGATTGTTCCATGTCGTTATATTATCATTCTAGGATGTTTTACATTCATTTTATAGTCATTTTATATCATTTTTTGGTACTAACCTATTGACATAGTGCCTAGTGCCAGTTATTGTTTTCCGCATGTTTTTTTTATAGGAAATCAATATCAAACGGAGTCCAAACGCAGTGAAACTTTCTGAGGATTTTTTTTGGGCCAGAAGACATCCAGTGGGCCAAGGCTGCACCTGGGGGTTCCTCGAGGAGGGAAGTACCCACCAGGGAGCCCCAGGAGGCCTAGGCGCGCCCTGGTGGGTTGTGCCCACCTTGAGTGCCCCCTGAACCGCCTCTTTGCTTTATAAATACCCCAATATTCCAGAAACCCTAGGAGAGTCGACGAAAATCAATTCTAGCTGCTGCAGAGTCCAGAACCACCAGATCCAATCTAGACACCATCACGGAGGGGTTCACCACTTCCATTGGTGCCTCTCCGATGATGCGTGAGTAGTTCTTTGTATACCTACGGGTTCGTAGTTAGTAGCTAGATGGCTTCCTCTCTCTCTCTCTCTCTCTCTCTCTATATATATATATATATATATATATATATCTCCCTCTCTCTCTCTCTTGATTACCAATACAATGGTCTCTTGGAGATCCATATGATGTAAGTCTTTTTGCGGTGTGTTTGTTGGGATCCGGTGAACTTTGAGTTTATGATAAGATCTATGTTTTTATCCATGAAAGTTATTTGGGTCTTCTTTGATCTCTTATATGCATGATTGCTTATAGCCTCATATTTCTTCTTCGATATTTGGCTTTTGTTTGGCCAACTTGATCTATTTATCTTGCAATGGGAAGAGGTGCTTTGTGATGATCTTACGGTGCTTGATCCCAATGACAGAAGGGGAACCGACATGTATGTATCGTTGCCATTAAGGATAACAAGATGGGATCAAGTATGGGGTCTATTTCTACATAAATAGATCTTTTCTACATCATGTCATCGTTCTTATTGCATCACTCCGTTTTTCCATGAACTTAATACACTAGATGCATGCTAGATAGAGGTCGATATGTGGAGTAATAGTAGTAGATGCAGGCATGAGTCGGTCTACTAATCTTGGACGTGATGCCTATATAATGATCATTGCATGGATATCATCATGATTATTTGAAGGTCTATCAATTGCCCAATAGTAGTTGTTTTCCCACCGTTTCCTATTTTTCTCGAGAGAAGCCACTAGTGAAACCTACGACCCCTAGGTCTCTTTTCATCATATTTGCTTTTGCGATCTATTCTCCTTTGCATTTATTTTCAGATCTATTAAACCAAAAATGCAAAAATACCTTGCTGCTATTTATTTGTTCTGTGATCTATTTATCATATCTACCACTTTTACCTCACGTTATTTGCCTATCTTAAGACGTTGTACCTGATAGGGATTGACAACCCCTTTAACACATCGGGTTGCGAGTATTTGTTATTTGTGTGCAGGTGCTGTTTACATGGTGTGAGGAGGTTCTCCTATTGGTTCGATAACCTTGGTCTCATCACTGAGGGAAATATCTACCGTTGCTATACTACATCATCCCTTCCTCTTTGGGGAAATACCGACGTAGTTCTAGCAGACATCAAAAGGAATTTCTGGCGCTGTTGCTGGGGAGGATCTTCAACATCAACCAGGTTCCTAATCACAAATCTCATCTCCTCGCAATTTACATTATTTGCCATTTGCCTCTCATTTTCCTCTCCCCCACTTCACAAAAATCTATTGTTTTATTTTCCCTCTTCTTCATTCGCCGTTTTCTCATCAGATCTGTTTTTGAGTGTAATATTGTTGCATAGTCATCATGACTCAAGAGAACACCAAGTTGTGTGATTTCTCGAATACCAACAACAATGATTTTATTAGCACTCCGATTGCTCCTCCCGCCACTAGTGCGGAGTCTTGTGATATTAATACTGCTTTGCTGAATATTGTCATGAAAGATCAATTTGCTGGTACTCCTAATGAGGATGTCGCGTCCCATCTTAACACATTCGTGGAATTATGCGATATGCAAAAGAAATCCGATGTGGACAATGATGTTGTGAAGTTGAAATTATTTTCGTTTTCTTTGCGAGATCACGCAAAAATTTGGTTTTCTTGTTTGCCTCGCAATAGTATCGATTCTTGGAACAAGTGCAAGGATGCTTTTATTACTAAGTATTTTCCACCCACAAAAATTATTTCCCTTAGAACCCAGATCATGAATTTCAAGCAACTTGAACATGAGCATGTTGCATAATCTTGGGAAAGGATGAAGTTGATGCTAAGGAATTGCCCAACTCATGGGTTAAATCTTTGAATGATCATAAAAACAATTATGCGGGATTGAATTTTGTTTCTCGTAATCTTTTAGATTCCACCGCAGGGGTACTTTTATGGAAATTACTTTGGATGAAGCTACTAAAATTGCTAGACAATATTATGGCAAATTACTCACAATGGCATACCAAAAGAGCTCCTACTAGTAAAAAAGTCAATTCGGTAGGAGAATAAATTCTTTGAGTGAAAAAGTTGATGCTCTTATGAAGTTGGTTGCTAATAAAAGTGCTCCTATTGATTTTAGTGATGTGCCTTTGTCTACTTTGATTGAGCAAAATAGTGATGCCATAGATGTGAATTTTATCTCGCGAAACAATTTCAATAACAATGCTTATAGAGGTAATTTTAATCCTAGGACTTTTCCTAGTAATTCCTCTAATAATTATGGTAATTCCTATGGTAATCCTACTTATAATAATAATATAAACACCTATGATCTTGAGAGCAATATTAAAGAATTTATCAATACGCATAAGGCTTTCAACACTTCGATAAAAGAAAAGTTGAATAAAATTGATGATTTGTCTAGAAGTGTTGATAGAATTTATCATGATGTAGTAACTCTCAAGATGGCATTTTTTGTGCCTAAAGTTGAAGAATCAATTAAAGCTCTTTATGTTTCTATGGATGAGAGTAAGAAAATAACCGCTATGCTTAGAGCTAAAAGAGAATTTTTGGAAAGAGCATTTTCTAGTGATTACTATCATAAAAGTGATGCAGATCTTAAAATGATTGGTGTCTCTTCTATTGATTTTTTGTTTAGTAAAATTAAGATTGATGAAAAAGGGACTGGAGAAGAGTCAACTTTAGTTAGAAGGCGTTCCTATGATTCGGAGGGTGAAAATCTTGTTGAAAATTTTGATAAAAGTGTGTATGAAGAGGTCAAGACTTTAACTAGTGATGTGCCCACTATTTTGGATTACAATGACTTTAATTATGATAGTTTCTCTTTGGTTGATTGTATTTATTTGTTGCAATCCATGATAAATTCACCCCATGCTTATGAACAAAATAAAGCTTTTACTAAACATATTTTTGATGCCATGATGAAAGCTTTTTAAGAAAAGTTGGAATTAGAAGTTTCAATTCCTAGAAAATTGCATGATGAGTGGGAACCTACTATCAAAGTCAATATTAAAAATTATGAGTGTTTTGCTTTGTGTGACTTGGGTGCTAGTGTTTCTACAATTCCAAAATCTTTATGTGATGTGCTTGGTCTTATCAATATTGAAGAATGCTCTTTAAATTTGCACTTAGCGGATTCCACTATAAAAAAGCCTATGTGAAGAATTAATGATGTTCTTATTCTTGCAAATAGGAATTATGTGCCCATAGATTTTATTGTTCTTGATATTGATTGCAATCTGTCTTGTCCAATAATTGTTGGTAGACCGTTTTTGCATACTATTGGTGTCGTGATTGATATGAAAGAAGGCAATATTAAATTTCAATTTCCACTAAGGGAATGGGACACTTCCCTAGAACAAGAATTAGGCCACCATATGAATCAATCATGAGGGCATCTTATGGATCTAGAACCAAAGATGACAACACTTAGATCCTACACGTTATGCCTAGCTAGGGGCGTAAAGCAATAGCGTTTATTGGGAGGCAACCCAATGAATAAAATTTATTTTTCCTTTTTACTTTCTGTTCTTGTGTGTTAGCACAATTATACTACTGCTATGATTGTGTTTTTTGTTAATTTAGTGTTTGTGCCAAGCAAGGCCTTTGGGTTGATTTGGTAGAAAGTTGATTTGATCTTGCTGAAAAACAGAAACTTATGCACTGATGAAAATAACTTTAATAAATCACAGAAATGTGATTTTGAGTTGATTCTTTTTGCAGAAGATTAATATAGAAATTACCCAGCTTTTCCTAATTTCGCAAGATCTTTTGGAGTTACAGAAGTATTTGAAATATCCAGATTGCTACAGACTGTTCTTTTTTTGACAGATTCTGTTTTCTTTGCGTTGTGTGCTTGTTTTGATGATTCTATGGTTTTATTTGATGAGATTTTGCCATAGAAAAGTTGGAATACAGTAGATATAATGCAAAAACAAAATAAGAATAGGTTTGCTACAGTACTTATAGTAGTGGTTTGCTTTCTTATACTAACGGACCTCACGAAGGTTTTGTTGGAGTTTTGTGTGGTTGAAGTTTTCAAGTTTTGGGTAATCTTACGATGGATGAAGGAATAAGGATTAGCAAAAGGCTAGGGATGCCCGAGGCACCCCAAGACAATATTCAAAGAAGTAGCAAGCAACTAAGCTTGGGGATGCCCCCGAGTGGCATCCCCGCTTTCTTCTAACAACCATCGGTATTTTACTTGAAGCTATATTTTTATTCGTCACATATTGTGAGTTTTGCTTGGAGCGTCTTGTATGATATGAGTCTTTGCTTGTTTTGCTTTGTGTTAGAAGTCTTGAATCCTTGTTGAACACACCTTTTTGAGAGAGCCAAAAATTATGCTATGCTTGCTCCTATGCTTCACTTAAATCTTTAGAGCCATGGATTTGCTCTAGTGCTTCACTTATATCTTTTTGAGCACGGTGTGGTATGTTATTTTTGAAGAAATGCTCTCATGCTTCACTTAGATTTATTTGGGAGTTGGTAAGATTTTAAGAAATTCTCTCTTGCTTCACTTAGATTATTTTTAGACAAAGAAAAAATATGCTCATGTTCTTCACTTATATTTGTTTGAGCTTATCAAAAGCAACATATAAAAATAGTCCCAAAGTGATAGATACCCAAGGAGGATATAATAAAAACTTTCATGAAGATCATTGGACAAAAAAACTTGATTCTTAATAATGGTTTTGAGACATGACGATACGATATGTGAGTCATGTTGATGAGTAATTGTGCTTTAGTAAGAATATTGATGTTAAGGTTTGTGATTCCCTATACAAGCACGAAAGTCAATAGTTATGCAATGAAATTTATAACCTACTTATGGTGCATTATTCGGTGTTACTTATGCTTAATGCTTGGGTATGAGATTTTTCGTTTCTTGGTTGGTCCTTCTCAATCTTTTTGCTAGCCTTCATTTTTCCCTATGTATGATCACTACTTGTGCGTCTAAAACCTTTTAAACTAGTTTTGCCACATGAGTCCACTATACCTACCTATATTCGGTATTTGCATGCCATTCTAAGAAAATTTGCATGTGCCATCTCTAATTTTCAAAATAAATTTCTCTTTTGTGTGCTCTACCACTCGCGAGGCGGTGAAGGGTGACCAATATTTTCCATGCTAGATGTGTTATTCTCACGATGAGTGTTTATTCACTTGTCATTGCATGAGAGTACGGCAAAGGTATTAGGGATGCCCAGTCCCAAAATGAAAAATGAATTTACTTTATGTTGTCAAATAATAAATTCCTTGGAAAGTGTTAGTATGGAGGGCAACCGTGGATTCGACTAGCCATGGAAAGTGAAAGTAATGGTGGAAAAAAGAATAAACTTTATTTTTTGTTTGGAAACCATCTATGATATATCTAGCATGGAAAGTGTTGGGATCTCTATGTCTTTTTCGTTGGTGGGAAAAGTATGCCTCCCAAAATATTTTTATCTCTCAATTTAAGCTTTGAGCTCTAGCACCTCTACAAATCCCGACTTCCCTCCGCGAAGGGCCTTTCTTTTACTTATGAATTTTTATTTTGAATTTGAGTCTCCATCTTATCTCATAAAGCACCAACTAAGGGGCACTATGATCGTATTTGAGCATTGGGTGTAGCTAATATTCGAGTGTGATTCATGAATGGATCAATGATTGAGCATAATGGGCTAGAGATAACTTGCTTTAGTGTTCATAATTTGAAAGACATGGTTGCTTGTTGGTATTCTTGAGTATTAAAGTCTTCATGTCAAAACTAGACTATTGCTTTGAATCATATAAAAGTCCATATGTCCATGCTATAAAGAAAAAAATGTGATGAACATGAGCATTCCACATCAAAAATTCTGTTTTTATCATTTACCTACTCGAGGACGAGGAGGAATTAAGCTTGGGGATGCTGATACATCTCCAACATATCAATAAGTTTTGATTGTTCCATGCTGTTATATTATCATTCTTGGATGTTTTACAATAATTTTATAGTCATTTTATATCATTTTTTGGTACTAACCTATTGACATAGTGCCTAGTGCCAATTGCTATTTTCTGCATGTTTTTTTACATCGGAGGAAATCAATATCAAACGGAGTCCAAACGCAGCGAAACTTTTTGAGGATTTTTTTGGGCCAGAAGACATCCAGTGGGCCAAGGCTGCACCTGGGGGGTGCCTCGAGGAGGGCAGTACCCACCAGGGCGCGCCAGGAGGCCCAGGCGCGCCCTGGTGGGTTGTGCCCACCTCGGGTGCCCCCTGAACAACCTCTTTGCTCTATAAATACCCCAATATTCCAGAAACCTTAGGAGAGTCGATGAAAATCAATTCCAGCGACCGTAGAGTCCAAAACCACCAGATCCAATCTAGACACCATCACGGAGGGGTTCACCACTTCCATTGATGCCTCTCCGATGATGCGTGAGTAGTTCTTTGTAGCCCTATGGGTCTGTAGTTAGTAGCTAGATGGCTTCCTCTCTCTCTCTCTTGATTATCAATACAATGGTCTCTTGCAGATCCATTTGATATAAGTCTTTTTGCGTTGTGTTTGTTGGGATCCGATGAACTTTGAGTTTATGATCAGATATATGCTTTTATCCATGAAAGTTATTTGAGTCTTCTTTGATCTCTTATATGCATGATTGCTTATAGCCTCGTATTTATTCTCTGATATTTGGGTTTTGTTTGGCCAACTTGGTCCATTTATCTTGTAATGGGAAGAGGTGCTTTGTGATGGGTTCGATCTTACGGTGCTTGATCCCAGTGACAGAAGGGGAACCGACACGTATGTATCGTTGCCATTAAGGATAACAAGATGGGATCTAGTATGGGGTCTATTTCTACATAAATAGATCTTGTCTAGATCATGCCATCGTTCTTATTGCATCACTCTATTTTTCCATGAACTTAATACACTAGATGCATGCTGGATAGCGGTCGATGTGTGGAGTAATAGTAGTAGATGCAGGCAGGAGTCGGTCTACTAATCTTGGACGTGATGCCTATATAATGATCATTGCCTGGATATCGTCATGATTATTTGAAGTTCTATCAATTGCCCAACAGTAATTGTTTCCCACCGTTTGCTATTTTTCTCGAGAGAAGCCACTAGTGAAACCTACGGCCCTCGGCATATTTGCCTTTGCGATCTATCCTCCTTTGCATTTATTTTCAGATCTATTAAACAAAAAATACAAAAATACCTTGCTGCCGTTTATTTGTTCCGCGATCTATTTATCCTATCTACCACTTTTACCTCACGCTATTTGCCTATCTTGAGGCGTTGTACCCGAAAGGGATTGACAACCCCTTTAACACATCGGGTTGCGAGTATTTGTTATTTGTGTGTAGGTGTTATTTACGTGGTGTGAGGAGGTTCTCCTACTGGCTCGATAACCTTGGTCTCATCACTGAGGGAAATACTTACCGTCGCTATACTGCATCATCCCTTCCTCTTTGGGGAAATACCGACGTAGTTGTGACAGACATCAGAGATGCATAGCAACGAGAGGGGGAGAGTGTGTCCATGTACCCTCGTAGACCGAAAGCGGAAGCGTTTGCTTAACGCAGTTGACGTAGTCGAACGTCTACTCGTTCCGACCTATCGAGTACCAAACAGACGGCACCTCCAAGTTCTGCACACGTTCAGCGCGATTACGTCCCTCGAGCTCTTGATCCAGCAGAGGGTCGAGCAAGTATATGAGTTTCGTCAGCACGATGGTGTGGTGACGGTGATGGTCATGTGATCCGTGCAGGGCTTCGCCTAAGCACCACGAGAATATGACCGAAGCCGTAAAATGTGGAAGGGGCGCCGCACACGGTTTGGAACAATTGATGTGTGTTCTAGCCCCCCCGGTATATAAAGGAGGAGAGGAGGCCGGCCCTAGGCACGCCCCCAAGTAGCAGGAGTCCTACTTGGGGTCGTAGTAGGATTTGCCCCCCCTTTCCTTTTACCGGAGGGGGAAAGGGGGAAGGAGAGGAAGAAGGAGAAGGAAAGGGGGGCGTCGCCCCCTCCCCTTGTCCAATTCGGACTCCTCCCTGGTGGGGGCACGCCACCCCTTTGTGGGCTGGTGTGCCTCCCTCCTATGGACAATATATTTCCCCGGGGGGTTCCGGTAACCCCTCCGGTACTCCGATGTGTACCCGATACATTCTAGATCACTTCTGGTGTCTGAATACTACCTTCCAATATATCAATCTTTACCTCTCAACCATTTCGAGACTCCTCTTCATGTCCGTGATCTCATCTGGGACTCCGGACAACCTTCAGTCACCAAAACACATAACTCATATAATACAAATCAGCATAAAATGTTAAGCGTGCGGACCCTACGGGTTCGAGAACTATGTAGGCATGACTGAGACACCTCTCCGGTCAATAACCAATATCAGAACATGGATGCTCATATTGGTTCCCACATATTCTATGAAGATCTTTATCGGTCGAACTGCTATGTCAACATACGGTATTCCCTTTGTCATCGGTATGTTACTTGCCCGAGATTTGATCGTTGGTATCTTCATACCTAGTTCAATATACTTACTGGTAAGTCTCTTTACTCAATCCGTAATGCATCATCCCGCAACTAACTCATTAGTCGCATTGCCTGCAAGGCTTCATATGACGTGCATTACCGAGAGGGCCCAGAGATACCTCTCCAATACTCGGAGTGACAAATCCTAATCTCGATCTATGCCAACCCAACAAACACCTTCGGAGATACCTGTAGAGCATCTTTAAAATCACCCAGTTACGTTGTGATGTTTGATAGCACATAAGGCATTCCTACGGTGTCCGGGAGTTGCATAATCTCATAGTCGGAGGAATATGTATTTGACAAGAAGAAAGTAGTAGCAATAAAACTGAACGATCATTATGCTAAGCTAACAGATGGGTCTTGTCCATCACATCATTCTCCTAGTGATGTGATCCCGTTCATCAAATGTCAACACATGTCCATGGCTAGGAAACTTAACCATCTTTGATCAACGAGCTAGTCAAGTAGAGGCATACTAGGGACACAGTGTTTTGTCTATGTATTCACACATGTATCAAGTTTTCGGTTACTACAATTCTAGCATGAATAATAAACATTTATCATGAATAAGGAAATACAAAATAACAACTTTATTATTGCCTCTAGGGAATAAAGTTTATTACTCATGCTAGAATTGTATTAACCAGAAACTTAGTACATGTGTGAATACATAGACAATACATAGTGTCCCTAGTATGCCTCTAGTTGATTAGCTCGTTAATCAAAGATGGTTATGTTTCCTAACCATAGACATGATGAAAGGGATCACATCATTAGCAGAATGATGTGATGGACAAGACCCAACCGTTAGCTTAGCATTATGATTGTTATAGTTTTATTGCTACTGCTTTCTTCATGACTTATACATGTTCCTCTGACTATGAGATTATGCAACTCCCGAATACCAGAGGAACACCTTGTGTGCTATCAAACGTCACAACACAACTGGGTGATTATAACGATACTCTACAGGTGTCTCCAAAGGTGTTCGTTGGGTTGGCATAGATCAAGATTAGGATTTGTCACTCCATGTATCGGAGAGGTATCTCTAGGCCCTCTCGGTAATGCTCGTAACTATAAGCCTTGCAAGAAATGTGACTAATGAGTTAGTCGCAGGATGAAGCATTATGGAACGAGTAAAGAGACTTGCTGGTAATGAGATTGAACTAGGTATGATGATACCGACGATCGAATCTCGGGCAAGTAACATACCGATGACAAAGGGAATGACGTATGTTGTTATGCGGTTTGACCGATAAAGATCTTCATAGAATATGTAGGAACCAATATGAGCATCCAGGTTCCGCTATTGGTTATTAACTGGAGATATGTCTCGGTCATGTCTACATAGTTCTCGAACCCGTAGGGTCCGCACACTTAACGTTCGATGACGATTTGTATTATGAGTTATCTGATTTGATGACCAAAGTTTGTTTGGAGTCCCGGATGAGATCACAGACATGACGAGGAGTCTCGAAATGGTCGAGTCATAAAGATTGATATATTGGATGATGTTATTCGGACACCGGAAGAGTTCCGAGAGGTACCGGGTAAAAACGGAGTGCCAGAGGGGTTACCGGAACCCCCCCGGGGAAGCAATGGGCCAACATGGGCCATAGGGAGAGAGACGACAGACCGCAAGGGAGTGCCCCCTCCCATGGGGAGTCCGAATAGGACTGGGGGAGGGGGCGCAACCCCCCTTTCCCTCTCCCTCTCCCTCTCCCTTCCTTCTTCCCCCCTTCCACCAAGTGGAATCCTACAGGACTTGGAGTCCTAGTAGGACTCCTCCCTCTTGGCGCGCCTTACAGGGCCGGCCGACCTCTGAAGGAAATATGCCCTAGAGGCAATAATAAAGTTGTTATTTATTTCCTCATATCATGATAAATGTTTATTATTCATGCTAGAATTGTATTAACCGGAAACATGATACATGTGTGAATACATAGACAAACATAAAGTCACTAGTATGCCTCTACTTGACTAGCTCATTAATCAAAGATGGTTATGTTTCCTAACCATAGACATGTGTTGTCATTTGATTAATGGGATCACATCATTAGGATAATGATGTGATTGACATGACCCATTCCGTTAGCCTAGCACTTGATCGTTTAGTATATTGCTATTGCTTTCTTCATAACTTATACAAAGTTCCTGCAACTATGAGATTGTGCAACTCCCGTTTACCGGAAGAACACTTTGTGTGCTACCAAACGTCACAACGTAACTGGGTGATTATAAAGGTGCTCTACATGTGTTTCCGAAGGTACATGTTGGGTTGGCATAATTCGAGATTAGGTTTTGTAACTCTGATTGTCGGAGAGGTATCTATGGGCCCTCTCGGTAATACTCATCACCTAAGCCTTGCAAGCATTGTAACTAATGAGTTAGTTATAAGATGATGTGTTACAGAACGAGTAAAGAGACTTGCCGGTAACGAGATTGAACTAGGTATTGGATACCGACGATCAAATCTTGGGCAAGTAACATACCGATGACAAAGGGAACAACGTATGTTGTTATGCGGTTTGACCGATAAAGATCTTCGTAAAATATGTAGGAACCAATATGGGCATCCAGGTCCCGCTATTGGTTATTGACCGAGAATGGTTCTAGGTCATGTCTACATAGTTCTCGAACCCGTAGGGTCCGCACGCTTAACGTTACGATGACAGTTTTATTATGAGTTTATAAGTTTTGATGTACCGAAGTTTGTTCGGAGCCCCGGATGTGATCACGGACATGACGAGGAGTCTCGAAATGGTCGAGACATAAAGATTGATATATTGGATGACTATATTCGGACACCGGAAGTGTTCCGGGTGATTTCGGAGAAAACCGG
>NC_041381.1:415418767-415425605 GCF_002162155.2 Triticum dicoccoides
TAGTAGGAGTAGGAAAGGAGGAGTCCTACTCCTACTAGGAGGAGGATTCCTCCTCCCTTGGCGCGCCCAAGGGGCCGGCTGGCCTCCCCCCTTACTCCTTTATATACGGGGAAAAGGGGGCACCCTATAGACACACAAGTTGATCTACAGATCGTTCCTTAGCCGTGTGCGGTGCCCCCCTCCACCATATTCCACCTCGGTCATATCGTCGCGGAGTTTAGGCGAAGCCCTGCGCCGGTAGAACATCATCATCGTCACCACGCCGTCGTGCTGACGGAACTCATCCCCGACACCCTGCTGGATCGGAGTCCGGGGATCGTCATCAAGCTGAACGTGTGCTGAACTCGGAGGTGCCGTACGTTCGGTACTTGGATCGGTCGGATCGTGAAGACGTACGACTACGTCAACCGCGTTGTCATAACGCTTCCGCTTATGGTCTACGAGGGTACGTGGACAACACTCTCCCCTCTCGTTGCTATGTCATCACCATGATCTTGCGTGTGCGTAGGATTTTTTTTTGAAATTACTACGTTCCCCAACAGTGGCATCCGAGCCTAGGTTTTATGCGTTAATGTTATATGCACGAGTAGAACACAAGTGAGTTGTGGGCGATACAAGTCATACTGCTTACCAACATGTCATACTTTGGTTCGGCGGTATTGTGAGATGAAGCGTCCCGGACCGACATTACGCGTACGCTTACGCGAGACTGGTTTCACCATTACGAGCACTCGTGCTTAAAGGTGGCTGGCGGGTGTCTGTCTCTCTCACTTTAGCTGAATCGAGTGTGGCTACGCCCGGTCCTTGCAAAGGTTAAAACAGCACCAACTTGACAAACTATCGTTGTGGTTTTTGATGTGTAGGTAAGAACGGTTCTTGCTAAGCCCGTAGCAGCCACGTAAAATTTGCAACAACAAAGTAGAGGACGTCTAACTTGTTTTTGCAGGGCATGTTGTGATGTGATATGGTCAAGACGTGATGCTATATTTTATTGTATGAGATAATCATGTTTTGTAACCGAAGTTATCGGCAACTGGCAGGAGCCATATGGTTGTCGCTTTATTGTATGAAATGCAAACGCCCTGTAATTGCTTTACTTTATCATTAAGCGGTAGCGATAGTCGTAGAAGCAATAGATGGCGTAACGACAACGATGCTACAATGGAGATCAAGGTGTCGCGCCGGTGACAATGGTGATCACGACGGTGCTTCGGAGATGGAGATCACAAGAACAAGATGATGATGGCCATATCATATCACTTATATTGATTGCATGTGATGTTTATCCTTTATGCATCTTATCTTGCTTTGATTGACGGTAGCATTTTAAGATGATCTCTCACTAAAATTATCAAGAAGTGTTCTCCCTGAGTATGCACCGTTGCCAAAGTTCGTCGTGCCCAGACACCACGTGATGATCGGGTGTGATAAGCTCTACGTCCATCTACAATGGGTGCAAGACAGTTTTGCACACGCGGAATACTCAGGTTAAACTTGACGAGCCTAGCATATGCAGATATGGCCTCGGAACACGGAGACCGAAAGGTCGAGCGTGAATCATATAGTAGATATGATCAACATAGTGATGTTCACCATTGAAAACTACTCCATCTCACGTGATGATCGGTTATGGTTTAGTTGATTTGGATCACGTGATCACTTAGATGACTAGAGAGATGTCTGTCTAAGTGGGAGTTCTTAAGTAATATGATTAATTGAACTTAAATTTATCATGAACTTAGTACCTGATAGTATTTTGCTTGTCTATGTTTGTTTGTAGATAGATGGCTCGTGCTGTTGTTCTGTTGAATTTTAATGCGTTCCTTGAGAAAGCAAAGTTGAAAGATGATGGTAGCAATTACACGGACTGGGTCCATAACCTGAGGATTATCCTCATTGCTGCACAGAAAAGTTACGTCCTAGAAGCACCACTGGGTGCCAGGCCTGCTGCTGATGCAACTGACGATGTTAAGGACGTCTGGCAGAGCAAAGCTGATGACTACTCTATAGTTCAGTGTGCCATGCTTTACGGCTTAGAACCGGGTCTTCAACGACGTTTTGAACGTCATAGAGCATATGAGATGTTCCAGGAGTTGAAGTTAATATTTCAAGCAAATGCCCGGATTGAGAGATATGAAGTCTCCAATAAGTTCTACAGCTGCAAGATGGAGGAGAATAGTTCTGTCAGTGAGCATATACTCAAAATGTCTGGGTATAATAATCACTTAATTCAACTGGGAGTTAATCTTCCGGATGATAGCATCATTGACAGAATTCTCCAATCACTCCCACCAAGCTACAAGAGCTTTGTGATGAACTATAATATGCAAGGGATGAACAAGACTATTCCCGAGCTCTTCGCAATGCTAAAAGCTGCGGAGGTAGAAATCAAGAAGGAGCATCAAGTGTTGATGGTCAACAAGACCACTAGTTTCAAGAAAAAGGGCAAAGGGAAGAAGAAGGGGAACTTCAAGAAGAACAACAAGCAAGTTGCTGCTCAAGAGAAGAAACCCAAGTCTGGACCTAAGCCTGAAACTGAGTGCTTCTACTGCAAGCAGACTGGTCACTGGAAGCGGAACTGCCCCAAGTATTTGGCGGATAAGAAGGATGGCAAAGTGAACAAAGGTATATGTGATATACATGTTATTGACGTGTACCTAACTAGAGCTCGTAGTAGCACCTGGGTATTTGATACTGGTTCTATTGCTAATATTTGCAACTCGAAAGAAGGGACTACGGAATAAGCGAGCACTGGCCAAGGATGAGGTGACGATGCGTGTGGGAAACAGTTCCAAAGTCGATGTGATCGCGGTCGGCACGCTACCTCTACATCTACCTTCGGGATTAGTTTTAGACCTGAATAATTGTTATTTGGTGCCAGCGTTGAGCATGAACATTATATCTGGATCTTGTTTGATGCGAGACGGTTATTCATTTAAATCAGAGAATAATGGTTGTTCTATTTATATGAGTAATATCTTTTATGGTCATGCACCCTTGAAGAGTGGTCTATTTTTATTAAATCTCGATAGTAGTGATACGCCATATTCATAGTGTTGAAACCAAAAAAATGCAGAGTTGATAATGATAGTGCAACTTATTTGTGGCACTGCCGTTTGGGTCATATCGGTGTAAAGCGCATGAAGAAACTCCATACTGATGGACTTTTGGAATCACTTGATTATGAATCACTTGGTACTTGCGAACCATGCCTTATTGGCAAGATGACTAAAAAGCCGTTCTCCGGAACTATGGAGCGAGCAACTGATTTGTTGGAAATCATACATACTAATGTTTGTGGCCCAATGAATGTTGAGGCTCGTGGCGGGTATCGTTATTTTCTCACCTTCACAGATGATTTGAGCAGATATGGGTATATCTACTTGATGAAACACAAGTCTGAAACATTTGAAAAGTTCAAAGAATTTCAGAGTGAAGTGGAAAATCATCGTAACAAGAAAATAAAGTTTCTACGATCTGATCGTGGAGGAGAGTATTTGAGTTATGAGTTTGGCCTACACTTGAAACAATGTGGAATAGTTTCGCAACTCACGCCACCTGGAACACCATAATGAAATGGTGTGTCCGAACATCGTAATCGTACTTTACTTGATATGGTGCGATCTATGATGTCTCTTACTGATTTACCGCTATTGTTTTGGGGTTATGCTTTAGAGATGGCCGCATTCACGTTAAATAGGGCACCATCAAAATCCGTTGAGACGACGCCTTATGAACTGTGGTTTGGCAAGAAACCAAAGTTATCGTTTCTTAAAGTTTGGGGCTGCGATGCTTATGTGAAGAAACTTCAACCAGATAAGCTCGAACCTAAATCGGAGAAATGTGTCTTCATAGGATACCCAAAAGAGACTGTTGGGTACACCTTCTATCACAGATCCGAAGGCAAGACATTCGTTGCTAAGAATGGATCCTTTCTAGAGAAGGAGTTTCTCTCGAAAGAAGTGAGTGGGAGGAAAGTAGAACTTGATGAGATAACTGTATCTACTCCCTTATTGGAAAGTAGTTCATCATGAGAACCGGTTCCTGTGACAACTACACTAATTAGTGAGGAAGCTAATGATAATGATCATGAAACTTCAGATCAAGTTTCTACTGAACCTCATAGGTCTACCAGAGTAAGATTCGCACCAGAGTGGTACGGTAATCCTATTCTGGAAGTCATGTTACTTGACCATGATGAACCTACGAACTATGAGGAAGCGATGATGAGTCCGGATTCCGCAAAATGGCTAGAAGCCATGAAATCTGAGATGGGATCCATGTATGAAAACAAAGTATGGACTTTGGTTGACTTGTCCGATGATCAGCAAGCCATTGAGAATAAATGGATCTTTAAGAAGAAGACTGACACTGATGGTAATATAACTGTCTATAAAGCTCGACTTGTTGCAAAAGGTTTTCGACAAGTTCAAGGGGTTGACTACGATGAGACTTTCTCACCCGTAGTGATGCTTAAGTCTGTCCGAATCATGTTAGCTATTGCTGCATTTCATGATTATGAAATTTGGCAAATGGATGTCAAGACTGCATTCTTGAATGGATTTCTAGAAGAAGAGTTGTATATGCTGCAGCCGGAAGGTTTTATTGATCCAAAAGGTGCTGACAAAGTATGCAAGCTCCAGCGTTCCATTTATGGACTGGTGCAAGCATCTTGGAGTTGGAATAAACGCTTTGATAGTGTGATCAAAGCATATGGTTTTATACAGACTTTTGGAGAAGCCTGTATTTACAAAAAAGTGAGTGGGAGCTCTATAGCATTTCTAATTTTATATGTAGATGACATATTATTAATTGGAAATGATATAGAATTTCTGGATAGCATAAAAGAATACTTGAATAAAAGTTTTTCAATGAAAGACCTTGGTGAAGCTGCTTACATATTGGGCATCAAGATCTATAGAGATAGATCAAGACGCTTAATAGGACTTTCACAAAGCACATACCTTGACAAAATTTTGAAAAAGTTCAAAATGGATCAGGCAAAAAAAGGATTCTTGCCTGTGCTACAAGGTGTGAAGTTGAGTCAAACTCAATGCCCGACCACAGCAGAAGATAGAGAGAAAATGAAAAATGTTCCCTATGCTTCAGCCATAGGCTCTATCATGTATGCAATGCTGTGTACCAGACCTGACGTATGCTTAGCAATAAGCTTGGCAGGAAGGTACCAAAGTAATCCAGGAGTGGATCACTGGACAGCAGTCAAGAACATCCTGAAATACCTGAAAAGGACTAAGGATATGTTTCTCGTATATGGAGGTGACAAAGAGCTAGTCGTAAACGGTTACGTCGATGCAAGCTTTGACACTGATCCGGACGATTCTAAATCGCAAACCGGATATGTGTTTTTATTAAACGGTGGAGCTGTAAGTTGGTGCAGTTCTAAACAAAGCGTCGTAGCGGGATCTACATGTGAAGCGGAGTACATAGCTGCTTCAGAAGCAGCAAATGAAGGAGTCTGGATGAAGGAGTTCATTTCCGATCTAGGTGTCATACCTAGTGCATCGGGACCAATGAAGATCTTCTGTGACAATACTGGTGCAATTGCCTTGGCAAAGGAATCCAGATTTCACAAGAGGACCAAGCACATCAAGAGACGCTTCAATTCCATTCGGGACCAAGTCCAAGTGGGAGACATAGAGATTTGCAAGATACATACGGATCTGAATGTTGCAGACCCGTTGACTAAGCCTCTCTCACAAGCAAAACATGATCAACACCAAGACTCCATGGGTGTTAGAATCATTACTATGTAATCTAGATTATTGACTCTAGTGCAAGTGGGAGACTGAAGGAAATATGCCCTAGAGGCAATAATAAAGTTATTATTTATTTCCTCATATCATGATAAATGTTTATTATTCATGCTAGAATTGTATTAACCGGAAACATGATACATGTGTGAATACATAGACAAACATAAAGTCACTAATATGCCTCTACTTGACTAGCTCATTAATCAAAGATGGTTATGTTTCCTAACCATAGACATGTGTTGTCATTTGATTAATGGGATCACATCTTTAGGATAATGATGTGATTGACATGACCCATTCCGTTAGCCTAGCACTTGATCGTTTAGTATATTGCTATTGCTTTCTTCATGACTTATACAAAGTTCCTACAACTATGAGATTGTGCAACTCCCGTTTACCAGAAGAACACTTTGTGTGCTACCAAACGTCACAACGTAACTGGGTGATTATAAAGGTGCTCTACAGGTGTTTCCGAAGGTACATGTTGGGTTGGCATAATTCGAGATTAGGTTTTGTCACTCCGATTGTCGGAGAGGTATCTCTGGGCCCTCTCGGTAATACTCATCACCTAAGCCTTGCAAGCATTGTAACTAATGAGTTAGTTATAAGATGATGTGTTACAGAACGAGTAAAGAGACTTGCCGGTAACGAGATTGAACTAGGTATTGGATACGGACGATCAAATCTCGGGCAAGTAACATACCGATGACAAAGGAACAACGTATGTTGTTATGCGGTTTGACCGATAAAGATCTTCGTAGAATATGTAGGAACCAATATGGGCATCCAGGTCCCGCTATTGGTTATTGACCGAGAATGGTTCTAGGTCATGTCTACATAGTTCTCGAACCCGTAGGGTCCGCACGCTTAACGTTACGATGACAGTTTTATTATGAGTTTATAAGTTTTGATGTACCGAAGTTTGTTCGGAGTCCCGGATGTGATCACGGACATGACGAGGAGTCTCGAAATGGTCGAGACATAAAGATTGATATATTGGACGACTATATTCGGACACCGGAAGTGTTTCGGGTGATTTCGGAGAAAACCGGAGTGCCGGAGGG
>NC_041381.1:415425863-415438829 GCF_002162155.2 Triticum dicoccoides
ATTGGACTAGGAGGGGGGGCGGCGCCCCCCCTTTCCTCCTCCCTCTCCCCCTTCCTTCCTCCTCCTAGTAGGAGTATGAAGGGAGGAGTCCTACTCCTACTAGGAGGAGGATTCCTCCTCCCTTGGCGCGCCCAAGGGGCCGGCCAGCCTCCCCCCTTGCCCCTTTATATACGGGGGCAAGGGGGCACCCCATAGACACACAAGTTGATCTACGGATCGTTCCATAGCCGTGTGCGGTGCCCCCCTCCACCATATTCCACCTCGATCATATCGTCGCGGAGTTTAGGCGAAGCCCTGCGCCGGTAGAACATCATCATCGTCACCACGCCGTCGTGCTGACAGAACTCATCCCCGACACCCTGCTAGATCGGAGTCCGGGGATCGTCATCGAGCTGAACGTGTGCTGAACTCGGAGGTGCCGTACGTTCGGTACTTGGATCGGTCGGATCGTGAAGACGTACGACTATATGAACCACGTTGTCATAACGCTTTCGCTTACGGTCTACGAGGGTACGTGGACAACACTCTCCCCTCTTGTTGCTATGTCATCACCATGATCTTGCGTGTGCGTAGGAATTTTTTGAAATTACTATGTTCCCCAACAGCCTCCCCCTCTCCTCCTTTATATACGGGGACAGGGTGCACCCCAAAGCACAACAAACAATCTCTTAGCCGTGTGCGGTGCCTCCCTCCACAGTTTAGCACCTCTGTAACATCATCGTAGTGCTTAGGCGAAGCCCTGCGCCAGTAACTCATCGTCGCCATCACCATGTCGTCGTGCTGAAGGAACTCACCCTCATTCTCAACTGGATCAAGAGCACGAGGGACGTCATCGTGTTGAATGTGTGCTGAACACGAAGGTGCCGTACGTTCGGTACTTGGATCAGTTGGATCATGAAGACGTTCGACTACATCAACCGTATTACTAAACGCTTCCGATTTCGGTCTACGAGGGTACGTGGACACACTCTCCCGTCTCGTTGCTATGCATCTCCTAGATAGATCTTGCGTGATCGTAGGAATTTTTTTGAATTACTATGTTCCCCTACACATAGCATACATGATAGAACCTATGGCTGAGGCATAGGGAATGACTTTCATTTTCTCTCTATCTTTTGCAGTGGTCGGGCATTGAGTCTGACTCAACTTCACACCTTGTAACACAGGCAAGAACCCTTTCTTTGACTGATCCATTTTGAACTTCTTCAAAACTTTATCAAGGTATGTGCTTTGTGAAAGTCCTATCAAGCGTCTTGATCTATCTCTATAGATCTTGATGCCCAACATATAAGCATCTTCACCGAGGTATTTCATTGAAAAACTTTTATTCAAGTATCCTTTTATGCTATCCAGAAATTTCTACATCATTTCCAATCAACAATATGTCATCCACATATAATATTAGAAATGCTATAGAGCTCCCACTCACTTTCTTGTAAATACAGGCTTCTCCAAAAGTCTATATAAATCATATGCTTTGATCACCTCATCAAAGTGTATATTCCAACTCCAAGATGCTTGCACTAGTCCATAAATGGATCACTGGAGCTTGCACACTTTGTTAGCACCTTTAGGATCGACAAAACCCTTCTGGTTGCATCATATACAACTCTTCTTTAAGAAATTCATTAAGGAATGAAGTTTTGACATCCATTTGCCAGATTTCATAATCATAAAATGTGGCAATTGGTAACATGATTTGGACAGGCTTAAGCATCACTACGGGTGAGAAAGTCTCATCGTAGTCAACTCCTTGAACTTGTCGAAAACCTTTCGCGACAAGTCAAGCTTTATAGACAGTAACATTACCATTAGCATCAGTCTTCTTCTTGAAGATCCATTTATTCTCTATGGGTCGCTGATAACCCACAAGTGTAGGGGATCGCAACAGCTTTCGAGGGTAGAGTATTCAACCCAAATTTATTGATTCGACACAAGGGGAGCCAAAGAATATTCTTAAGTATTAGCAGTTGAGTTTTCAATTCAACCACACCTGGATAACTTAGTATCTGCAGCAAAGTATTTAGTAGCAAATTAGTATGATAGTAATGGTAAAAGTGGCAAAAGTAAAGATAGCAGTATTGTAGGGATTGTAACAGTAGCAACGGTAAAGTGAATAAGCGAAGCACAATATATGAAAAGCTCGTAGGCAATGGATGAGTGATGGATAATTATGTTGGATGCGATTCCTCATGTAATAGTTATAACATAGGGTGACACAGAACTAGCTCCAATTCATCAATGTAATGTAGGCATGTATTCCGAATATAGTCACACGTGCTTATGGAAAAGAACTTGCATGACATCTTTTGTCCTACCCTCCTATGGTAGCGGGGTCCTAATGGAAACTAAGGGATATTAAGGCCTCCTTTTAATAGAGAACCGG
The DNA here is from genome assembly GCF_002162155.2 of Triticum dicoccoides. NCBI lineage: Eukaryota > Viridiplantae > Streptophyta > Magnoliopsida > Poales > Poaceae > Triticum > Triticum dicoccoides. The sequence continues at coordinate 415,428,250 of NC_041381.1, forward strand.
ACCAAAGCATTAGCACATAGTGAATACATGAACTCCTCAAACTACGATCATCACCGAGAAGTATCCCGATTATTGTCACTTCGGGGTTGTCGGATCATAACACATAATAGGTGACTATAGACTTGCAAGATAGGATCAAGAACTCACATATATTCATGAAAACATAACAGGTTCGGATCTGAAATCATGGCACTCGGGCCTTAGTGACAAGCATTAAGCATAGCAAAGTCATAGCAACATCAATCTCAGAACATAGTGGATACTAGGGATCAAACCCTAACAAAACTAACTTGATTACATGGTAAATCTCATCCAACCCATCACCGTCCAGCAAGCCTACGATGGAATTACTCCCGCACGGCAGTGAGCATCATGAAATTGGTGATGGAGGATGGTTGATTATGACGACGTCGACGAATCCCCCTCTCCGGAGCCCCGAACGGACTCCAGATCAGCCCTCACGAGAGGTTTTAGGGCTTGGCGGCGGCTCCGTATCGTAAAACGCGATGAAACTTCCTCTCTGATTTTTCTCTCCATGAAACGGAATATATGAAGTTGGAGTTGAGGTCGGTGGAGCAGCAGGGGGCCCACGAGACAGGGGGCACGCCCTATAGGGGGGCGCCCCCGCCCTCGTGGACAGGGTGTGGGCCCCCTGGCCTTCATCTTTTGCCAGTATTTTTTATATTTTCCAAAACTTGTCTCCGTGTATTTTCAGGTCATTCCGAGAATTTTTGTTTCTGCACAAAAATAACACTATGGCAGTTCTGCTGAAAACAACGTCAGTCCGGGTTAGTTTCATTCAAATCATGCAAGTTAGAGTCCAAAACAAGGGCAAAAGTGTTTGGAAAAGTAGATACGTTGGAGACGTATCAACTCCCCCAAGCTTAAACCTTTGCTTGTCCTCAAGCAATTCAGTTGACAAACTGAAAGTGATAAAAAAACTTTTACAAACTCTCTTTGCTCTTGTTGTTGTAAATATGTAAAGCCAGCATTCAAGGTTTCAGCAAATATTATGAACTAACCATATTCTCAATAACACTCAGGTCTCATGTTTACTCATATCAATGGCATAATCAACTAGCGAGCGATAATAATAAAACTCAGATGACAACACTTTCTCAAAACAATCATAATATGATATAACAAAATGGTATATCGCTAGCCCTTTCTGAGACCGCAAAACATAAATGCAGAGCACCTTTAAAGATCAAGGACTAACTAAACATTGTAATTCATGGTAAAAGAGATCCAGTCAAGTCATGCCCAATATAAACTAATAGTAATGCATACAAATGACAGTGTGCTCTCCAGCGGGTGCTTTTTAATAAGAAGGTGATGACTCAACATAAAAGTAAATAGATAGGACCTTCGTAGAGGGAAGCAGGGATTTGTAGTGGTGCTAGAGCTCAATTTTAAAGTAGAGAGATTAATAATATTTTGAGTGGCATACTTTCACTGTCAACGCAACAAATATGAGATGGCGATATCTTCCATACTACATGCATTATAGGCGGTTCCCAAATAGAATGGTAAAGTTTATACTCCCCCACCACCAACAAGCATCAATCCATGGCTTGCTCGAAACAACGAGTGCCTCCAACTAACAACAATCCTGGGGGAGTTTTGTTTAATTATTTTGATTTGCTTTGATCTTTTTGATCATGGGACTGGGCATCCCGGTTACCAGCCATTTTCTCGTGAATGAGGAGTGGAGTCCACTCCTCTTGAGAATAACCTACCTAGCATGGAATATACAGACAGTCCTAGTTGAAACATGAGCTGCTCGAGCATACAAAACAGAATTTCATTTGAAGGTTTGGAGTTTGGCACATACAAATTTACTTGGAACGGCAGGTAGATACCGCATATAGGAAGGTATGGTGGACTCATATGGAATAACTTTGGGGTTTATGGTGTTTGGATGCACAAGCAGTATTTCCGCTTAGTGCAGGTGAAGGCTAGCAAAAGACTGGGAAGCGACCAACTGAGAGAGCGACAACAATCATGAACATGCATTAAAATTAATTTACACTAGGTGCAAGCATGAGTAGGATATAATCCACCATGAACATAAATATCGTGAAGGCTATGTTGATTTTGTTTCAACTACATGCGTGAACATGTGCCAAGTCGAGTCACTCAATTCATTCAAAGGAGGATACCATCTCATCATACCACATCACAATCATTTTAATAGCATGTTGGCACGCAAGGTAAACCATTATAACTCATAGCTAATTAAGCATGGCATAAGCAACTATAATCTCTAAATGTCATTGCAAACATGTCTACTTCATAATATGCTGAATCAGGAACGATGAACTCATCATATTTACAAAAACAAAAGAGGTCGAGTTCATACCAGCTTCTCTCATCTCAATCAATCCATCATATATCGTCATTATCGCCTTTCACTTGCACGACCGAATGATGTGTATAATAATAAGAGTGTACGTTCATTGGACTAAGCTGGAATCTGCAAGCATTCATTTCAAGAGAGAAGACAAGGTAATATGGGCTCTAAATTAAATCAACCATCATGCACATGAGAGCCACTAAACATTTTCAATATGGTCTTCTACTCTTGACCCCCAAAGGAAAGAAAAAAAATAAAACTATTTACACGAGAAAGCTCCCAACAAGTAAAAGTAGAACGAGAAATCTTTTTGGGTTTTCTTTTTAATTATTTCTACTACATGCATGAAAATTAACCTAACTAATTTTTTGGGGTTTTTTTATAAGGTTTATCAAACACACAAGAAGAAAACTAGAAAAAGAATTTAAACTAGCATGGATAGTACAATGAAAGAGTATGAGCACCGACAACTAGAATAGTGTGTGAACATGAATGTAAAGTCGGTGGGAAATATGTACTCCCCCAAGCTTAGGCTTTTGGCCTAAGTTGGTTTATGGCCATGGATAGCGGCTACTCTCCCCAGTATATTGAGAAGTGTCCTCGTACTAGCGATCTCCTCTGGATCCCACTAATAAGATGATGGACGATATGGGTCCAGTGGTGGTTCCGGCTCAGGTTCTTGAGCTGATGTCTAGCCTCGGTATGCGTACACTACTTCCGGCGAGACAAGGTAGTGCCCTGCAGTTAAATCAAACAAGGAAGGTGCAGGTAGGGTAATAACCTCATTGTGTTTCTTATTAAATCTCAGGTTATACAGGAGCATCTTATCATCATTGTAAACAATAAACTCATGCGCTACCATGCTCCTATAATCTAAATAGGTAAGAGGCAAAGATGTCTCCTCTTCCTCATCATGTCTAATAGGCATCTCAAAGTATCTAGCAAGGCGTGCAGCATAGATGCCTCCAAAGATGGGGCCCTTTGTACGGTTTAGACTTAACCGTTTAGCAATAACGACACCCATACTAAAAGTGTTATCACCAAATAAGGCATGGATCAGAATAACAATATCAGGAACATTGAAGTTTCCACTATTTCCACGACCAATTAAGCATCGACTAGCAAATAAGGCAAAGTAGCGCAAAACAGGGAAGTGTATGCTAGTGATTCTTGCCTCAGAACCTTTCTTCGGTTCTCCTACAGCAATAGTATCAACGAAACCATCCACATCTTTACGATGTGGTTCATCTAAGCTACCCTCAAAGGATATTCTACAAACCGCGCAAAAATCACGTAATGACATTTTTTTAGCCTCATCATATAAATGAAAAGATACCGAAGGAGGTGAATTCTTAGGATGATAATAAAACTTTTGCACGGAAGTATTGGTAAGTAAGAGATACTGTTCGATCCGGTCATGGAGGAAGTCGGTGAGGCCAGCATTTTCAGCCAAAGAATAAAAGTCTTCATAAATCCTGGCTGCTCTCGAGAAATTATCACATGGCCATTCACAAGGCCTTACTTCCGCTATGCGAGGAAGATTATACTTGGCATTTTCTTTCTCCTTATCTTGCTTATCCTTGGAGGCTTGGCTAGAAGAGCCCCTCAATAACCACCTCTTCATCTTTTCTGAAAATTCTGAAATTTTTAGTAACTTCAAAATAAAAGTAAATAAAACTGAACAAGATTGATAGCAACTACTCCTACAAGTTCCTAGAGCCTATATCATGCATTAAAACCACTTGGGACCTCATAACTTTGACATGCAAGCTCAAGAACATGGTCACCTATGCAGCAAAAAATTGCAATGAATAAAGCACTAGAACCAAAACTAATTGGATCAATGGAGGAGTCACATACCAAGCAACAATCTCCCAAAGCAGTTTTGTGAATGGGGCTTTGAGCAAGGAGATCAAAAATCGCAGCAAAATGAGTTGGAACTTGTGCTTGAGCTAGATGATGATTTTTTTTGGGAGGAAGAAGAAGTGTGTGGGTGCAGGAATAAGTGGAGGGGGTCCACCGTGGGCCCATGAGACACGGGGCGCCGTATAGGGGGGCGCTCTCCACCCTCGTGGCCAGGTGCTTGACCCCCCTGCAGTGTTCTCAGGGCCTAAAATCCTTAAATATTCCATAAAAATCATACTAAATTTACAGGGCATTTGGAGCACTTTTATTTTTGGGATATTTTTTATTGCATGGATAATTTAGAAAACAGACAAAATATTATATTTCTACTTTATTTATTCTAAGTAACACAAAGTAAAAAGAAGGTACAGAAGGTTGTGCCTTCTAGTTTCATCCATCTCATGATCATCAAAAGAAATCCACTAACAAGGTTGATCAAGTCTTGTTAACAAACTCATTCCGAATCACATAGAACCGGAGAAATTTCGAAGTGACACTAGGTTACCTTAACGGGGATATGAAAATCCCCAATAATAAGAATATCATACTTTTTCTTTGCAGTAGGAAGAGGAAATTCAAAACCTCCAATAATAATTGATGGAATTTTCCCAATTGAATTTATGCTGTGAACTTGAGGTTGTTTCCTCGGAAAATGTACCGTGTGCTCATTTCCATTAACATTAAAGGTGACATTGCCTTTGTTGCAATCAATAACAGCACCTGCAGTATTTAAAAAGGGTCTACCAAGGATAATCAACATACTGTCGTCCTCAGGAATACCAAGAATGACAAAGTCTGTTAAGATAGTAACATTCGCAACAACAACAGGCACGTCCTCACAAATGCCGACAGGCATAGCAGTTGATTTATCAGCCATTTGCAAGGATATCTCGTGGGTGTCAACTTACTTAATTCAAGTCTACGGTATAAGGAAAGAGGCATAACACTAACACCGGCTCCTAAATTACATAAGGCAGTTTTAACATAATTTCTTTTTATGGAGCATGGTATAGTGGGCACTCTGGGATCACCAAGTTTCTTAGGTATTCCATCCTTAAAGGAATAGTTAGCAAGCATGGTGGAGATTTCAGCTTCAGGTATTTTCCTTTTATTAGTGATGATATCTTTCATGTATTTAGCAAATGGGTTTGTTTTAAGCATATCAGTTAAGCGCATGCGTAAGAAAATAGGTCTAATCATTTCAGTAAAACGCTCAAAGTCCTCATCATCCTTTGTCTTGGATGGTTTAGTAGGAAAGGGCATGGGTTTCTGAACCCATGGTTCTCTTTCCCTACCATGTTTCCTAGCAACAAAATCTCTCTTATCATAATGTTGGTTTCTTGATTGTGGGTTATCAAGACCAACATCAGGTTCAATTTATATATCATTGTTATTACTAGGTTGAGCATCTACATGAACATCATTATTAGCATTATCATTAGGTTCATGTTCATCTCCGGATTGTGTTTCAGCATTAGAGATAGAAGTATTATTAGGATTCTCAGGTGTTTCTACATTAGGTTCATTAGAAGCATGCAAAGTACTATCATTTTCCTTTTTCTTCTTCTTAGAAGAAATAGGAGCATCTAGATTATTATTCTAAGAATCTTGTTCAATCCTCTTAGGGTGGCCTTCAGGATAGAAAGATTCCTGAGTCATTTTACCAGTTCTAGTAGCCACTCTAACAGCAAAGTCATGTTTATTATTTAATTCATCTAGCAATTCATTCTGAGCCTTAAGTACTTGTTCATCTTGAGTAGTAACCATAGAAGCATGTTTACTAGTGAGTCTAAGTTCACCCTTAACTCTAGACATATAATCACTCAAGCGTCCAATCATATAAGAATTATTTTTCAACTGTCTACTAACATAATCATTGAAATTTGCTTGTTTATCCATAAAGTCATCAAACTCATCTAAGCATTCACTACAGGAATCTGCTACTTTGCCATCTGCCACGGCGGACGGCAAAGGCATGGATGGCGGACGGCAAAAGGTGACGGCAAAGTAGGGGACGGCAAAGAGTTGCGTTGCCGTCTGCTTCGGGCAGCTGACGGCAAAGGGGCCTTTGCCATCAGCAGTGGACGGCAAAGAAGACGGACGGCAATAAATGCGTTGTTACTCCGTTAGGTGGTTAACGGCAGGCCTTTGCCGTCCACTGCAAACGGCAAAGCCTTTGTCGTCAGTTGCTGATGGCAAACTGACCAAATTGGTCAGCCTCCCAGGAAGCACAGTTGCCTGCCACGTGGCCTCTTTGCCGTCCGCTGCTGATGGCAAAGAGCCCTTTGCCGTCGGTGGCAGACGGCAAAGAGCCTGCATATTGTCTCTTTTTTCTGTTTTTTTAATCCAACAATTTTCATAGCAAATATATATGACATATATAGATATATTTCCATATCACATATCCAGCACATAAGTTTCATATCACATATCACATCAGTTTCATCCATACACATTGTTCATACATAAGCAAGTTCCATCCATACACATTGTTCATACATAAGCAAGTTCCATCCATATACATATTACAATGCAAAGTTTCGTCAAGATAGCAAGTTCTATCATAGCAAGCTAGATACAATGCAAAGTTTCATCAAAGGAAAAGCAAGCACTCCATCATAGCAAGCTAGCTTCCATGAAGTGAATGAAATCTGCAAAATGGTAAATAAGAAAGTTAGAAATAGGTGACTAGAACAAGAAGAAGACTAGAACAAGAAGTATATGTCATTTATGAGCTAACTTAGGTGAAATGGATCATATATGAGCTAACAAAGTTGAAATGGGTTGTTTATGAGCTAACTTAGTTGAAATGGATCATTTATGAGCTAACTTAGTTGAAATGGGTCGTTTATGAGCTAACTAAGGTGAAGGGCATCGTTTTTGAGCTAAGTAAGGTGAAATGGATCGTTTTTGAGCTAACTTAGGTGAAATGGATCATTTATGAGCTTTTATGAGCTAACTTAGTTGAAATGGGTCGTTTATGACCTAACTTAGGTGAAATGGATCATTTAAGAGCTAATTTAGGTGAAATGGATCGTTTTAGCTAACTTAGGTGAAATTGATCGTTTAGGAGCAAATCTAGGTGAAATGGGTCATTTTGGAGCTAACCTACGTGAAATGGGTCATTTTTGAGCTAACCTAGGTGAAATGAGTCATTTTGGAGCTAACCTAGGTGAAATGGGTCATTTTAAAGCTAACGAGGTAAAATGGATCATTTACGAGCTAATCTACTAAAATGGGTCATTTTAGAGCTAACTTGGATAAATTGGATCACTTGTAAGCTAACTAAGGTAAAATGAGTCATATTAGAGCTAACTTAGGTAAAATGGATCGTTTATGAGCTAACTAAGTTAATTATGCGATTTTTGACATAAGTAAGCTTATTAAGTCATTTTGAAGGAAAAGAAGCTAACTCTAGGTCATTATGGTAAGCATATTGGAGGAAATAAAGCTAAGTCTAAGTCTAGAGAAACTTACCGTGATCAGGGAGGTGGAGGAGTGGGCTGGCTCATGCCGGTAGCTGGAGAAGGATCGTGCGATGTGTTTCTGGAGTTAAGCTGCACCAAAGATCATTTCCAGTGTCTCGTTAGCATTATGACACTCAAATGTTAAGAATAGCAAGTAATGTCCATTCAAATTAAACAAACCGTGCTCCCAGGAGCAATCACTGGCATCGGCGGAGCGGTCTGACCGGACTTCTCGCACACAGACTGCACATTTGGTTTTCACAACAGAGTCATACTAGTTAGTAATGAGACTCAAATGTTAAGACTAGCAAGTAATCTGCAGAAGAAACTTACCACAAGGAGCTCATACATGGCCCTTGCCTGCATGTCATTCCGTGCCCTCTCCTCCTCCAACATCTTTGTCGTCCTCTCCTCCAACTCCCGCTGCCTCTCCGCCGCCTCCGCCAGAAGTTTCTCCGTTCTATCTCTCTCACTCTGTATAGCAGCCTGTAACACTACTCACATGACCATTTGTAATCATTGATGGAAGCGCACACAATGTAATGGAGAAAGATAGCTGAGTACGTATAACTAACCTTGATGGCGAGTTGGACTAGCCGTTCACGAGGCCTTATCTCAGGAGTGGAGCTCGACTGGCGCGCCTTGATCTCCGGGAGAGTGCTAGGACAACGGATAAGTCCATCTCCCATGGCTATGGAGCCATGGGACCTCCCGCCACCAGATATCATCAACAACTCTGTATCAATGGGACCCTGGCTCGGGTTAAAGTCCTCCCCTTTCCTCGCCTTCCCCTAATCTCCATATTACACGAGCTTGTTGTGGGCGGAGATGTTGGTGAAGTTCTTTGGATCATCGAGGTCAGACGCATAGAATGCCTTGACTTTCTTGTAAGAGCCAGTGTGGGCCATGGCATACAGGTCGTACACCTTTGGCACCTTATCCGCCTTATTGTAGCGTGCCTGAAAGAGAGAAACAAAGTAAATTAGTAATTAAAGGGTTAAAGCTAGCATGATGAATGAATTGCATGAATCATGAAGCAAACCACATACCCAGTTCCGCCCGTACTGAAATAAGTTGGAGCTGCCTTGGTGGTGTGGCACACCTTCCATTTGGGCACGTTTGTGCTTGGCCTCGTTGTGGGTGGCCCGCCATTCTTTTGAGCACCACCCATCGACCAACACCTCCCAACAATCCATCCGATCCGCACACCATCTCTGAGGGGCCTAAGTTAGCAAATAGAAACTTCAGCGCTACGGCTATGAATTACTAAATGAAGGAATTAAGTACAAGGCCTTAAGAATTACCTTCATGTACTGCTCCTTACTCAAGAACTTATCACGGCACTCCTGCTTGGACTTCTTGATACCACGGTCGACGTACTAGTCTTGAACAGACTGCACCCGAGCCTCATGCCGTAAGTTCTGAAGTAGGCGCTTGCACTCCTTGTGGATAACATCTGCCGCCTCCTCCTCGTATCCCTCCTCACACCTGTAGAATGTCTGCAATCAAATGAGACAATATTGATTAGTACAATTAATAACTAGCTAGTTGAAGATTTTAAATTGTGTAAAGGAGAAATTACCCGGAACTTTCTGATCACCATGTCTGCCCTCATCTTGCACAAGACACCGTCGATAATCTCACCCGGCGGGGCCAGGGCAGCCAAGTAGTGCTCCCAACTCAATCCAACCTCTGGAAGCCGACCCTCACCAGGCAATTGACAAACCCCGGAAAGTTTTGCCGAATCAGAACTCCAAGGACGGAGTTGGGCCGGCGGACACTTTCATGGTGGTCCCAACCCCTGCAGCATGACAAGGCCAACGCATTAGTTATTTGAAGAAACATGAATGCAGAACGTCCAAAAAGATTAAATGCACTTACCTCTCCCCATCAGGGAAAATCAACCACCTCTGCTCGCGGGTCGCCGGCACGGGCGGGAGCCGTGTAGCACCACGCTGGTAGACGTTGCCCCCCTCCCCCTCCTCCTCAAAATCAGTCGGCTCCCCGCCATCATCAGCATGGCCACTCGGCTCCCCGCCATCCTCAGGCTGACCCGACCAAGTACCCCATCCAGACGTGTGCTCCTCCGGGGTCTCGTGGGCACAACTCTCGTGGGCCGAAGGCCCGTCGACCCGAGGCTCATGGGCCGAAGACCCGTGGACCGGAGGCTCGTGGACCGGAGTCCGTGTAGCCTCCTCCTCAGACGAGTCCACCCTAGCAGTCACGTGCTCGGGTGAAACAGCTGGGGGCGGCAGCGAGGAAGGCACCGTAAGAGTCACCCTACCTCCTCTCCCGCGACCACGTGCTCCACCTCGGCCCTTCTTCTTACCTCGTCCCCTGCTGGGCACCGCGGTCGATGAAGAAGGGCCCGACGGTGTCGCCATACTGTACAGCAACGCTCGATGGAGAGGTGCGTGTGGAATGGAAGACCTCACACTACGCGCCGACGAAGAAGGGGCCTCGGCGCGCTCCCGACCAGCGCCCACCATCTTTCAACACCTGCCATGACAAAGAATAAACGAAATTAGTACAACATGAAAAAAAGTACCGACATGAATAATAATATGTATAACACTTAAGTGTATCATCATCAAGTACAACATAAACAACTGCACATTTAAAACTACCCGATCAACACAATTATATATGATGTTTTTCATAACAAAATCGAAAAATATATGACCTAACTAATAATTCACAAATATATGACCCCGTCAGCCTCTGGAAGGCCAAAGAACACCTTTTCGGGAGGTGTCGGGGGTCGGGGTGTCGTGTCGGTGTCGGGGTGCCGTGTCGGGGTCGGGGTCGGGGTGTCGGGTCGGGGTGCCAGGTCGGGGTCGGGGTGCCGTGTC
>NC_041381.1:415439799-415440414 GCF_002162155.2 Triticum dicoccoides
GGGGTCGGGGTCTCGGGGTCGGGGTGTCGTGTCGGGGTGCGGGGTCGGGGTCGGGGTCCGGGGTCGGGTCAGGTTTTTTTCTCCTTTTTCCTTTTCTTCTTCTTCCTCTTCTTCCTTTTCTTCCTTTTCTTCCTTTTTTTCCTTCTTCTTCTTCTTCTTCTTGTTCCTCCTTTCCTTTTTCCTCTTCTTCTTCTCCTCCTCTACTCTTTCTTCTTCTTCTTCTTCCTCTTCTTCTTTTTTCTTCTCCTCCTCCTCTTCTTCTTCTTCCTTTCCTTTTTCCTCTTCTTCTCCTCCTCCTCTCCTCTTTTTTTCTTCTTCTTCCTTCCTAAAACTAAACTAAACTTAAACCTAAAACTAAAACTAAAACTAAAACTAAATCTAAACTAAACATAAACCTAAAACTAAAAAAACAAAAAAGGAAAAACTAAATCTAAACCTAAAACTAAACCTAAAACTAAAACTAAAACTAAATCTAAACTAAACATAAACCTAAAACTAAAAAACAGAAAAAGGGAAAAAAAGATGAGGAGAGCTCACCTGGGGTAGGGCCGGTGGAAGAGGTGGCCAGTGGAGGAGGGGGCGGCGCGGCCTGGGGCGGCGGCGCCGAGCGGCGGT
>NC_041381.1:415440424-415484316 GCF_002162155.2 Triticum dicoccoides
GGGGCGGGGGGCCGGTGGGGCGGCGGGGCGGTGGGTGACCGGCCGGCGGTGAGTGCTGGGGGCGGCGGCGCGCGTGTGGGAGCAGGAGAGAAACAGAGAGAGAGGGCGGGGTGGGGCGTGCCGTTAGATATGTTGAATGTTTGCCGTCCGCCCTCTTTGTCGTCCGCTTTTTTGCTCTTTCCTGTCTGCTAGCAGACGGCAAAGAGGGGGGACGTTAAGTATTTTTTTAAACAGCTCCTCAGTGGGGCCCCCTCCCTCTTTGCCGTCTGCTAGCGGACGGCAAAGAACAGGCTGATGGCAAAGGCTTTCTTTGCCATCAGCCAGTTCTTTGTCGTCTGCTTTCGGGTAGCTGATGGCAAAGAGCTTCTTTGCCGTTGCTAGCTGACGGCAAAGAGCTGGCAGATGGCAAAGTAGCTGATTCCAGTAGTGATTCGCTATGGAACTTAATAGACGGGATTTCAACTTTATCATATCTATAGAGAGAATTTACCTTCACTAGCTATGTCGGGTTATCAAGATGATGTATTTCTTCAATAGGCGGTATATTAAGACCATGTATCTCTTCAATAGGAGGTAAATTCTTAACGTCTTCAAATTTAATACCTTTTTCTTTCATTGATTTCTTTGCCTCTTGCATATCTTCAGGACTGAGAAATAGAGCACCTCTCTTCTTCGGAGTAGGTTTAGGAATAGGCCCAGGAGTTGGCTTAATTGGTTCAGGAATTGCCTCAGGAAGAGTCCAATTATTTTCATTTGTCAACATATTATTCGAGAACAATTCAGCTTAGTCGACTGTTGTTTCCCTGAAAACACAACTAGCACAACTATCCAAGTGGTCCTTGGAAGCATCAGTTAGTCCATTATAAAAGATATCAAGTATTTCATTTTTCTTAAGAGGATGATCTGGCAAAGCATTAAGTAATCGGAGAAGCCTCCCCCAAGCTTGTGGGAGACTCTCTTCTTTTATTTGCACAAAATTATATATTTCCCGCAAGGCAGCTTGTTTCTTATGAGCAGGGAAATATTTAGCAGAGAAGTAATAAATCATATCCTGGGGACTACGCACACAACCAGGATCAATAGAATTAAACCAAGTTTTAGCATCACCCTTTAACGAGAACGGAAATATCTTAAGGATATAATAATAGCGAGACTTCTCATCATTAGTAAACAGGGTGGATATATCATTTAACTTGGTAAGATGTGCCACTACTGTTTCAGATTCAGTGCCATAGAAAGGATCGGATTCAACTAAAGTAATAATCTCAGGATCAACAGAGAATTCATAGTCCTTATCAGTAATGAAGATAGGTGAAGTAGCAAAAGTAGGGTCATGTTTCATTCTAGCATTTAGAGTCTTTTGTTTCAGCTTAGCTAATAATTTCTTAAGATCTGATCTGTCATTGCAAGCAAGAAAATCTCTAGCAGTTTCTTCATCCATAACACAACCCTCAGGAACAAGAGGCAATTCATAATTAGGGGGAGAACCTTCATCATTGCTTTCATCAATAATTTCATTTTCAATAATTTCATTCTCCCTAGCCCTAGTAAGCTGTTCATTAAGAAATTCACCTAATGGCACAGTAGTATCAAGCATAGAAGTAGTTTCATCATAAGTATCATGCATAACAGAAGTGGCATCATCAATAACATGCGACATATCAGAATTCATAGCAGTAGCAGGTTTAGGTGTCCCAAGCTTATTCATAACAGAAGGAGAATATAGTGCAGAGCTAGATGGCAGTTCCTTACCTCCCCTCGTAGTTGAGGGGTAGATTTTAGTTCTTTGATCTTTCAAGTTCTTCATAGTGCTCAGCAGATATAAATCCCAAGTGACTCAACGAATAGAGCTATGCTCCCCGGCAACGGCGCCAGAAATTAGTCTTGATAACCCACAAGTGTAGGGGATGGCAACAACTTTCGAGGGTAGAGTATTCAACCCAAATTTATTGATTTGACACAAGGGGAGCCAAAGAATATTCCTAAGTATTAGCAGTTGAGTTGTCAATTCAACCACACCTGGATAACTTAGTATCTGCAGCAAAGTATTTAGTAGCAAAGTAGTATGATAGTAATGGTAACAGTGGCAAAAGTAAAGATAGAGGTATTGTAGTGATTGTAACAGTAGCAACGGTAAAGTGAATAAGCGAAGCACAATATATGAAAAGCTCATAGGCAATGGACCAGTGATGGATAATTATGTCCGATGCGATTCCTCATGTAATAGTTATAACATAGGGTGACACAGAACTAGATCCAATTCATCAATGTAATGTAGGTATGTATTCCGAATATAGTCACACGTGCTTATGGAAAAGAACTTGCATGACATCTTTTGTCCTACCCTCCCGTGGCAGTAGGGTCCTAATGAAAACTAAGGGATATTAAGGCCTCCTTTTAATAGAGAACCAGACCAAAGCATTAGACATAGTGAATACATGAACTCCTCAAACTACGGTCATCACCGAGAAGTATCCCGATTATTGTCACTTCGGGGTTGTCGGATCATAACACATAATAGGTGACTATAGACTTGCAAGATAGGATCAAGAACTCACATATATTCATGAAAACGTAATAGGTTCAGATCTGAAATCATGGCACTCGGGCCCTAGTGACAAGCATTAAGCATAGCAAAGTCATAGCAACATCAATCTCAGAACATAGTGGATACTAGGGATCAAACCCTAACAAAACTAACTTGATTACATGGTAAATCTCATCCAACCCATCACCGTCCAGCAAACCTATGATGGAATTACTCACGCACGGCGGTGAGCATCATGAAATTGGTGATGGAGGATGGTTGATGATGACGACGGCGACGAATCCCCCTCTACGGAGCCCCGAACGGACTCCAGATCAGCCCTCCCAAGAGGTTTTAGGGCTTGGCGGTGGCTTCGTATCGTAAAACGCGATGAAACTTCCTCCCTGATTTTTTTCTCCGCGAAACAAAATATATGGAGTTGGAGTTGAGGTCGGTGGAGCAGCAGGGGGCCCACGAGACAGGGGGGCGTGCCCTATAGGGGGGGGGCACCCTCGTGGACAGGGTGTGGGACCCCTGGCCTTCATCTTTTGCTAGTATTTTTATATTTTCCAAAACTTGTCTCCGAGGATTTTCAGGTCATTCCGAGAACTTTTGTTTCTGCACAAAAATAACACTATGGCAGTTCTGCTGAAGACAATGTCAGTCCGGTTAGTTTCATTCAAATCATGCAAGTTAGAGTCCAAAACAAGGGCAAAAGTATTTGGAAAAGTAGATACGTTGGAGACGTATCAGTCGCCGATCATCGGGCAAATCCACAAAAGTCAACTCTTTGTTCTCATACATGGATCCTATCTCAGATTTCATGGCCTCAAGCCATTTATTAGAATCTGGGCTCATCATAGCTTCTTCATTGTTCATAGGTTCGTCATGGTCAAGTAACTTGACTTCCATAATAGGATTACCGTACCACTCTAGTGCGAATCGTGCTCTGATTGACCTACGAGGTTCTGTAGTGACTAGATCTGAAGTTTCATGATCATTATCATTAGCTTCCTCTCCAGTTGGTGTAGGCATCACGGGAATGGATTTCTCGGATAAGCTACTTTCCAAATTGAGAGTAGGTGCAATTACCTCATCAAGTTCTACTTTCCTCCCACTCATTTCTTTCGAGAGAAACTCCTTCTCCAGAAAGGTTCCATTCTTGGCAACAAAGATCTTGCCTTCGGATTTGTGGTAGAACGTGTACCCAATTGTTTCCTTAGGGTATCTTATGAAGACGCACTTCTCCGATTTGGGTTCGAGCTTATCAGGCTGAAGCCTTTTGACATAAGTATCACATCCCTAAACTTTTAAGAAACGACAGCTTAGGTTTATTGCCAAACCACAGTTCATACGGTGTCGTCTCAACGGATTTCGACGGTGCCCTATTTAACGTGAATGCAGCTACCTCTAATGCATAACCCCAAAAATATAGTGGTAAATCGGTAAGAGAGATTGCACCATATCTAGTAAAGTATGGTTACGACGTTCCGACACACCATTACGTTGTGGTGTTCCAGGTGGCATGAGTTGCGAAACTATTCCACATTGTTTTAAATGAAGGCCAAACAAGTAACTCAATATTCACCTCCATGATAAGATCATAGAAACTTTATTTTCTTGTTACGATGATTCTCCACTTCACTTTGAAATTCTTTGAACTTTTCAAGTGTTTCAGACTTGTATTTCATTAAGTAGATATACCCATATATGCTCAAATCATTTGTGAAGGTCAGAAAATAAAGATACCCGCCACGAGCCTCAACACTCATCGGACCGCATACATTGGTATGTATTATTTCCAATAAGTCATTGGCTCGTTCCACTGTTTCGGAGAACGGACTTTTAGTCATCTTGCCCATGAGGCACGGTTTGCAAGTATCAAATGATTCATAATCAAGCGATTCCAACAGTCCATCTGCATGGAGTTTCTTCATGCGCTTTACACCGATATGACCTAAACGGCAGTGACACAAATATGTTGCACTATCATTATCAACTTTGCATCTTTTGGCATCAATATTATGAATGTGTGTATCACCACAATCGAGATTCAACAGAAATAGACCACTCTTCAAGGGTGCATGACCATAAAAGATATTATTCATATAAAAAGAACAACCATTATTCTCTGATTTAAATGAATAATCATCTCGCACTAAACAAGATCCAGATATAATGTGCATGCTCATCGATGGCACCAAATAACAATTATTCAGGTCTAAAACTAATCCCGAAGGTAGATGTAGAGGTAGGGTGCCGACGGCGATCACATCGACCTTGGAACCATTCCCGACGCGCATCATCACCCCGTCCTTAGCCAATCTTCGTTTAATCCGTAGTCCTTGTTTAGAGTTACAAATATAAGCAACCGAACCGGTATCAAATACCCAGGCACTACTACGAGAATTAGTAAGGTGCACATCAATACCATGTATATCAAATATACCTTTGTTCACTTTGCCATCCTTCTTATCCGCCAAATACTTGGGGCAGTTCTGGTTCCAGTGACCGGTCCCTTTGCAGTAGAAGCACTCAGTTTCAAGCTTGGGTCCAGCTTTGGGTTTCTTCCCGGGAGTGACAACTCGCTTGCCATTCTTCTTGAAGTTCTCCTTCTTTCCCTTGCCCTTTTTCTTGAAACTAGTGGTCTTGTTAACCATCAACACTTGATGCTCCTTCTTGATTTCTACCTCTGCAGCTTTGAGCATTGCGAAGAGCTTGGGAATAGTCTTTTCCATCCCTTGCATATTATAGTTCATCACGAAGCCTTTGTAGCTTGGTGACAGTGATTGAAGAACCCTATCAATGACACAATCATCTAGAAGATTAACTCCCAGCTGAGTCAAGTGATTATGATATCCAGACATTCTGAGTGTGTGTTTGTGACGCCCAGATAATTAAGCTACAATAATCCCTCGTTAATGGTGACATGTCATCAAGTTACTGTTGCTAATCTCTGCTTGATCCAAATCGCAATACAAATTCAAAACCGGGTTGAAAGTCAAAATTCAAATTTTACGAGACATGAAAACTTAAATGTTCACATTATCCTATAAACTCCCCTAATCATTTTCATGTTGAACCAACCTCATTTGAGTTCCAAAAAATGCCCCTGGGTTTTTTTTATCTTGTGGTCCAACAATAATTAAATTGGCCTTTCCAATTTCTAAAAATGGTTAGCCAACCCCTTCTGACCCCAAACTTTTTATGCAACTTCACTTTGTTCTTATCTATTTTTGTGCAAAGTGCCACAATTAACAAAAATAATTCAGTAGCTCTTTTAAATAGGAAACAAAGGCAAATAAAAAAAAAGAGAAAGAGCACATGCCACTGTGCATTGGGCCAAGTGCATAGAGCCTGGCCCGAGCCAACTGGCCCAGCAGGCCGGCCCACACCTACCTCCCCGGCCGCTCTCCCCTCCCCCTGTTCAATTGACTGAGGGCGCGTGCCCGCACGTTGGCGCCGAACCACCTCGCCGTCGACGAGGGGGATAAGGATCCCCCCGACGCCTCGGGCCCCCCCTCCCACTTGCCCTGCCACCCCACTCGCCCGCTCACTTCCCTCGCCCACTCCGCCTCTTCCTCTCCCCCTCGTTCCACATCGACGCCCGAGCGCCATCACCGTCGTCCTCCGTCATTGTCGCGGCCACCGGAGGCCCCGTTCCCGCTGACCCTGTCAGTAAGCTCCATCGGGGTCGACTCCTTCGACTGGTGGCCTCAGCTGGAGCTCGAAGGCGCTGCAGCATCAGATCCCCTTCGTCCCCATCTCCGACTGTCGTCGATCTTCTTCATCTCCGGCGCCGCCCCTGCAGCTCCTAAACCGCCACCGAGCCTCCTTGTGTGCTCCACGGTGAGCTCTCCTTCCTCCCCGCTGTCTTCTCCTCGCCCCAACGTGCCCGTAGTTGCCGCCTCGTACGTGCCCGAGCCCATCACCGCGGGAGCTCATCACCGACGAGATTCCGTCGACCAAATGGTCCCGCTCCAGTGCCCGTTTAGCTCGCCCGCGCGCGTAGAGCCTGCCCAGCCTCTTCTTTTGCTCCATAGCACGCTGCTCCGCCGTCTCCGTCATCCACCCATACGAGTCGCCGCCTCCGCCGCTCGTCGGCGTGGTTCCGGTCATCCCTGAGACCAACTCATAGCTCGATGCGACGCACGACGTCGCTAGCTTTCGAACGGGAGTAGACACACCCTTTTTGGGCCACCGTGGCGAAATCCCGAGGCTCGCCGGCGTCCTCCGCCGCGTTTTGGCTTGCCGGAGCCAACTCCGGCGCCGGCATCTGACATGGCCGACCTGGGGCCACCCCCAGGGTCACTGCCAACGGGCCCTACGGGCCCCAGTTGATAGGGTTGACTCGGTCAACTGCTGACTGGGCAGCCCAGTGGCACTAACATGCGGGCCCCACCACGTAATTAAACTAATTAAAATGATTTTGTAAATGAACTTAATTAGTTAGTTTAATGGGTCACTGACATTTGGGGCCCAACTGTTAATTAACTCTCTTTAATTAAAATAAACATCTGTCTGCCCCTCTATCTCTGACAAGTGGGACCCACTGGTCAGTTTGACCAGTCAGCGGGTCAGTTGACAGCTTTCCTCACCCTGACATCATGCTGATGTCATAATGAATTTCTGCTAATAGTAATAATTACAGAAAATTTTTAAAACTTTGAAAAATCATTGAAATTAAACCGTAGCTCGGATGAAAAGGTTTTCTACATGAAAGTTGCTCAGAACGACAAGACAAATCCGAATACGTAGTCCGTTCATCTCTCACACATCCCTAGCATAGCAAACATTGAAATTTTCCCCTCTAGTTCATCTGTCTGACAGACGTCCGGAACTGGGAAAACTTTCCCGGATGTTTCCCCCTTTGCCAGTATCACCTAGCACCGCGTTAGAACACCTCTAGCCCCGCTTATTGTATTGTTATGCATATGATTGCATGTATTTACTATTTCTTCCCTCTCTTCTCTCTGGTAGACCCCGAGACTGTTGCTGATGCCGCTATGATCGACTACGTCGACGACGACCCCTCCTTCTTGCCTGAGCAACCAGGCAAGCCCCCCCTTTGATCATCCCGATATCGCCCATTCTATACTCTCATGCTTGCATTAGATTTTGCTACTATTATTGTTTGCTCCTATTCTGATGCATAGCCTGCTTTTGTACCTGCTATTGTTACCTACCTGCTTATCCTAAACTTCTTAGTATAGGTTGGTTAGTGATCCATCAGTGACCCCACTTGTCCTTCTTACCCCTGCTTCATCATCGACGACTCGATCAACGTGATCGACGATCAGAGCCCGACACCTCACATCACATCACGCCCCTTTTGTTGCTCGACTCTGCAGAGCTACTATCAAGTGGCGAGGGTGATCCCTCATAACACACTCCTGATGATAATTCTGTAGTGTAGCTATTCGGTCGTGGTCATCGAGGGTGATTTCCTCTTTCACCATTCCCGATACGGCTCTGTCGTTCAACACCTCAAGTGTGAACCTCGAGGGTGGTCCCTCTTACATTCACCTTGATGATTACATTGAGTGGAATCCACCGGGGGTGATTCCTCGGGTTTTCCCCTTGATGTCTGGACACACAGTTACCTTGACTTTACTTGAGACCTTGTTGAAAGTCGGGCGAGCCCGGAGAGCACCCGCAAGATAATGATGTGGCACGACTGGGCATTCTAGGCCCTTGTCGTAAGTCCACGAGACAGGGCGACGGGGTCACTTTCGATCATGAGTCTCTACTCGTCTCCACAAGCCAATAATACACTATGGTTTGGGTATTTGTTCTGAGTTGGCCTCTGGCCTTTACGCACTAACCACCATGCGAGAATAGATATGGGCCTCGACATCGCAGTATCAGCCGAAGCTTTGTTAGACGTCCAGTTCAGCAGTGCGGTACGGTCGGATTGTGTTGGCCATCCGAGGCGGTGCTGGTATTCATCCCGCGCGCAATGACCCGGAGTGCTGCAGGGATGGGCCCAAGACCCCAGAGCGCTTAGGATGTAGACCAGGGGGGCCTCTCTGCTGAGCCTAGGTAGGGCTGCAATGTGTTGATCTTCCGAGGCCGGGCATTGACCCAAAAAAGTGTGTCCGACCAGAGTGATCGATCGTGTTGGGTAACATGGTGCACCCCTGCAGGGAAGATATATATTCGAATACTGTGTCCGCGGTAATGGACATTCAGACTTATATCCCAATCTTATACAACTATGAATGGATACTTGAATATGTGGCTCCAGGATTGCTTCTCGCAGGGAGTCGAGGAAGGATCTCTGGGCATTAATGTTACAACATGCTTGTTAAATATAAATTGCTATTCTTTACTCTTCTACATGCTACAAGATGCTCGGAGCTGCTTGAAGATGCTAGTCTTCGGTAGGCTAGGCCTTCCCCCTCTATTTTGGCATTCTGCAGTTCAGTCCACACATAAAACCCTTCCTTTTGATACAAATGCATACTTAGTATAGATCTGATGCTTGCGAGTACTTTGGATGAGTACTCACGGTTGCTTTGCTACCCCTTTTCCCCCCTTCTTTATTCTTTCTGGTTGTTGCAACCAAATGGTGGACCCTTGGAGCCAGATGCCACCGCCGATGGATGCTACTACGTGGAGACCACCGACGACCAGGAGTAGTTAGGAGGTCCCAGGCAGGAGGCCTTGCCTCTTCGATCGTTGTTGTTTTTGTGCTAGCCTTCTTAAGGCATCCTTGTTTAACTTATGTCTATACTCAGATATTGTTGCTTCTGCTGACTCTTGTGTATCAAGCTTGTATTCGAGCCCTCGAGGCCCCTGGCTTGTAATATAAAGCTTGTATTATTTTCTTTGTGTCTAGAGTTGTGTTGTGATATCTTCTCGTGAGTCCCTGATCTTGATCGTACACATTTGCCTGTATGATTAGTGTACGATTGAATTGGGGGCGTCACAAGTTGGTATCAGAGCCGACTGCCTGTAGGATCCCCCTTTCCAACTCCTTGGCCGAAGTTGAGTCTAGTCTTTGAAAAAAACTGATTTACTAACATGGCTGTGCGGCTTACAGGCCCACGACGCCATTGGGTGGTATTAGGATCTTTTACTCCCCGTCTATACTCTGGGACTCTAATCTCTCTTCTATTCGGATTAAATGGTTTTGTTAACTCTAACTCTAGGTTCTCGTAAATACTTTCTCCTGTAGAGCCCCTCACACCAGATGATTGCTTGGTGCACCAGAAGAATCTGATGATACTCTCCGATGTTTTCCCGAGACCCTTGTGTCCTTTGCCGTTGCGATCCCTACCACCGATAAATCCTTATGGGTAACTACCTACAATTGTCGTTCATACCTTCATCCCTAGTTGCCCTTGTTATTACAAGATGTCGTGAAATACTCTCTGATGTTTCGAGAATCCTTTATGCTTACTGCCCTGTAGTTCCTTGCCGCATGAATACCCCCATGAATAATTCCTCACACTTTTTGAGGATTTGTTCATTCCTAGTTGATCAAGTGATCCATACTTTGAAGTACTATCCGTTTCGGTAATCCTCTCCAACTATTACTCGGCAAATACTTATCTGCTTACACTATGGTTACTTCCATATGTTTAGCAATACTCATTAGCATCCTTTGTCATCGTAATTTCAAGCATTTGATTTGATTCATTTGCGAATGCTCGCGATCATCAGTCCTATTTAAAATTCTCCCCTTGGTTCAGACGTCACTCCAGACATGAGCTGGTGTTCGACAAATCAAACCTTCATTGATTCTCGATCTATGTCTATTCAACTTACTTGTCTTTGATCAGAGCCTCCACTTCTGATCCTTCGATTTGGAAATCATAATTCCTTTGCTATTGAGCTTGAATTAGTCAGTTGATTCTATAGTCTGGTCTCCTTGCATTCTTTCTTCTTTTGGTTGAGTACCAATGCTCACATTAGATCCCTTGTGGACCACTAGATCCTTTGTTGGGTTTTATCCGACAACGTCCTTCATATTCAATAACCTTGTGAGCCTTTCCTCGGATACATAATGCCTTCGGTAAGTTGTATCATTTGCTTTCTCAACTATGCTCTACTTCCGAACTTGTGTTAATTACTCCTGAAGATTATAGTATATGTTCCTAAGATACCCTGATGGGTTGAACCTATGCCTTCCATAATCTGTATGAACCCGGAAACTTCCACGGGTCATACTCTACTGGTGTTATGCCAGATAAAATCTCAACACTATGGCTTTGTCTAAAATGAGAAGTGAATGAAAGTTTATGCATTGGAGAAGTGGGAGTCGACCTTGAACTTTGTGTTCATGCCCATGGACACGATGTGGAACTTATCATGGAAGCTTCTTGTAATAATAATAATCCCCTTGTGATAAGTTCATCTTTTATCTATGTTTGGTCCTTTGCAACCATGGTTCTGACCATATTGTTCTTTGATACCATTTCTCGGACAAGTTGAAGTACTTGTCTAATATAGATCATTTCACCTGTCTAACCTCTATTCCGCTCTACCCTTGAGTACTACCCTCTGGTATCTTGAGAATATCACGGAAGTACATAACATCTTATGAGTTCTTCATGAACTATTAATTCTTGCTGATTCCAAGTTTCTACGGGTTCTGAATTGTTATACACTCGAGAACGCCAATGACTGATTCAATGTCTACACTTTCCTTTCCATTATTTGGTTTAAACTTTCTTGTAAGGTAAAATATATGAGCAGTGATAATTCGCTGCTTATGAAAACACCTCGATGTACAAACTCTATCAGTAAGACCTTGTTACTATTGTTGATGACATTCCGGTAGCCACCGATGGACGAGAACTTTGCCTATTAGTCCGCCTCTTCTTAACAAGCAGGAAAATGGTTCTCTTTGTTCCTCGCCCTTGGTACCAACGTTGTTGCCAACATAACTGACAAGTTGTCCTCTGACCGACCTTTCTATCATGACCGTGCAAATGTTAGCACCTTTCCCGCTATTAACCCACATGGTAGGCCCATAACCCATTGTTCCACAAGATCAAAACCTGACTCTCCTATAGATCATAGTTTTCCAAAATTGTCCCTCGCGCTTGGTGATGTATGTAAATCACGAGCCACCTTCCTAGTGATCTATTCTGGTATCAGGAGCAATACTTATTCACATTGCTCTGAACCCATTTCGCCCTCTGTTTCAGGCAACGAACGATTGCCTACGCACTTGAAACTTCTTGTTGCACCTTCTTACCTTACTCTCCATGAATTTCTTGATTTCAACTCAAGAGATGCCTCTATGCGACGTTCACCGAGATAGCCCCAGGTACCTATCTTGTGTCAAGTTCCGTCCTTCCTGAGTCTTTCCCCCTTACTACACCCCTTAAATCTCGGGACGAGATTTCTGTAGTGGAGGAGAATTGTGACGCCCGGGTAATTAAACTACAATAATCCCTCATGTCATCAGGTTACTGTTGCTAATCTCTGCTTGATCCAAATCGCAATACAAATTCAAAACCAGGTTTAAAGTCAAAATTCAAATTTTGTCAGACATGAAAACTTAAATGTTCACATTATCCTATATTCCCCTAATCATTTTCATGTTGAACCAACCTCATTTGAGTTCCCAAAATGCCCCTGGTTTTTTTTATCTTGTGGTCCAACAATAATTAAATTGGCCTTTCCAATTTCTAAAAATGGTTAGCCAACCCCTTCTGACCCCAAACTTTTTATGCAACTTCACTTTGTTCATATCTATTTTTGTGCAAAGTGCCACAATTAACAAAAATAATTCAGTAGCTCTTTTAAATAGGAAACAAATGCAAATCAAAAAAAAGAGAAAGAGCACAGGCCACTGTGCACTGGGCCAAGTGCACAGAGCCTGGGCCGAGCCAACTCGCCCAGCAGGCCGGCCCACACCTACCTCCCCGGTCGATCTCCCCTCCCCCTGTTCAGTCGACCGAGGGCGCGCGCCCACGCGTTGCCGCCGAACCACCTCGCCGTCGACGAGGGGGATAAGGATCCCCTCGATGCCTCGGCCCCCCCCTCCCACTTGCCCTGCCACCCCACTCGCCCGCTCACTTCCTTCGCCCACTCCGCCTCTTCCTCTCCCCCTCGATCCCCATCGACGCCCGAGCGCCATCACCGCCGTCCTCCGTCATTGTCGCGGCCACCAGCGGCCCGGCGCCTGCTGACCCTGTCGTGAGATCCACCGGGGTCGACTCCTTCGACTGGTGGCCTCAGCTGGAGCTCGGAGGCGCTGCAGCATCGGATCCCCTTCGTCCCCATCTACGGCTGCTGTCGATCTTCTTCGTCTCCGGCGCCGCCCCTGCAGCTCCTAAACCGCCACCGAGCCTCCTTGTGTGCTCCGCGCTGAGCTCTCCTTCCTCCCCGCTCTCTTCTCCTTGCCCCAACGTGCCCGTAGTTGCCGCCTCGTACGTGCCCGAGCCCATCACCCCGGGAGCTCATCGCCGACGAGCTTCCGTCGACCAAATGGTCCTGCTCCAGTGCCCATTTAGCTCGCCCGCGTGCGTAGAGCCTGCCCAGCCTC
This sequence comes from Triticum dicoccoides, assembly GCF_002162155.2. Lineage (NCBI taxonomy): Eukaryota > Viridiplantae > Streptophyta > Magnoliopsida > Poales > Poaceae > Triticum > Triticum dicoccoides. Next base: position 415,453,456 of record NC_041381.1, read on the forward strand.
TTCTTTTGCTCCATAGCACGCTGCTCCACCGTCTCCGTCATCCACCCGTACGAGTTGCCGCCTCCGCCGCTCGCTTACGTGGTTCTGGTCATCTTCATGCGATGTCGCTAGCTTTCAAACGGGAGTAGCCACACCCGTTTTGGGCCATCGTGGCAAAATCTTGAGGCTCGTCGGTGCCCTCCGCCGTGTTTTGGCTCACCGGAACCAACTCCGGTGCCGGCATCCGACGTGGCCGACCTGGGGCCACCCCCAGGGTCACTGCCAACGGGCCCCACGGGCCCCAGTTGACTGGGTTGACTCAGTCAACTACTGACTGGGCAACCCAGTGGCACTGACATGCGGGCCCCACCGCGTAATTAAACTAATTAAAATGATTTTATAAATGAAATTAATTAGTTAGTTTAATGGGTCACTGACATGTGGGGCCCAACTGTTAATTAGCTATGTTTAATTAAAATAAACCTTTGTCTGCGCCCTCTGTCTATGACAAGTAGGACCCACTGGTCAGTTTGACTAGTCAGCGGGTCAGTTGACTACTTACCTCACCCTGACATCATGCTGATGTCATAATGAATTTCTGTTAATAGTAATAATTCTAGAAAATGTTTAAAACTTTGAAAAATCTTAGAAAATGTTTTCTACATGAAAGTTTCTCAGAACGACGAGGCGAATCCGAATACGCAGTCCGTTCATCTGTGACACATCCCTAGCATAGCAAATGTTGAACTTTTCCCCTCTGGTTCATCCGTCTGACAGACGTCCGAAACCGGAAAAACTTTCACGAATGTTTCCCCCTTCGCCAGTATCACCTAGCACTGTGTTAGAACACCTCTAGCCCCGCTTATTGTCTTGTTATGCATATGATTGCGTGTATTTACTATTTCTCCCCCCTCTTCTCTCCGGTAAACCCCGGGACTGCTGCTGATGCCGTTGTGATCGACTACGTCGATGACGACCCCTCCTTCTTGTCTGAGCAACCAGGCAAGCCCCCCCTTTGATCATCCCGATATCGCCCATTCTATACTCTCATGCTTGCATTAGATTTTGCTACTGTTATTGTTTGCTCCTATTCTGATGCATAGCCTGCTTTTGTACCTGCTATTGTTACCTACCTGCTTATCCTAAACTTCTTAGTATAGGTTGGTTAGTGATCCATCAGTGACCCCACTTGTCCTTCTTACCCCTGCTTCATCATCGACGACTCAATCAACATGATCGACGACCAGAGCCCGACACCTCACATCACATCACGCCCCTTTTGTTGCTCGACTCTGCAGAGCTACTATCGAGTGCCGAGGGTGATCCCTCATAACGCACTCATGATGATAATTATGTAGTGTAGGTATTCGTTCGTGGTCATCGAGGGTGATTTCCTCTTTCACCATTCCCAATACGGCTCTGTCGTTCATCACCTCAAGTGTGAACCTCGAGGGTGGTCCCTCTTACGTTCACCTTGATGATTACATTGAGTGGAATCCACCGGGGGTGATTCCTCGGGTTTTCCCCTTGATGTCTGGACACACAGTTACCTTGACTTTACTTGAGACCTTGGTGAAAGTCGGGCGGGCCCGGAGAGCACCTGCAAGATAATGACGTGGCATGGCCGGGCATTCTAGGCCCTTGTCGTAAGTCCACGAGACGGTGCAACGGGGTCACTTTTGATCGTGAGTCTCTGCTCGTCTCCACAAGGCAATAATACACTATGGTTTGGGTATTTGTTATGAGTTGGCCTCTGGCCTTTACGCACTAACCACCACGCGAGAATAGATATGGGCCTCGACGTCGCAGTATCAGCCGAAGCTTTGTCAGACGTCCAATTCAGCAGTGCGGCACGGTCGGATCGTGCTGGCCATCCAAGGTGGTGCTGGTATTCACCCTGCACGTAACGACCCGGAGTGTTGCGGGCGTTGGGCCCAAGACCCCGGAGTGCTTAGGATGTAGACCGGCAGGGACCTCTCTGCTGAGCCTAGGTAGGGCTGCGACGTGTTGATCTTCCGAGGCCGGGCATTGACCAAGAAAAGTGTGTCCGGACAGAGTGATTGAGCGTGTTGGGTAACATGGTGCACCCCTGCAGGGAAGATATATATTCGAATACCGTGTCCGTGGTAATGGACATTCAGACTTATATCCCGATCTTACACAACTACGAATGGATACTTGAATATGTGGCTCCGGGATTGCTTTCTCGCAGGGAGTCGAGGAAGGATCTTTGGGCATTAATGTTACAACATGCTTGTTAAATATAAACTGCTATTCTTTACTCTTCTACATGCTGCAAGATGCTCGGAGCTGCTTGAAGATGCTAGTCTTCGATAGGCTAGGCCTTCCCCCTCTATTCTGGCATTCTGCAGTTCAGTCCACAGATACAACCCTTCCATTTGATACCAATGCATACTTAGTATAGATCTGATGCTTGCGAGTACTTTGGATGAGTACTCACGGTTGCTTTGCTACCCCCTTTTCCCCCTTCTTTCTTCTTTCTAGTTGTTTCAACTAGATGGTGAATCCCTAGAGCCAGATGCCACCACCGATGGTTGCTACTACATGGAGACCGCCGACGACTAGGAGTAGTTAGGAGGTCCCAGGCAGGAGGCCTTGCCTCTTCGATCGTTGTTGCTTTTGTGCTAGCCTTCTTAAAGCTTGTATTATTTTATTTGTGTCTAGAGTTGTGTTGTGATATCTTCCCGTGAGTCCCTGATCTTGATCGTACACATTTACGTGTATGATTAGTGTACGATCGAATCAGGGGCATCACAGTGTTCACTGATAGAACTATTCTCCTCTATCTTGCAGTTATAGAACTTGTTGGAGACTTCATATCTCTCAACTCGGGCATTTGCTTGAAATACTAACTTCAACACCTGGAACATCGCATATGGTCCATTATGTTCAAAACATCTTTGAAGTCCCGATTCTAAGCTGTAAACCATGGAACACTGAACTAAGGAGTAGTCATTAGATCGATCTTGCCAGATGTTCATAACATCAGCTTCTGCTCCTGTAGCAAGCGTTTCACCTAGCGGTGCATCAAGGACATAATTCTTATGTGCAGCAATGAGGATAATTCTCAAGTTACGGACCCAGTCCGTGTAATTGCTACCATCATCTTTCATCTTAGCTTTCTCTAGGAACGCATTAAAATTCAAGGGAACGGTAGCACGGACCATTGATCTACAACAACATAGATATGCAAAAAACTATCACGACTAAGTTCATGATAAATTAAGTTTAATTAATCATATTACTTAAGAATCCCACTTAGATAGACATCCCTCAAGTCATCTAAATGATATGTGATCCAAATCAACTAAACCATGTTCGATCATCACGTGAGATGGAGTTGTCATCAATGATGAACATCTCTATGTTGATCATATCTACTATATGATTCACGTTCGACCTTCCGGTCTCCAGTTTTCCAAGGCCATGTCTGTACATGCTAGGCTCATCAAGTTTACCTCGACTATTCCGCATGAGCAAAACTGGCTTGCACCCGTTGTATGTGAATGCAGAGCCTATCACACCCGATCATCACGTGGTGTCTCAGCATGAAGAACTTTCACAACGGCGCATACTCGGGGAGAACACTTATACCTTGAAATTTAGTTAAGGGATCATCTTGTGCTTTTGATCTCCATCTCCAAAGCAACGTCATGATCTCCATCGTCACCGACTCAACACCTTGATATCCATCATAGTTTCATGGTCGTCTCGCCAACTATTGCTTCTAAAACTATCGCTACCGCATAGTGATAAAGTAAAGCAATTACCTAGCGTTTACATTTCATACGATAAAGCGACAACCATAAGGCTCCTGCCAGTTGCCGATAACTTTTACAAAACATGATCATCTCATACAACAACGTATATCACATCATGTCTTGACCATATCACATCACAACATGCCCTTCAAAAACAAGTTAGACGTCCTCTACTTTGTTGTTGCAAGTTTTACGTGGCTACTACAGGCTTCTAGCAAGAACCGTTCTTACCTACGGCACAAAACCACAATGGTGATTTATCAAGTTTGCTGTTTTAACGTTCAACCAGGACCGGTTGCAGTCAAATTCGATTCAACTAAAGTTGGAGAAACAGACACCCGCCAGCCACCTTTATGCAAAACTAGTTGCACTTCTATTGGTGGAACCGGTCTCATGAACGTGGTCATGTAAGGTTGGTCCGGGCCGCTTTATCCAACAATACCGCCGAATCAAAATAAGACATTGTTGGTAAGCAGTGTGACGATCACCGCCCACAACTCCTTTGTGTTCTACTCATGCATATCATCTACGCATAAACCTGGCTCTGATACCACTATTTGAGTAACGTATTAAGCAAGATGACATGATGTAAAGGGATAAACTCAAACAATATGATAGAAAACCCATCTTTTTATCCTTGATGGCAACAATACAATACGTGCCTTGCTGCCCCTACTGTCACTGGGAAAGGACACCGCAAGATTGAACCCAAAGCTAAGCACTTCTCCTATATTGCAAGAAAGATCAATCTAGTAGGCCAAACTAAATCAATAATTCGAAGAGACTTGCAAAGATATCAAATCATGCATATGAATTCCGAGAAGAACCAAATAATATTCATAGATAATCTTGATCATAAATCCACAATTCATCGGATCTCGGCAAACACACTGCAAAAGAATATTACATCGAATAGATCTTTGAGAACATCAAGGAGAACATGGTATTGAGAATCAAAGAGAGAGAAGAAGCCATCTAGCTAATAACTATGGACCCGAAGGTCTGTGGTAAACTACTCACGCTTCATCGGAGAGGTAATGGTGTTGATGTATAAGCCCTCCGTGATAGAATCCCCCTCCGGCAGATCGTCGGAAAAGGCCCCAAGCTGGGATCTCACAGGTATAGAAGGTTGCGGCGGTGGAAAAGTGGTTTCGTGGGTCCCCCTGATGTTTTTAGGGTATAAGAGTACATATAGGCGAAAGAACTAGGTCGGTGGAGCTATGAGGGGCCCACGAGGGTGGGGCGCGCCTACCCCGTGGGCGCGCCCTCCTGCCTTGTGGCCTCCTTGTTACGTCTCCGACTTCATCTCCAAGTCTTCTGCTTTGCTTTCGGTCCAAGAAAGATCATCGCGAAGGTTTCATTCCATTTGGACTTCATTTGGTATTCCTTTTCTGCAAAACTCTAAAATAGGCAAAAAAAGAAACTGGCACTGGGCCTTCGGTTAATAGGTTAGTCCCAAAAATGATATAAAAGAGCATATTAAAGCCCATTAAACATCCAGAACAGATAATATAATAGCATGGAACAATAAAAAAATTATAGATACGTTGGAGACGTATCAAGCATCACCAAGCTTAATTCTTGCTCGTCCTCGAGTAGGTAAATGATAAAACAGAATTTTTGATGTGGAATGCTACCTAACATATTTATCAATGTAATTTTCTTTACTGTGGCATGAATGTTTAGATCCGAAAGATTCAAGACAAAAGTTTAATATTGACATAAAAACAATAATACTTCAAGCATACTAACAAAGCAATCATGTCTTCTCAAAATAACATGGCCAAAGAAAGTTATCCCTACAAAATCATATAGTCTGGTTATGCTCTATATTCCTCACACAAAGTATTTAATCATGCACAACCCCGATGACAAGCCAAGCAATTGTTTCATAATTTTGATGTTCTCAAACTTTTTCAATCTTCACGCAATACATGAGTGTGAGCCATGGATATAGCACTATAGGTGGAATAGAATGGTGGTTGTGGAGAAGACAAAAAGGAGAAGATAGTCTCACATCAACTAGGCATATCAACGGGCTATGGAGATGTCCGTCAATAGATATCAATGTGAGTGAGTAGGGATTGCCATGCAATGGATGCACTAGAGCTATAAGTGTATGAAAGCTCAAAAAGAAACTAAGTGGGTGTGAATCCAACTTGCTTGCTCACAAAGACCTAGGGCACTTTTGAGGAAGCCCATCATTGGAATATAAAAGCCAAGATCTATAATGAAAAATTCCCACTAGTATATGAAAGTGGCGACATACGAGACTCTCTATCATGAATATCATGGTGCTACTTTGAAGCACAAGTGTGGTAAAAGGATAGTAGCATTGCCCCTTGTCTCTTTTTCTTCTTTTTTATGGCCTCTTCTCTCTCTCTCTCTCTCTCTCTCTCTCTTCTTTTTGTCCAGAGTCTCATCCCGACTTGTGGGGGAATTATAGTCTCCATCATCCTTTCCTCACTGGGACAATGTGTTGGGGAACGCAGTAATTTCAAAAATTTCCTACGCACACGTGATACGTCTCCAACGTATCTACAATTTATGAAGTATTCATGCTATTATATTATCTGTTTTGGATGTTTAATGGGCTTTATTGTACACTTCTATATTATTTTTGGGACTAACCTATTAACCAGAGGCCCAGTCCAAGTTGTTGTTTTTTGCCTATTTCAGTGTTTTGCTGAAAAGGAATATCAAATGGAGTCCAAACGGAATGAAACCTTCGGGAGAGTTATTTTTGGAATGGAAGCAATCCAGGAGACTTGGCGTAGACGTCAGGGAAGCTTCGAGGTGGCCACGAAGGTCAGGGGCGCACCCCCCACCCTCGTGGGCCCCTCGTGGCTCCCCTGACTGACTTCCTTTGCCTATATATGTCCATATACCCTAAAAACGTCCAGGAGCACCATAGATCGCGAGTTCCGCCGCTGCAAGCCTCTGTAGCCACTTTGATCTCTCTCTCTCATGTTCTTGATTCGGCACGATCTTGATTTATCGCGAGCTTTGCTATTATAGTTGGATCTTATGATGTTTCTCCCCCTCTACTCTCTTATAATGGGTTGTTTTTTCCCTTTGTAGTTATATTATTGGATTGAGTTTTAAGGATTTGAGAACACTTGACGTATGTCTTGCATTTGCTTATCTATGGTGACAATGGGATATTCACGTGATCTACTTGATGTACGTTTTGGTGATCAACTTGCGGGTTCACTGACCTTGTGAACTTATGCATAGGGGTTGGCACACGTTTTCGTATTGACTCTTCAGTAGAAACTTTGGGGCACTCTTTGAAGTTCTTTATGTTGGTTGAATAGATGAATCTGAGATTGTGTGATGCATATCGTATAATCATGCCCACTGATACTTAAGGTAACATTGGAGTATCTAGGTGACATTAGTGTTTCGGTTGATTTGTGTCTTAAGGTTTTATTCTAGTACGAACTATATGATAGATCGAACGGAAAGAATAACTTCGTGTTATTTTACTACAGACTCTTGAATAGATCGATCAGAAAGGATAGCTTTGAGGTGGTTTCGTACCCTACAATAATCTCTTCGTTTGTTCTCCGCTATTAGTGACTTTGGAGTGACTCTTTGTTGCATGTTGAGGGATTGTTATATGATCCAGTTATGTTATTATTGTTGAGAGAACTTGCACTAGTGAAAGTATGAACCTTAGGCCTTGTTTCCTAGCATTGCAATACCGTTTGTGCTCACTTTTATCATTAGTTACCTTGCTGTTTTTATATTTTCAGATTACAAAAACCTATATCTACCATCCATATTGCACTTATATCACCATCTCTTCGCCGAACTAGTGCACCTATACAATTTACCATTATATTGGGTGTGTTGGGGACACAAGAGACTCTTTGTTATTTGGTTGCAGGGTTGTTTGAGAGAGACCATCTTCATCCTACGCCTCCCACGGATTGATAAACCTTAGGTCATCCACTTGAGGGAAATTTGCTACTGTCCTACAAACCTCTGCACTTGGAGGCCCAACAACGTCTACAAGAAGAAGGTTGCGTAGTAGACATCAAGCTCTTTTCTGGCACCATTGTCGGGGAGGTGATTGCTTGAAGGTATATCTTTAGATCTTGCAATCGAATCTTTTTGTTTCTTGGTTTATCACTAGTTTTGTCTATAAAAGAAAACTACGAAAAAATGGAATTGAGTTTGTCTCATACACTTCATCTTTTTAATATCTTTCGTGAGAATGATGGAAAGGGAAATTGTGCTCAAGTACTAGAAGAAGAAGTCTATAAAATTTTCGACACTAAATATTTGAATGATGAGCATGATTGCAATATTGTTAGTATGAATTCTTTGAATACCTATGATGCTAATGATATGCAAAGCCACAAGCTTGGGGATGCTATGTTCGATAAAGATGATATGTTTAGCCCCCCAAGTTTTGATGAGCAAATCTATTATGATGAAAGCATGCCTCCTATTTATGATGAGCAAATCTATAAGTGGGTTTGGAAGAATTTTAACTTTAGGAAGTAATGATCCCACTATTTTTGAGGATATTGAATATTATTGTGATAATTATGAAAGTGGATTTGGAGAGGTCATGACTTTATTTAGTGATGAATCCACTATTTTGGAAGAGGTTCCAATTGATTATGAGAACAAAGTTGCTATCTATGATGATTATTGTGATGACTTGTATGCTATTAAGAATAATGATAACCATGAAACTTGTCATCATGATTTTAGTTTTCAATTGTATTATGCCTCACATGATTATTATTTTGTTGAGTTTGCTCCCACTACTATTCATGAGAAGAATTTTGCTTATGTGGAGAGTAATAAAATTTCTATGCTAGTAGATCATGAAAAGAATGCTTTATGTGCTTGTTATATTGTTGAATTCATTCATGATGCTACTGAAAATTATTATGAGGGAGGAACATATTCTTGTAGGAATTGCAATAATATCAAGTTTCCTCTCTATGTGCTTAAAATCTTGAAATTGTGCTTGTTTTTCCTTCCTATGCTAGTTGATTATTGTTCCCATAAGATGTTTGCTCACAAAATCCCTATGCATGGGGAGTGGGTTAGACTTAAATGTGCTAGTCATATTCTTCATGATGCTCTCTTTGTGTTTCAAATCTTATCTTGTATATGAGCATCATTGAAATCATCATGCCTACCTAGAAACGCATTAAAGAAAAGTGCTTGTTGGGAGACAACCCAATATTTACCCTTATTGTTTTTGTGTGTCCACATGATTATGCTACTGTAGTAATCATGTTTCATACTCCCTCCGTACCATAATGTAAGACGTTTTTCGACTCTAGAGTAGTGTCAAAAAACGTCTTACATTATGGGACGGAGGGAGTAGCTTTTATTTCAATAAAGTGCCAAGTAAGACCTTTGGGAAGACTTGGGTGAAGTCTTTATGATCTTGCTGTAGAAAAAGAAACTTTAGCGCTCACGAGATTAGCTGTCATGTTTTACAGAAGAGTGCTTTTAAGTTGATTATTTTTGCAGAAGATTAATAGACAAATTACTCAGGTCCACCAATTTATTTCATAATTTTTGGATTTCCATAAGCATACGTTTGATACAGATTACTACAGACTGTTCTGTTTTTGACATATTCTGTTTTCTATGTGTTGTTTCCTTATTTTGATGAATCAATGAGTAGTATCGGAGGGTATGAACCATAGAGAAGTTGGAATACATTAGTTTTAACACCAATATAAACAAGGAATGAGTTAATTACAGTACCTTAAAGTGGTGGTTTGTTTTCTTGTACTAACGGAGCTCATGGGATTTTCTGTTAAGTTTTGGGTAAAGATTCAATGGACTATGGAATGAGGAGTGGCAAGAGCCTAAGCTTTGGGATTCCCAAGTCACACCTAGGTAATATTGAAGGACAAACAAGAGCCTAAGCTTGGGGATGCCCCGGAAGGCATCCCCTCTTTCGTCTTCGTTCATCGGTAACTATACTTGGAGCTATATTTTTATTCACCACATGATATGTGTTTTGCTTGGAGCTTAATTTTATTTTGTTAATATTTGCTTGATGTTATTTAGAATAATGTTTTTCATCTATATTTTCAATAAAAATGTCAAGGATAGCCTTTACCATGCTTATTTTGCAAGTATACATGTTGCTGTTTCAAAAGAGAAAGTTTACCGCTGTTGCAAAACTTCCCTAGAAAAGTCAGAGAATGATATAATATTGAAACTTTTTGCATATTGAGATCTGATTAATCTTCTACAGTGTAGTATTTTTCTCATAATTTTTGGAGTTAGGAAAGTATGATGAATCTTGCATTCTTTACAGACTATACTGTTTTGGCAGATTGCTGTTATGCTTGCATTGTTTGCATATGTTTGCTTGTTTAATGACTCTACTTTGAGGATAGGAGTATTAAATATGCAGAGTCATTTAGTATGCAATGTTGAATAATAATTTTAGTGATTTGTTACAGTAGGGAATGATAAGGTTTTTTGCATTGGTTTATACTAACTTATCTCACGAGTTCTTGTTGAGTTTTGTGTGGATGAAGTTTTTGAGATTTAGGAGGAATTAAGGAGGCACAAAAGCTTGAGCTTGGGAATGCCCAAGGCACCCCAAGATAAAATTCCAAGAAGTCTTAAGCATCCAAGCTTGGGGATGCCCCGGTAGGCATCCCACCTTTCTTCTTCAACAATTATCGGTTAGTATCTGTTGAACCTAAGTTTTTTGCTTCTTCACATGATGTGTGCTATCCTTGAAATGTAATTTTGTTTTGTTTTGCTTGCTGTTAGAATAAAATACCAAGATCTGAAATACTTAAATGAGAGAGAGTCTTTACATAGCAACATAATTATTTAACTACTCATTGATCTTCACTTATATCTTTTTGGAGTAGTTTGTCATTTACTCGTGTGGTTCACTCATATGTTATGAGTAAATGGTTGAATGAATTGAATATCATAAATCTGAAATTATATATGTTTCATATGCTTATCCCATGGGGAATAATGACTTCAGATATAAGAAGTAGAGGTGGTAAATTTATTGAAGGTTAGCAAACATTGTATTGGTCACTTGAACAATTCATGAAAGAATGTTGAAGGAAGAGAGATTTCACATATAAATATACTATCTTGGACATCTTTTGTAATTGTGAGCACTCATTAAAATATGACATGATAAAAGGTTGATGTTGGACAAGGAAGACAACTTAATGGGTTATGTTTTCCTATATCTGAAAAGTTATATTGTCTTGGATCATCCAACATGTTGAGCTTGCCTTTCCCTCTCATGCTAGCCAAATTCTTTGCACCAAGTAGAAATACTACTTGTGCTTCCAAACATCCTTTAAACCAGTTTTGCCATGAGAGTCCACCATACCTACCTAAGGATTGAGTAAAATCCTTCAAGTAAGTTGTGATCGGTGCATGCAATAAAAATTGCTCTCTAAATATGTATGATCTATTAGTGCAAAGAAAACAAGCTTTATACGAACTTGTGATGGGGAAGAAATAAAAGCGACGGACTGCATAATAAAGGTCTTTATCACAAGCGGCAATATAAAGTGACGTTCTTTTGCATTAAGATTTTGTGCATCCAACCATAAAAGCGCATGACAACCTCTGCTTCCCTCTACGAAGGGCCTATCTTTTACTATTATCTTCTACCCTTATGCAAGAGTCAAGGTGATCACCACCTTTCCTTTTTACATTTTTTCCTTTGGCAAGCACTTTGTGTTGGGGTGATCCGGATATATATATATATATATATATATATATATAGACACACACTTGGATGTAGGCGTTCATAAATTACCACTACAAAAAATACACTTCCGTGATGATACGTGTTTGTCACAGTAGGTCATGTTTTTTGTCATGCATGTACATCCATGACAATTTTATGACAGAATCAAGATAGTCATACCTATGCTGTCGTAGAAGTGTTCCATGACATTACCAAAATTATCATCACGGAAGTGTCCACTTCCATGAAGATAAATCGTGCGTCACAGAAGTGCTTTCGTCAAGGGTGACCGACCCGTGGCATCCACCATAACGGAACGCCGTTAAGCTATCGGGTCAGGTTTTGGATCCGATAACCCATTAACAGCCCGGACCAATGGGAAATTTTCACGTGTAAAATTCTAATTGGTCAGAGGGAACACCTGTCAACTCATTAGTGGGCCAGATGTCGCCCGTCCATTGGAGGAGACATGTCTATGATACGTCGACACGTGGCTGGGCCCAATAGAGGCCCATATAGGTTAAAAAGGTCGGCCCAGTCAAAGGCCCGTAGTACTTAATCAGGTACTAGTGGGCCAGCCTAATAACGGTCTGCTTAATAAAGGCCCATTTACGGCCCGAAGTCACATCTGGCCCGTTAATTGTTCGCCCAATATTTGGGCCCATTTACAGCTCGAAGCCAGATCTGGCCCGTTAATTGTTCACCGAATATTTGGGCCCAACTATAGCCCAGTGACTTTCGGCCTGTTAGAGGCCCGATGTAGACATGGGCCCATTTCAGCCCGGTTTGACTTTCGGCTTGGGAATGGCCGTGCTGTCCATGGGCCATATATGGTTCGATGGGACATCGGGCCCACTAACAGCCCGTGCTAAAGGTGGCAACAGTTAAGCCCAACATGACTTTGGGCCTGTTAAAGGCCTGTCGTGTAATTCGGCCCGTTGATGCCTGTACTAAGCTTTCGGCCTCTTAAAGGCCCATGATATCAGTGGGTCAACTAAGGCCCGAGATATGTTTCGGCCTGGTAAGGGCCCGTGAGCTAACTGGGCCCAAAAAGGCCCGGTCTACATTTCATCCTGCTGAAGGCCCGTCGACGACTAGTGAAAATTGAGGCCCAACGTGCATTTCAGCCTGCTAAAGGCCCATGGTTTCATCTGGGCCGTAACACGCCAGTACAATATTCAACATGTTAATGGCCCAACGCTACCTGGGCCAAACTAAGCGCTGGGTCGACAAAAGGCCCAACTAAAATATAGGCCGGTGTAAGTTGTGGGCCTGGCGCAATGTGTGAAGGCCCCAATCATTCGGGCCCAAGAAAGACGTAGGCCGGCCCAATTGTGGCCCGCTTAAAACCTGGCCGTTAGAGTCGAATGTTTCGGCCCGGTCGATTACATTTGATTTTTTTCAGATGGCAAATGATGGCAGTAACTAGTAGGAATTAAGAACAAACCTACTCTATACAATAAAGAAATTACGGCATAGTAACTAAGAATAAACCTACACTATACAATAAAGGATTTAAGGTATATTACATCCACTGGGCATCGAAGTTCGCCACCAGTGATCATAAAGCGCAACGAAGAAGCAGATTACAAAAACTTGGCACCATTGCAGCGTAACAAAATAATACTAAACCGAGACCACTTCCAAGACAGTTCAAGAAAGGTTGGCCTTGCGGGGGAACTGTTGCGCAAGCTGCTGAGCAAGGCTGTGAGACCGGCCTAGCATGTCGGTCATAGCTTCCAGGTGTAGCTGTTTAGCCATGAGGTTCTCATTGGTGTTCTCCGCAATCTTTCTTAGAGATAGGACTTCAAGTCGAAGTTGAGTTGCAGAATGCCTTTCTACTAGAACTTGGGACTGAAGAAGTCGAACTGATTCAGACAATGAATTCTGTGAGCTTGTCTGACTGCTAGTCTCAAGTAACTTGAACGCTACATCAAGACAAGACTTTGGGGTTGTCTCTCTATCTTCAAGATGTTTTGCCTTCTTTGCTGCAACATATGTCAGGTTTGTCTCACAACCTTTAGCAGATTTGTGCATGCCATCAGGCATATCACCCTGAAACAAAGTAGAGAGATGACATGTTTTGCACGTGTATAAATAAAGATGATAATTGTGCTGTCAAATCCATCCAATTTCAAATTATAAAATAAAGAGGAAGTTCAAAATATCAATAGCATAATTTGGCATTGTTCATAATGCGGGGAGCTTCACCACACTAGTGGATTACCATGTCAACATAACAAGCATAGATGAAGGGCAAAGAAAATCATTGTATCTATTTTGGTTAATGTGCATAGCATGCTGTTCATATCATCAGCCACATCAGTAAGATAAAACAGGAGATGACAAGGTGCAAACGTGGGCTGCTTCACCACACACTGGATTATAGATCCACAAAAACAAGCATACATATAGGGAGTATTTAGTAATGTGCATGGTATGAATAAGGAATTTGGTTTTACAAGTAAAACTTAGAACTTACGGTTCTTGCGAACCTGCATTTTGGTAGAAATAGCAAACTAAACAGCAGTAAACGATAGGGAGTATGAGCAAATTAAACAGCAGTTGAGGATAAAGGCTTTAGAAGGACTAACTTACATTAACAGTTAACACCGGCTTTATAATGCCCTTCTCCATGTCAAGGGAAGGATAACTCAAGAATTTTAGCACAGAATCTTCTTCATAAGCATTGCCTGTACTCTACATTTTGTAGAGAGTAATTATAGATATGATAATACTGGAAGTGATAGAGGATAATAAAGATAAGATGCAGATTGATGCTACATAATCAACTAACCGCTGCAAGTACAAGGATTATAGGAAAAAATATACTGACAAGAGCAATGGGCTACACTTCTGCACTGGCATTGTCTGTGTATTCTACTTGTTGGTAAGATTAAATATAGATCTGATTCTTTTTAGTAAGTGGTGGGCTAGGGAGATAAGATGCAGAATGCTATACAATGAACCAATCCCTCTTCCCATAATACAAGAGTGTTTTGAACACTAGTGTACTGTACAAAACGTTCTTATATTATGGGATGGAGGGAGTAGCTGTTAATGTAAGTACAGTGATAGACCATGTTCAGTCCTTACAAGAGGACTGCAGAGCTAAACCTCTTCAAAAGCATTGGGTTGATTCTAAATTTATGTAAGAGTCCATACGGATCTTATAATGTCCACCAAATGGACGATTACGAGGCTAACATGTGCAGTGATGCTACATAATCAAACACTATGAAAGTAAGTATGGTCATACAGGGCAAGAGGTACTCACAAGAGCAATGCACTGTGCAGTATAGTTGCGAGATTATGTGGTCCCTTGAGAATGAATGTTCTTCTACTAACAGTTTTCGTACAAGTGAGACATTAAGGCAAATGCAGAAATGTAGTTCAAATTGTGATGTGATATCATAGACAGTACCTTACGCTGTAGCCGAGACCAATGTGTAACAAGATTATTCTAGTCACCGTCGGATAAATGTAGCACCGGAGACTTTACAGAAATTCCGTTCAGAGGCTTGCCATTGAAGTGCGCTTGCCTCAGGTCGGAATGATACTTCATCAACGAGTGCTTGAAAAGCACAACCTACCCTTGCTCGTCTTCACAATCCAGTTTGCTCCTCGCATGTTTAAAAGAATGAAATCTTATGTCTTCTGTCAGCAGAAACATATGCAGTAATGACCATGAATAACATTAGTACATTACTTATGCGTAAGTTGCGGAGGAAGACTGGAAATTGTTCTTTGTCTGCGGTATAATCTTTCCATGAAGGAAAGATGCGCACAAAGTTCCTCACAACAACATAAGCTTCGTCTTCTAAAATGGGAAGAAATGGAACAGCGGTCATATTTGCTCAAATCCTAATCATAGGAACATGTATCCTAATCTCAAAATACGTCAACTCAACAAGTACCTTTGGAGACACCTGTAGAGAACCTTTATAATCACCCAGTTACGTTGTGACGTTTGGTTGCACACAAAGTGTTCCTCCGGTAAACGGGAGTTACATAATCTCATAGTCATAGGAACATGTATAAGTCATGAAGAAAGCAATAGCAACATACTAAATGATCAAGTGCTAAGCTAACGGAATGGGTCAAGTCAATCACATCATTCTCCAATGATATGATCCCGTTAATCAAATGACAACTCATGTCTATGGCTAGGAAACTTAACCATCTTTGATTCAACGAGCTAGTCAAGTAGAGGCATACTAGTGACATTATGTTTGTCTATGTATTCACACATGTACTAAGTTTCCGGTTAATACAATTCTAGCATGAATAATAAACATTTATCCTGAAATAAGGAAATAAATAATAACTTTATTATTGCCTTAGGGCATATTTCCTTCAGTCTCCCACTTGCACTAGAGTCAATAATCTAGTTCACATCATCATGTGATTTAACACCAATATTCCCATCTGTATGTGATTAACATCCATAGTTCACATCGTCATGTGACCAACACCCAAAGGGTTAACTAGAGTAAATAATCTAGTTCACATCGCTATGTGATTAACACCCAAAGAGTACAAAGGTATGATCATGTTTTGCTCATGAGAGAAGTTTAGTCAACGGGTCTGTCACATTTAGGGCCGTATGTATTTTGCAAATATTTTATGTCTACAATGCTCTGCACGGAGCTACTCTAGCTAATTGCTCCCACTTTCAATATGTATCCAGATTGAGACTTAGAGCCATCTGGATTAGTGTAAAAGCCTGCATCGATGTAATTTTTTACGACGAACTCTTTTATCACCTCCATAATCGAGAAATATTTCCTTAGTCCTTACTAAGGATATTCTTGACCGTTGTCCAGTGGTCTACTCCTAGATCAAAAATTGTACTCCCTTGCCAAACTCAGAGCAAGGTATACAATAGGTCCGGTACACAGTATAGCATACTTTATAGAACCTATGACTAAGGCATAGGGAATGACTTTTCATTCTCTTTCTATTTTCTGCTATGGTCGGGTTTTGAGTCTTACTCAACTTCACACCTTGCAACACAGGCAAGAACTCCTTCTTTGACTGTTTCATTTTGAATTACTTCAAGATCTTATCAATGTATGTGCTCATTGAAAAATCTTATCAAGTGTCTTGATCTATCTCTATAGATCTTGATGCTCAACGTGTAAGCAGCTTCACCGAGGTCTTTCTTTGAAAAACTCCTTTCAAATACTCCTTTATGCTTTCCAGAAAATTCTACATTATTTCTGATGAACAATATGTCATTCACATATTCTTATCAGAGAGGATGTAGTGCTCCCAATCACTTTCTTGTAAATACATGCCTTTCCAAAAGTCCATATAAAACCATATGCTTTGATCAACTCATCAAAGCGTATATTCCAACTCCGAGATGCTTGCACCAGTCCATTGATGGATCGCTGGAGCTTGCACATTTTGTTAGCACCTTTAGGATTTACAAAACCTTCTGGTTGTATCATATACAACACTTCTTTAGGAAATATCCATTTAAGAAATGTAATTTTGTCATCCATTTGCCAGATTTCATAAAATGTGGCAATTGCTAACATGATTCTGACAGACTTAAGCATCGTTACGAGTGAGAAAATCTCATCATATTTAACACCTTGAACTTATCGAAAACCTTTTGCAACAAGTCTAGCTTAGTAGATAGTAACACTACTATCAGTGTCCGTCTTCCTCTTGAAGATCCATTTATTTAACATGGCTTGCTGATCATCGAGCAAGTCAACCAAAGTCCATACTTTGGTCTCATACATGGATCCTACCTCAGATTTTATGGCCTCAAGCCATTTCACGGAATCTGGGCTCATCATCGCTTCCTCATAGTTCGTAGGTTCATCATAGTCTAGTAACATGACTTCCAGAACTGGATTACCGTACCACTCTGGTGCAGATCTTACTCTGGAAGACCTACGAGGTTTGGTAGCAACTTGATCTGAAATTTCATGATCATCATCATTAACTTCCTCACTAATTGGTGTAGGAATCACTGGAACTGATTTCTGTGATGAACTACTTTCCAATTCGGGAGAAGGTACAATTACCATATCAGGCTCTACTTTCCTCCCACTCACTTCTTTCGAGAGAAACTTCTTCTCTATAAAGGATCCATTTTTAGCAACGAATCTTGCTTTCGGATCTGTGATAGAAGGTGTACCGAACAGTTTCCTTTGGGTATCCTATGAAGACGCACTTCTCTGGTTTGGGTTCGAGCTTATCAAGTTGAAATTTTTCACATAAGCATCGTAGCCCCAAACTTTTAAGAAATGACAACTTTGGTTTCTTGCCAAACCATAGTTCATAAGGCGTCGTCTCAACAGATTTCGATGGTGCCCTATTTAAAGTCAATGCAGCTATCCATAATGCATAACCCCAAAATGATAGTGGTAAATTGGTAAGAGACATCATAGATTGCACTATATCCAATAAAGTACGGTTATGACGTTCGGACACACCATTAAGCTGTGGTGTTCCAGGTGGCATGAGTTTGTGAAACTATTCCACATTGTTTTAATTGAAGACCAAACTCGTAACTCAAATATTTGTCTCCATGATCAGATCGTAGAAACTTTATTTTCTTATTACGATAATTCTCCACTTCACTCTGAAATTCTTTGAACTTTTCAAATGTTTCAGACTTGTGTTTCATTAAGTAGATATACTCATATCTGCTCAAATCACCTTGTGAAGGTCAGAAAATAACGATACCCGCCACGAGCATCAACACTCATTGGACCGCATACATCGGTATGTATTATTTCCAATAAGTCAGTAGCTCGTTCCATTGTTCCGGAGAACGGAGTTTTAGTCATCTTGCCCAAAAAGCACGGTTCGCAAGCATCAAATGATTCATAACCAAGAGATTCCAAAAATCCATCTTTATGGAGTTTCTTCATGCGCTTTACACCGATATGACCCAAATGGTAGTGCCACAAATAAGTTGCACTATCATTATCAACTTTGCATCTTTTGGCATCAATATTTTGAATATGTGTATCACTACTATCGAGAACCAACAAACTATTTTCATTGGGTGTATGACCATCGAAGGTTTTATTCATGTGAATAGAACAACAATTATTCTCTAATTTTAAATGAATAACCGTATTGCAACAAACATGATCTAATCATATTTATGCTCAACGCAAACACCAAATAACATTTATTTAGGTTCTACACTAATATTGAAAGTATAGGGAGTGCACGATGATGATCATATCAATCTTGGAACCACTTCCAACACACATCGTCACTTCACCCTCAACTAGTTTCCGTTTATTCTGTAACTCCTATTTCGAGTTATTAATCTTAGCAACCGAACAAGTATCAAATACTCAGGGGCTACTATAAACACTAGTAAGGTACACATCAATAACCTGTATATCAAATATACCCTTATTCACTTTGCCATCCTTCTTATCCATCAAATATTCAGGGCATTTCTGCTTCTAGTGACCATTTCCTTTGCAATAGAAGCACTTAGTTTCAGGCTTTGGTCCAGCTTTGGGCTTCTTCACGGGAGTGACAACTTGCTTGCCATTCTACTTGAAGTTCCTTTTCTTTTCCTTTGCCCTTTTCTTGAAACTAGTGATCTTGTTTAATCATCAACAATTGATGTTTTTTCTTGATTTCTACCTTTGTTGATTTCAGCATCATGAAGAGCTCGGGAATCGTTTTCGTCATCCCTTGCATACTATAGTTCATCATGAAGTTCTAGTAACTTAGTGATGGTGACTAGAGAACTCTGTCAATCACTATCTTATTTGGAAGATTAACTCCCACTTGATTCAAGTGATTGTAGTACTCAGACAATCTAAGCACTTGCTCACTAGTTGAGCAATTCTCCTCCATCTTTTAGGCGAAGTATTTGTCAGAGGTCTCATACCTCTTGACACGGGCATGAGTCTGAAATATCAATTTCATCTCATGGAACATCTCATATGTTCCGTGACATTTCAAAAACGTTTTTGTAGTCCCGGTTCTAAGCCATAAAGCATGGTGCACAAAACTATCAAGTAGTCATCATATTAAGCTAGCCAAACGTTCATAATGTCTGCATCTGCTCCTGCAATAGGCCTGTCACCTAGCGGTGTATCAATGACATAATTCTTCTGTGCAGCAATGAGGATAAACCTCAGATCATGGACCAAGTCCGCATCATTGCTACTAACATCTTTCAACTTAGTTTTCTCTAGGAACACATATAAAAACATAGGGAAGCAACAACGCGAGCTATTGATCTACAACATAATTTGCAAAATACTACCAGGACTAAGCTCATGATAAATTAATGTTCAATTAATCATATACTTAAGAACTCCCACTTAGATAGACATCCCTCTAATCATCTAACTGATCACGTGATCCAAATCAACTAAACCATGTCCGATCATCACGTGAGATGGAGTAGTTATCAATGGTGAACGTCATTATGTTGATCATATCTACTATATGATTCACGCTCGACCTTTCGGTCTCAGTGTTTAGAGGCCATATCTGTATATGCTAGGCTCGTCAAGTTTAACCTGAGTATTCCGCATGTGCAACTATTTTGCACCCGTTGTATTTGAACGTAGAGCCTATCACACCCGATCATCACGTGGTGTCTCAGCACGAAGAACTTCCGCAATGGTGCATACTCAAGGAGAACACTTATACCTTGAAATTTAGTGAGAGATCATCTTATAATGCTACCGTCAATCAAAGCAAAATAAGATGCATAAAGGATAAACATCACATGCAATCAATATAAGTGATATGATATGGCCATCATCATCTTGTGCTTGTGATCACCATCTCCGAAGCACCGTCATGATCACCATTGTCATCGGAGCGACACCTTGATCTTCATTGTAGCATCATTGTCATTTCGCCAGCTATTGCTTCTATGACTATCGCTACTGCTTAGTGATAAAGTAAAGCAATTACAGGGCGATTTCATTGCATACAATAAAGCGACAACCATATGGCTCCTGCTAGTTGCCGATAACTCGGTTACAAAACATGATCATCTCATACAATAAAATATAGCATCACGTCTTGACCATATCACATCACAACATGTCCTGCAAAACAAGTTAGACGTCCTCTACTTTGTTGTTGCAAGTTTTACGTGGCTGCTACGGGCTGAGCAAGAACCATTCTTACCTACGCATCAAAACCACAACGATAGTTCATCAAGTTAGTGTTGTTTTAACCTTCTCAAGGACCGGGCTTAGCCACACTCGGTTCAACTAAAATTGGAGAAACTGACACCCGCCAGCCACCTATGTGCAAAGCACGTCAGTAGAACCAGCCTCGCATAAGCGTACGCGTAATGTTGGTCTGGGCCGCTTCATCCAACAATATCGCTGAACCAAAGTATGACATGCTGGTAAGCAGTATGACTTGTATCGCCCACAACTCACTTGTGTTCTACTCGTGCATATAACATCTACGCATAAAACCTGGCTTTGATACCACTGTTGGGTAACGTAGTAATTTCAAAAAAATCCTACGCACACGCAAGATTATGGTGATGCATAGCAACGAGAGGGGAGAGTGTTGTCCATGTACCCTCGTAGAACGTAAGCAGAAGCGTTAGCACAATGCGGTTGATGTAGTCGTACGTCTTCACGATCTGATTGATCAAGTACCGAACGCACGGCACCTCCGAGTTCAGCACTCGTTCAGCTCGATGATGTCCTCGAACTCTGATCCAGCCGAGCTTTGAGGGAGAATTCCGTCAGCACGACGGCGTGGTGACAATGATGATGTTCTACCGACGCAGGGCTTTGCCTAAGCACCGCTACGATATTATCGAGGTGGAATATGGTGGAGGGGGGCACCGCACACGGCTAATAGATCTCAATGATCAATTGTTGTGTCTATGGGATGCCCCCCTGCCCCCGTATATAAAGGAGCAAGGGGGAGGTGGCCGGCCTAGGAGGAGGGCATGCCAAGGGGGGAGTCCTACTCCCACCGGGAGTAGGACTCCTCCTTCCCTTGTTGGAATAGGAGAGACGAAAAGAGGGGGAGAGGAAGAAGGAAAGGGGGGCTGCACCCCTTGGCCAATTCGGACCAGAGAGGGGGCGCACACCTCCTTCCTTTTGGCCTCTCTCCTCTATTCCCGTATAGCCCAATAAGTCTCATATACTCCTCGGCGAATTCCCGTAACTCTCCGGCACTCTGAAAAATACATGAATCACTCGGAACCTTTCCGAAGTCCGAATATAGTCGTCCAATATATCAATCTTTACGTCTCGACCATTTTGAGACTCCTCGTCATGTCTCCGATCTCATCCAGGACTCCGAACTATCTTCGGTACATCAAAACACATAAACTCATAATATAACCGTCATCGAACTTTAAGCGTGCGGACCCTACGAGTTCGAGAACTATGTAGACATGACCGAGACACGTCTCCGGTCAATAACCAATAGCGGAACCTGGATGCTCATATTGGCTCCCACATATTCTACAAAGATCTTTATCAGTCAAACCGCATAACAACATACGTTTGTTCCCTTTGTCATCGGTATGTTACTTGCCCGAGTTTCGATCATCGGTATCTCAATACCTAGTTCAATCTCGTTACCGGCAAGTCTCTTTACTCGTTATGTAATACATCATCTTGCAACTAACTCATTAGTCACATTGCTTGCAGGGCTTATAGTGATGTGCATTACCGAGAGGGCCCAGAGATACCTCTCCAACAATCGGAGTGACAAATCCTAATCTCGAAATACGTCAACTCAACAAGTACCTTCGGAGACACCTGTAGAGCACCTTTATAATCACCCATTTATGTTGTGACGTTTGGTTGCACACAAAGTGTTCCTCCAGTAAACGGGAGTTACATAATCTCATAGTCATAGGACATGTATAAGTCATGAAGAAAGCAATAGCAACACTCTAAATGATCAAGTGCTAAGCTAACGGAATGGGTCAAGTCAATCACATCATTCTCCAATGATATGATCCCGTTAATCAAATGACAACTCATGTCTATGGCTAGGAAACTTAACCATCTTTGATTCAACAAGCTAGTCAAGTAGAGACATACTAGTGACATTATGTTTGTCTATGTATTCACACATGTACTAAGTTTCCGGTTAATACAATTCTAGCATGAATATTAAACATTTATCATGAAATAAGGAAATAAATAATAAATTTATTATTGCCTCTAGGGCATATTTCCTTCATCATATTCTGAGCATGAATCTGTAGGTGGAGAGCGTTTGCGTTGCATTGCATCTAGACTTGATTTCAGTCGCTTAATGCCAAGTTTGATAGGCATGGCATTGTTCTATTTTATTCTTTTCATGCGTGCAAGATCATAATCATTATGATGCTGTTCAGAATCTGAGATTCATGAAAACATAAAAAGTAGTCAGATTATCTATGGAATGCATTGTGGATTCAACTCGAAGAGTTTCTCACTATAAACCTCTGCATATGCAAAGTTCACCCCCCCAACCGTGCTGACCAGACCACACACAGAAATACAAACCCCTTATGTCTCTATAACAGGCAGACACACATTTCAAAACTGAAGTAGCAACATTAGAATCATATGAAATTCGTATTTGAACAAATAAACTAAGGAATTATGAGTGGCATAATGTTTAGCTTCAAGGGTGGAGTGTTGGTAGTGCGACACAAAGCAAGTAGGCAGATTGCATTCCATGTAAAAGATCGAAGCCTATCTAAAAGCTGGAAATGACACTTTCTTTCTATACAATGCAGTGTTCATTGCCCACACATGATGGAAGAGATCACATAGAGAAATACTATTCACTCATATCTACGGTTCCAGTATTTAGAAACAGGGTGGTCCACCCTAAAAGAATATTGACAACAAATAGGACAAGGCAAGCATAGATGTAGTGAATCAATCATTTACTTGTGAGCTTACTAGGACAAGTATGCAGAATTGTAACTTCAGTAAGAGACTGTCCAAAATCTGAATGAAGAAGTTTGTCTAGCACTTATTGTTTGCAACTAATCGACGTGAATAATTGGATATTATATTGAATGGGTAAGAAAGACAAGTAAAATTGTCAACAAACCTGTCTTGCAGTAGTAATCTGGGTCAATGTCACTATGACCAACAATCCAAAATGACTAGTGTTTGTTCCGAGGGCCGGAATTTTGAAAAGCCTGTGAACTTTAGAGGTACTAAAGATTACCGAAATACATCTGAACCATTAAGTGTAGGTAGCACTGAGCACACAACAAACCCTAATGATAGTCCTTCCTAATGAGTAAAATCAATTAGAAAATGGGTGATGAGGAGTGGCTGCTGAGTGTTGAGGACGTATCTCAGGATAAATCGGGTTGGCTTGGTGGGTGTTGCACGCCTGAGCCCTGAACGGACTGGGAAGGTAGGCACGGCGGCGCGCCTGGGCAGCGGTGATGTTGTTGGGCGAGCGGCTCCTGACCTCCTAATAGTCCAGCGTCTCCTCCTAGAGTCATGCTGTCCGGGGACGACAAGTCACCGGTGAGGCAGGCGGCTGGGGGCGAGTAGATATCGGAAGCGCGCAGCAGAACAGAGGGGAATCGGGGCCTGGGACGACCCAAAATCCTAGGGTGGGCTGGCCCACCGTGGGCACCCTGTAGAGATACACACCTGAGCGGCGAACATGCATTTTCTAAACTAATTCAGGAACATTTAGCTGACCAATTAAATGACTCTGTTTTAATAATTTCAGATTCGTATTTGAACAACTAAGCTTGTTTAGCTTGATGGCTGGAGCAGTGTTATTATGACACGAAGCACGTATTCTGATCTTATAGTGATCATAAAAGGGGGAAACTCTAAGCATATTTTTTTAGCAAAAGAGGGTTTCCCCTCCAATTTCTATTAAAGAAACCACCACGGAACCAACATGATCAATTCAACCCTAAGCATGATCAATTAAACCGTATTATGACTATGCCCTGGCAGATTTGAAGCTGTAAATTGGAGAAATGATATTTAGCATCCATTGTTTGCTTCAAACTAAGAACTAAATTCTAAGAGCTGAAAAGAAAGTAGAGTAACCAAGTTAAGATCTATTTTCTGGTTGAGTTCAAAAAGATGAGGAGATATGAAGTACCACCTCTCTTGCTGCGCCATGTAGGCATCGGGGGTGCGATGGCTCTTGGTGGCGTTGAAGCAGATCTGCGACAGTAGATGGGTGCATTGGGGGATAAGTCCTGTTGTGGTGGAAGAGAATGCCGTGTGAGCGGCCCCGGCAAAGAGGACGACGACACTGATGAAGAGAGAGGACGCGATGCAAGGCTATTGATCCGTCGCCGTGGATGAGAAACGTCCATCTCTAGCAATGGACGACGCGGTATTGGTAGGCGCTCCGGCATGGTGGAGGACGATGGCGATGGATGTGGTGGAGGACTGCGGCGATGGATGGGGTGGCGGACGGAGGCTAGTGTGGGGATGGTGTTCTAGCGCGGACGGTGTATGAATGGGAAAATGGAGGGAGGTACGGGGAACCATGTTTTTGGGACGCGCCTATCTGAAATATGGGAAAGTTACGAACTTAGCCCCCGTTTAAAATTTAGACGTCTCGTCGGTTAGGGATAGGACGGTAATCTCGCATCTTGCCAATATTTGCCCAGAGCTATTTCGGGCGAGGAGAGGGTGGTTGGCGCCCATGATTGGCGCCCACGATGTATGAACGGGGCTGACAGGTAGGGCGGTTGTGTCACGTCTGAGTGAAGTTACAAACATGTCCCTATTGGAAATATTTGCCTACATCGATTTCGGCTGAGTCGAGTTTGTTTTGTCGCCCACCGTGTATGAATGGGGAATGGAGGGATAAACAGAGGTCTTTCAGATGAGCTTGAATCAAATGTGTTTTGCCGCCCATGTTTGACGCCCACCGTGTCGAAATGGGCTCAGAGGCGGTCGTGTCACGTCTAATTGAAGTTACTAACCTACCCCTATTTAGAGCAGTGGAAATTGGGCCGATGGATTGTCCGTGTAATGGGTAGAAAGTAATTTCCATCTCCCAAACACTTGGCTTTGGGCAGCCAACGTGGGAGTGGACATTTTGCCACTTCTTTCGAATTTTGGGACAATAAGCATCCACGTTTACCCTACCAACTAAATTCGAATCCATTTTGTATTCCTATATGAATCTTTATAAATCATTCTATGTGTTTTTATATATATCTTCAAAAGGACGACAAAGATGTATTCCACTATCAGATATGAATATGGTTTCCAAATGCCGATACTCAAATTCAGAAGCTAGAATCCAGTTTAAGGTGAATTCGAATATTTGAAACACTTCATGTCCAACTCAAATGTCACACGCAGCATAATGTGTACTCCCATTTAGATATGTACACAAGCGATGTATCAAGGTTCAAATACCGAGTCAATCAACCAAGAATGTATAGAACTAATAGACATATAAACACTTATAGAGTATATGGATCAATAATATCAACTAACATACATAAGCCAGGCCGTTGTACTTTTTTTTTGCTACAACATCATCCTTTTTTAGCGAGCATCTTGGCCCTTTCCGGTGCATGCTACTTATGGTCCATCTATACTACTATTATTGTTGAATGCACATTCAGCAAGATTGGCATATTTGTAGGTCTGGCACAGCAATCCAAATGAAATATCTCTGAGTCTTATCAATTAATACAGACTTGTGCTCAAATAAAATTACAAACCAAAAAACAAAAAACAAAAAACAATTATTACATCATCTCTAAAACAAATGGTTTGATTGATTACATGAACAAACAACATAAAGGTTATTCAACGATGGGAAGAACATTTCACCTATGATTTACCAAGTGGAAATTTAATTTCCTTTTTTTCCTTCAGGACCTTAACAATGTGGCCAGTCTCAGCTTGCTTCTTTTGAAATCCACCAAATATTTAATGGTTGTCTTGAGTACTGCTTGCGATTGTGTTGTTTACTTCCTCAATATGTCAACTTCATCTCTAAGTGCAGAAGAAAAATCTCTTTCTACCACTAGTTTAGCCTCTAGAGCATCAGCAGTTGGCAATTCATAATGCACGATTGGGTCAGTGCCACTTATATCTGGCCATGGGCCGGGCCGGGCCGGGCTTGGGTCGGGCCTAAAAAAGCCCATGGCAGAAAACTAAGGCCCAGGCCCTCCCGGGCCCTACCACAGGGCCTACTTTTCAAGCCCAAGCCCGGCCCATCTGGTAAAAAGCCCTCAAAAGCCCTTAGGGCTTAGGGCCGTGGGCCGGGCCTCTTCCTTAAAATGCCAATATGCCAAGCCCAAGCCCGTCCAGGCCCTGCTGGTGGGCTCAAAACTTAGGCCCAAGCCCGGCCCACTAGCAAGCCCATCGGGCCTAGGCCCTCGATTTTAGGATCGGGCCTGGGTGGGCTGATAGGGCCGGGCCTGAGATGGCCAGGACTAGTGCCACTGCTGTGGGATGATGCAACGTCCATGGGGACCTCGCTCCTTGATCTTGGGCTAACCTGTTTTTCCATTAAAGTTCCGATTGGATTCACAAAAGTTGAAGTTAGCAAAACATCTCAACTGGGAGTTATAACAGCAAACCAGTTAAACAAACAAGGAATTAAAGAGTTTCAATTGGATGCTGAAAAGTAGTTATTAACATCATTGTAACCCGCTGTTGCAGCAGCAAAGCAGTTAAACAAACAAGTAGCTATTTAAGTTAAGGCAAACAGGTAATTCTTAACAGTAAGTATCAAACACATAGATAGGGGCACTCTACAATAGGATTAACAGTCTGTGGCATTATGTAATCAGTAGCAAACTAAATTAAGCTAAGCAACATAATTGAACAATTTTGCAAAAAGTGGCTAACTAAAATTCCGAGAAGCAGGTGACTGAACTTACGCTAATTCTTTGTACAGGCACACTGCAACTTCTTTTTCACTTACAAGGTTGTACGAAGGAGTCCATGGCATCAATTGCTTGGATACGCAGTCCCAATACTTCTTTCTTCCCACACTGCATTGGTAAGTCGAATGGTTACTCTGGTAAGATGGTGCGTCCTTGATATGTTATATGAGGGCGTGTAGTCAGACTAGTTGTAGCCACACACATCACACTGGCTTTTACTGTATATTTCATGCGATTACTTTTGGCATATCGAGATCTACGCAATCTACAATAGGATGAAAAGACTGGCATCCTTCACATTATTGGCGAACACAGTTCATAGAAACAAGCAATTCAACCATTTTGTGGGTAAATCAAAAGCGCCACTGGAATATTTTTCACTACCCAATCATACACGCAAAAAGGGGCGACGCCATCATAGGGGCTGGAATGAGCGGCCGCCTCAGGTGGCTGGAAAGTGTGCACCTAGTTTGAGTCGTCTAGGTTGGCCCAGGCTAGTTTTGTTCGTCCCAACACACAAGCAGGCGATGTAAAAAATGAAGAAAAATGTTTCAATTTGGATGGGCCAATAATAAGTGCAAGGCATGCCCTATAGCAGGCTCGCAGCCCAAACGAGCGCCTCCATATTGATCGATAGCAGGAAAAATCCCAATTCATTCGCTCCAGCCTCCAGTCTGGTTCACTCCTAACCTAGCCGCCGCTGGATAGACTGACACATCACTTCCTCGCGCCCTCGTTGGAGGGCGGTCACCGGGCTTCAAGTGAACGTAAGGACAAGAAGATGAATATCCAACCCTGGGTGTAGCCTGCATGGGAGGCAGCAGTGGCAACACGGGCGCATGGCATCGAGCTTGTGCAAATGGACAGTCACAACTTGCAAGAGTAGCATGCGCAACAAGCAAGTACATCACATCCCTGATTATATCTAATTCAACTCTTCAATTTCTGGCCAATAGTTAAACCTGGCGGTGTTGTAAAACTGCTTGTATGTAGGGAATTTATGAGAAAATGAAACCAATTTCTACTTATTTTATAACTCCCTCAATCAATACTGAACTGATTGAATCTAATGTATCTAATCAAGTTTCCAGTGCAAACATACAAGCTCATGTTGTTCTTGAGCCTGAAGTGTCTAATGAACAGACTGCTAATGAAGGATTTGATGCAAACATTTTACATGCTCCTGGTGATGAACATATAGTGTATAATGAGGGATTTAATGCAAGCATTTTGCAAGCTCATTGAAGGATTTAGTGTCTAATGATGATCTGCTATGTTGAGAGAGAGAGAGATTTGCATGCATTGATGACAAGCAAATTATAGTGCATTTTCATAGCTTGAGGAAACATCAAGGCCATCTACCAGAAAGTCCCCGTATCATGACAACATAGCATAAATACTTTTCTAATTTGTTGTTTGAAACTATTGGCATACTTGTGTAGGATAGATATATTGATATGCAGTTTGTGCACTGGTTATAGGTGCAATTACACTTCGATATTTTCAGCCAGAGAACGAATAATTCAAGCAGGTACAGACCATGTTTGTAGTCCTTGTACACCATGTTGCATTTTGTGTTTTTTGGTGCTTGCATCATTTAGTGTTTATAATCTGAACTACTTTGGATCATTAGTTGGTTTTCAAAGTGCATGTAGCTTCACATTTCGCAAGTTATGTTGATTTCCGGAGTGCAAGTGCCTTCGTATTTTTTAAGTTAAATGTTCGCCCCTGGTAACTTGAATTCGTGGATCCGCCACTGCACACAAATCATACACGAATGCCAGTATGAATTAAATGAAATGCATGGACTTACGCTAGCTCGTTGTACAGGCTCACTGCAGCTCTGCTTGCGCTTGGGATGTTCCATGTACAAGTCCATGTTACCACTTGTTTGGATGTGCAGGCCTTGTGCTCCTTGCATCCCCCCCTGCATTTTTGACACAGCGAATGGTTGATCAAATAAGAGGAATCGACCTTGATGTTGTACCGGAGGACAGATACTTACAAGGTTATACGGGTGTGCAGGATGTGTACCAGATCCCGTAGCACCGTCGTGCTTCGCTAAAAATGGTTTTGCTTGTTTCAGATGATATCTCCAGAAGAAATAAGAGTTAAAGTCAGAGTTGCATAGGCGTGTAAGCTAAGAGAACAGTGAAATGATATCCAAATATCGTCGGAATAGTGCACAAGGGAGTGATGTGTGGATACCTAGTTCGGGCCGGCGTTTGGGCATGCTCGCCTAGCTAGAGTGCGGGTCACTTCAGAGCCGTTGAGGGTGATGCGCTGGCGTTGGCTGGCCGTGCACGGATGCAGATCTTGAGTGGCAGCGGAGCGCTACGATGCGGTGGACGAGACCGTTGGTGAAGCCCCAATGGCCTCGGGGGGCGGAGGTGCGACGATGTGCTCGGTGAAGTAGCCCTGGTGAGCTGGGAGACGGTGTCGGTGACGCGCACCTGATGCTGTGGAAGTCGGTGTCTGTGAGGCGCGTCGGTTGCGTCAGCCGACATTGTCGGTGGACCACCCGGTGCGGTGGACGAGGGCATAGATGAGGTAGCTCCAGTGCGGTGGTGAAGCGCGACCGTCGTCTTCGTCGTCGTCATCCAGCACAAAGGTGGGGAAAGAGACGAGACGAGGGGCGATTCAAACTTTGCTTGAGTTGGTGGCGAATTAGGGATTTGAGCAATCTGGGCGCGGAAGGGGATGGTGGAGAAGGGAGATTTTGCAGGGCTGGAATTGGGGCCGCCAGATATTTCAATCCGAAACATGGAAGCGCGAACTTATTTTGTCGTCGTCCTTTTTGGGGGGAGTGGGGGAGGGGGGGAGGGGGTGGGTGGCTGGGTGCTACGCGTCCGTCCGACACACGCGACCACCCTAATACGACCCTGGTCTGCCTGGTGCGCCTACATTTGAGAATGCAAACAAATCTTCTTTCATTTGCAAACGAATCTGTATGTATTACCATGCCCGTGTTTTCCTTGCAATAATTAGTCATTCGAAACGAGATACTCCCTCCGTTCACTTTTGTAAGTCGTTTCAGACAACTTAAAATGAATTGTTTTGCACATTGTCTGAAATGTCTTCAAGGTCTTATAAAAGTGAACAAAAGGAGTACTATAAATTACTTAGTGAGGAGTTATTTGAAAAAAAAATCGAAACGGTATCCACGCTAACATGGATTAGAGTGTGTGTCACATAATTAGTTATTTGAATTAGAGTGTGTGTCACATAATGTCGCGATCTCATATTCTAACGTGGATTTCGCATTTCACTGTATCCATGCTACTTTTTAAATACAAATTCATATGTATATGATGAACACCATGGTAGTGAGAAAACTTTTGGATGGATTCAAACATATGACCTACAAAATAGCACAACAAATTGAGTCAATGTCAACTTTTCGAAACCTAGTATGGCACAAATTCGAAATAATTACAATATGCATGGTCCTCAATTCAAATCTTACAATGTACACCAAATTGAAACATCGATATTAAGAATCGTACTATGTACATTCAAAT
>NC_041381.1:415484793-415494286 GCF_002162155.2 Triticum dicoccoides
TGCTCAATCTCGCTCTCTATATGTGAGTCTCGTTTAACCTCGTTTTCTTTCACACACAAATGATATATCTCCCTATTCAGGCCTCGATCGACACACTCTATACTCTCTCACGCAGATTGTCTATCTAGGTTAGTCCATCCAAGCCGCCCCCACTCTTTTGGCCTCATGGCGGGCCATGCTCACTCAATCTCTCCCTCTCTCTCTCTCTCTCTCTCTCTCTCTCTCTGTATGTCTCGATTGACCTCGCTCTTTCTCGGACAAAAACGATATATCACCATGTTTGAGCCCAATTCGACCTATTCACATTGTATACTCTCTCACGCACATTGTCTATCTAGGTCACTCTCTCCAACCCGTCTCACTCTTTTGACCGCACGACGACCATATGTGATCGATTGACCTTGCTTCCGCCCATGCACAAAATATATCTACACGTCTGTGACTGGATCATCTCTCAAGCTCTATCTTAAAACCCTCACCCTTGCCAAAAGCTCAATCGAACAATATCTCTCCAAAGCATATATACCTGTTCAACGAATGTCGGACCACACTCACTTTGTCTCTCTATCTATATGTCTCTCGATTGACCTTGCTTTCCCACACCGTATCTTCCACGCATTGAAGCTACCTCTCCATCCCTCGCAAAGTCAGAGCTATTTACATTGCGAGGGGCAATCCAACCTTGGATTAATTTGTGTAGGCATTTATTCCGGTCGGTTTAGATTATAGTTTCGTAGCATTTGGCCCACAACTACTCCAAACACCGTTGCAACCCACGCAACTCCCCTAGTTGATTTCCCTCTGGCTCGGTCATCGCTCTCTCGTACGTCCTTTCTCGCCTTCAACATCGCACCATGGTATTATTGCAAAAAACTCTGTTGTTCTCTCTAATTATTATAAATAAGCTACAAAACTACACACCGATAGTCTACTTGGAATGGAACAAATTTCGACCCACAAATTAAAGTGCTACAAACTACACACCGAGGGGCCCACATGTCATGAAACAAATTTGGACCCATATACAAATTAAAAAAATAAAGGACGAGGATCGAACATGCGACCAGGGCCTTCAAGCCACACGTCAATAGGCAACGTACATAGAACAACAATGTTTGTTCGCATAATGTTTTTATATTACCACAACCTATTTAATGGATAACATGTAATATTATTTTTAGTACTATTCGCCTTCACTTACTGGTGGGTTCCATGTGTGCTCTCTCTCTCTCTCTCCTCTCCTTCTGCGTTTAGACGCACGGGCAAACACGAAGAACTCGCGGGTGATGTTGCCATTGACCATATCTGGACGTGTTCACAAGTTACGACATCAGTTTCACGTACTAGCAACACTAGTCAGTGTGTACATGCAATGCACGTTAATTTGGAAGTATATTAAGTGCATGCGGATATTAAGTAGGATATTATTTGCGTGTTATTACATGATTAGCACTATTTTTGGCATGAAATTAACTGCATGCTAAATGTGTTGAGCGCTCGACATTGAAGCAGTCTAGGTCATTGGATGACAAAGAATACATGTGGCTTGATGACGTTTTATATTTAATTTGATATGGCTCTAGTAGAACATTCAATCAATCAAACAATAGATTTCATTCAATCTTACTCCGACTTTAAATTATACGACGATCGATATAAAATAAATGGAAATGATAAACGTTCGGATTTTAAGCATGCCAATCTGAATGTTTTTCATGGCAAATTCAGATTACGCGGCGGCGGTGGCGGCGTCTTGCGGTGGGAAGCGGCTCCTCTGCCGTGCTCTGTGTGTCGTCGGGCCACTGACCGACGGCGACGGCGGCGTCTTGCCCATTGTTGGCGTACTCCTAGACGTTGGCCTAGCTTCAAGGAAGGCCAAAATGTTCTGGACTTCGGAGCGAGTCAACTTGCGGGAGGAGGCGACTGGCATTGGTGCAAGGAAGCGGTCGACGGCGGCCATCAATGCCGCTGAGGGGGGCACTGGCACCTGCGCAGGGACAGGCACTATCAACGGCGCAGCGGAGACATTCGTGTGCATGGGCACCGGCACGGGCGCGCACATCAGTGCATGCGCAGGCGCATGCGCTGGCAGGTGCACGGGCACCGGCACGGGCGTGCGCATCAGTGCACGCGCAGGCGCATGCGCTGGCAGGTGCACGGGCGCGTGAAAGTCGGTGGGGACCTTGTGGAACCCCGTGGGATCCAGCTCGGCGACAATGTGTGGCTCCCAGCCCATCCATGCCACGAGGATGGGCGCTGGCACAGTCGGGGCGACGAGAGCCAGAATGGGGGCGGGGACAGGCGCGATGTCTTCCCGCAAGGCCAGTTCAAGCTCGTCCCAAAGCGCCTTATGTTCTTGAGACTCCGGCTGGGTGTCTTCCTCAGGAAACTGGAAGACTAAGGGCAGACCATCGTGATGCGGCATGGCGTACGTTTAGGTCAGGCTAGTTGGAGGTAGACGACAGGAGAATCGGAGAGGAAGAGAGAAGATTGTAGCGATACCGGGTAGTGCAGGGTTGATTTTAAACTGCGGCGCCGGCGACATTAAAAGTGGGAGCAGCTGGGACGAAGGTGGGCGGCGGAGCCTGGTCAAAGGGATCGCCTCCCGGTAAGCCTGCACAGCAGTCTGCTCGCACACGTCCCTGTCAGCCGATGTAGTGTCTGCTCGCACGCCTCCCATTGACTCACACGCTTGCTCGGACGGCACCTGCCGATGAGAAGCGGGGACTCGTGGCGGCACGTAAACACCCACGGTTTCAATAGTGAAAGCGTTCACCTTAACGTGACAGGTCTTTGTTCCAAAATACCTTGGCTCTTCATTTGTGCAACTTGTCATAAGCAGCTTGTCTCAGATTGAAGAAAAGACTTACGAAGTAATATTTGTGCCATATCACGTGACCATGCTCAATTTCAAGAATTTATGCTCACTTTTGGATTTTCTGAAATTTATGATCCAAGATTCGAAACAATATCATAACCTGCATCATGCAATAAATTTTCAAGCCATACATCTGTCCTATTGTATTTCTTAAGAAAGGATTTGGTCAAACATTTTGCTTAGTTAGACTTCAGACAAGTTATATATGCAGAGTAAACGGATAATCCCTCCGTACCAGTGCATTGCCTGATATATTAACTCAAGTACTAGGCACGAACAAACGGGCTCAATTCTATGCTCATCCTGGTGTAGTAGTAGTAGAACTACAAGGCAATGCAGTTGACGGGTGACCTTGACGAGCGGCGATCGAGGGAATTGAACCATGCTCGGCACGGTAGGTAACATTGTCTAATTACTAAAGCATCCCTCCGTTGTTCATCGGTAGTCATTATGGACCTTGGACATGATGGGAATTTCCTAGGGCTAGAATTTTGGCGCCAGATATTTCGACTCGAAACGCTGAGGCTCGACTGGTTGGGGTTGCCTAATGTGCGTACCACGTACGCCACCGAAGGACACACGCCCGGTTTTTTTTGATTTTTTTATTTTTTTAGGATCAACACGAGCCAAGGTCTGGCTGCTACGCCGTTCGGTCCTACCATTCTCAACGTGGTAATTGATTTATGACGAGTTGTTGAATTAGAGTGAGTTTGTGATATAGTGATCTGAACGTGGATTTCACACTTCATGGTATCCCTAGTAAGTTTTCCAATGCAAATTCAAATTTAAAAGATGATCAATATGGAGGTGAGAAAACTTTGTATGTATCAAGCATATGACCACACACACATACACAAAGACACACACACATGAACACAACAACAATCCAATGAGTATAGTGCGTCTATTTTTCCAAACCATGCATGTATGACACGAATTCAAAAATACTCCTTCTATTCCTAAATATTAGTCTTTTAGAGAGTTCAACAAGTGACTACATACAAAGCAAAATGAGTGAATCTAGACTCTAAAATATGTCTATATACATCTGTATGTGCCAGTCCATTTGAAATATCTAAAAAGACTAATATTTAGGAACGGAGGGAGTAAAATGTAAGTCATGCATGGTCATCAGTTCAATATTTAAAATGAACATGAAACCGAAACATGAATATTAAGTCTAGTACTATAGTACATGCAAATGTTGTGTTTAGGCGGAGCTATGATTGTCGAGGGTCAACCCCTCGACCTTAGATAAAATTGTGGAGCTCTGTTTAGGGTTGT
This sequence comes from Triticum dicoccoides, assembly GCF_002162155.2. Lineage (NCBI taxonomy): Eukaryota > Viridiplantae > Streptophyta > Magnoliopsida > Poales > Poaceae > Triticum > Triticum dicoccoides. The sequence goes on from NC_041381.1 coordinate 415,488,956, forward strand.
TTAGACTATATTTGTCCCCACCCTCCCAACCACCGATTGGTTGTGCACCCCCCACCCCTCCTCCCCGGGAGAATATCATGTGCCCCCATACTTTAGATGTTATATGCCGATACGAGTTGCTTGGAGCTTGTAGATCTGAGATATATATAGCAGCTCACATGATGTGTCTTAATATTTTTACAGGAAACCTTGATGAGTTTGAGAATTGCACACAATTTGTACAAAAACTACTCAGATGCCCTTGGATCCCATATCCAACGACCTCGAAGCTCGTATCACCGTAGCATCTAAGATGAAGGAGGACATATTCTCCTGTATGTAAGAATATCATGTGCTACCACACCTTAGATGCTTTGGTGATACAAGCTCTTCGGAGCCGTTAGATTTGTGACCCAACACCTCATCGGTGGTTCAAATGGTTTTTTGTAGAAAAGCCCCAAAAGAGTTTGGCCACTGCTTACAAGCACAAAGACTGCTCAGATGCCATTGGATCTCAGATCAAACAACCTCGAAGCTCGTATCACCGTAGCATCCAAGCTGCGATAACACCTTATGTTTTCTCGCACGGGAGAATATGAGGTGCTCCCACACCATAGATTCTATGGTGATATGAATTCACTGAGATCTAACGGCCCACAGTAGGAGGTTTGAATGTTTTTGCAATATACGGCTAAGAGAGTTTGGGAAATGCGCAGAAAGTACAAGTACTACGCATGTGCCAGCTGATCACTGATCATACGACCTAGATACTCATATCACTGTAGCAGGTAATTAAGCTACGGGGAGCACCTAATATGAGCAACGGGGAGTCGTTGGATCGAAGATGCAGCGGCACACACGAGGCCTGAATGTTTTATTTGCAAAAAAACTTTGGAGAGTTTGGAAATTGCGCATAATTACAAAGACTACTCCCAAGCCATTGGATCTCACTTCCAACGGTGTAAAAACTCGTATCACCATAGCATCTAAGCTGCGTGGTAGATGTGATATTCTATGCCGCTGTCATTTTTGTTCGTAAACTTGCAAAATACGTGTAACTCGTGCCGTTACTTGTCTAACCGCGCAAAGTGTTTGTTCAAAAAAACATCCTACACTGAAATGGAACAACACACGGGGGTCCCACTTGTAATTAATCAAATTTGGACCTAAAACTAACAAATCTGAAAGACGAGATTCGAACTGGCAACCTGGACTACAAAGCGTAAGTCGATAGCCTGAAACAACAACGGTTGTTGGCTTTGTCCCATAACTTGATTTTATACAGTATTACGTTGAGTAGAGTAGAGGGAGTGCCTCGTCAACACGTGCATGACCGTTGACTCACTTACTGGTGGGTCCCATGTATGCGCTCTCAATCTCTCTTCTCTCCATCACCTAACCTTTGCATGGGCACACACCAAGAGCGGCGCTGGCTTGCCGTGGTGTTATTACAACTAAAAAAATGTTTGGAAAATAGAAGAATCGCCTAGAACAAGAGACGTTGTGGCTGGTCGAGATAGAGCTAACCACATCTATCCTCCGTGCCACGTTTGCATGATGAAGCTGTGTGGCTAGTGGGGTGTTTTCGACCGACTTGCTGGGTCCCGAGGTCGAACCATAGGTACTACGTCTGATACAGTATATTTTTACACGCACATTTTTCCTCCGTGTCGAGACGTGGCACACCCTACCGCGCGGTTTCGGAGTCCTCCCGGGTGGTGCACGCATATATTCTTCCTGACGTGGGATTCCCTACCGCGCGTTTTCTAGGTCCTCCTTGGTCGTAGCGCCAAAGCAAGTAAATGAGTCATCAAATCACGAAATACCACCTTTCCCGCCGAGTACATCAGTGATGCACGGTGGCTAGCTAGTTGGGCTAGTTCGACCGATTAGCTAGGCCGCTGCCACATTTGTTTTTTCACCCCTTTTTTATCTACTTGTCGGCAGGTAAATTTAAATATCCACCGCGGTGTTTCTCTGGTGTTTGGGTGCGGCAGGATTTTTAATTTTCTGATTGACGGGAGCAGGCACGGCAGGATTATTAATTTTTTTGAGTAACGGGAGCAGGCGCGGCAGCAATTAGTCACGATGACTCCGCCTATAAAACCCATTGCTCCCTGATCTGAGAAGTCGTCGACTGGTGTTTTACCATGGTGAAAACCAAAAGATTCCCCGCTACTTGGTTGGCTCCCTCCGCCTTCCCGTAGATTGCATTGCCTTTCAGCCGTTTCGCCCCCTTTGCTTCCTCTCCCCATTGCTTCTACCTGGTGCCATGGCGGCGCAGCATATCACGGAGTCCGAGGTGAGGTGCCTGACACAGGAGCTCCAGGCCAAGGATGTGGAGCTCAGGGCCAAGGACGTGGAGCTCTGTGAGCTCAAGGAGGAGAGGAGTGCCATGCTCCTCTGTTATGCGCGGGAGTTCACGAAGCTTCAAAAGTGGCAGACATCCACCACAAAGATGCTCGAGGCGTCGGCGGCATTGCTGCATAAAGCGAGAGACACGATAGGCCATCAAGGGAGCCGGCTGGAGCACGAGCGGGCCGATCGTGATGAGGTCCAGGATCGCCTCAGCCACTTGGTGAACCAAGTTTTCATGCACGTGTTGCGGCTGCGCGATGCCTACCGTCGTGCTAGCGCGACGATGTCGGCCGTCCGGCTAAACCCGTTCGACCACCCGGTCGACTTCAACGAGTTGCGGCTTCCTGACCTGGTCGCCTTCTTCACCTATATCTCCGAGGAGCCGAGTCGTCTCCGCGCGATGGTGGGGGCTGAGCTAGACAAGGAGGGGTTGCGGGCTGCCGTCGCTGTTATCAGCGAATCCTTTCAGGGCTCCGTCACCGGAATCCATTCGTGCCATTGGACGCCGTCTTTGACGAGTTGGCTCCCGTCGACCGGGAGCGGGCTCTGCAGGCGGTTGCACCCTGCATCACCAACGTCGTGCACCTCGAGAAGTAGAGGGACTTCGGTGGTGTTTAGGCGCCCTCTGCATGGGCATGTCCATGTCTCGGCGCAACATGACCGTTGGATCAAACTCAGACGATGCAGATCAATCACTGTAACACAAAGCGTGTGGGTGTGATTGGTTGCATTCTCATCTCAATATAGTTGTTTCCTCTTCGTGTATTTGTGTTAACCTACTAGTGTGGACTCATGCACCCTTCATGCACTCTGCCAAACACCCAAAAGTGGGTCGAGAAGGGAACTTTTGCTCCCATCCCGTGCACCCTTCATACACCCTGCCTAACACTATTCGTGCTTCATATGGTTCATGTTTCGTGGAGTATTGTAGCACCGTACTCTCTGTGCGCTGTAGACCTAGTTCTGTTAACATTGATCTCACTGTTCATTCTCGACCGGACAGTCGAAAAAGCGGTACTATGTTACATATAGTTGACATGCGCACAACATCATTTGTTATCGTCACATCTTACTACACTAGCAACAAGATTATGTAGTACTGACGTATGAATCACTGCACATGCCTGGGAAGTAGAGCACTGTGTATGTTCAAGTGGCTGCCGTGTTTCGCACTCCTCCGTCGCAAGAGTGGAAGCGCTTGCTGTAATCATATTTTTCTTCAAAAAAACAGTGGACACGCTCTACCGTGCGGATCCTCCTCCAACCATGCACTAAATTACTCACTTTTGCCAACGTGTGGGACAGCGAGCACCTGGGTCCACCAGCCATGCACTAAATTACTCCGTAGTAGAGTGACGGTAGACTACCCCGATCGAAGCGCCGCAGTAATGCCCAATGAGCCATCAAATCACAAAACCCCCTCCTTTCCAGCAGTAAGTTGGACGGACGAAGCAACCATCATTTCACTCTTCTCTCTCAGCTTCCTCTCTTGAAGAAAACCCCCACTCGCTTCGCTTCTTCCTCATCTCGTTCCTCCTTTCACTCTTCTCTCTCAGCTTCCTCTCTTGGATGGACGCTGGAGCACCGGCCGACGTGATGTCTATGGCTCTGGCCAAAACCGTCGAGGCTCATGGTACGAAGAAGCGCAAGCACCCCGCCGAGACTACCATAGACAAGCTCAAAGCCATCGCCCTGTCCAAGCCCCCCTCTCCGGGATCCCTCATTAAGCAAGTCCAGGTAATATCTCTTGTTGACGATCTTTTTCTCGATCTTGATCATGTTTTTTCATCTAACACGCAGTACTAGTACTGGTAGTACAACTTTCTGGGAGATCTTGCATGTTATTTTAGTGTGCCAAATGATGGTTCTAAACTCCTCTTTTGACCAAAACATGCGAGAGGTTGACACTGATTTCTTATAGATTACTTTCAACTACTCCCTCTGTCCCAAATTTCTTGTCTTAGGTTTGTCTAGATACGGATGTATCTACCTTTGAAGAGGGTATATTTGCCCCAGTAACTTGTGTTATGGATATTGCAAGTAATCCCTCTGCTCTCATGCCTTTGAAGACATGTTCTAGTGTCTTTGTTCACTCATCTCTATGCGTATATGTAGTCATATATGGAGTTTAATATCAAAAATCATCTTATATTTCTGAACGGAGGTAGTAATAAAATGTGGTTTCTGTTTGAATTAGAACCAGGTCCGCGGTGGAGATGAAGTTCTCAAAGTCATGCCGCGTGAACTGGAAGACCTGGGCATGAGTTCTACTGTTAAACAATCCAGCTGTTGTGTCCTTGTCGCCATGTGTCCTGAACTAGTGTTTTCATGTAGCATTGTTGTCAGGCGTGTTCTCGAGGCTGTACTTGACCACAACAATTTCCTGGTTGTGCCTTCGATTACAAAGGGTGTGGTTCTTGTAAAGCTTCCCAACAAATCTAATGCGGTATGTCTTCATCATCATGTTTATGAGTGGAAAGACCACTCTGTTAGGTTCTCCAAGGTTGACGAGATGGTGATGGTGCATGTAGACATCTCTCACGAAGTCCATGGCCTAGTTAGTTACGCGGGGTTCATTGTCAGGACCCCGACTCGATGTCACATCGATCTAGCCTGTAGCACCTCATATCACTTTGCGGCCTCACGCACGGTATCCCCACGGGTGTCGCCTTACCTTTGCCCGGGACCGTTTGCGCCTTTTGGCTCACGTATATGATAGTGTCGCTAGCATCCATATGATAAGGAGCCCGGGCTGACATGACTAGTCGTAAACCCAAAGTGGCACAGACTTACAGGGACAGGCATCCATGACCCAGCATCGAACGTGTCGGTCATCAGCGAGTGAATCCAGGCTGTAGCACTGGGCTAGCAGGACTCCGGTGAACCGGGCTGTAGCGGGCTAACAGGACTCCGGTATTCATCGCGTGACATTTCCCCGAAGGGACAGACACAGGAACGAAGAAGGACACATGCCGGCCAGCCTAAGTGTTCCGG
>NC_041381.1:415496505-415502770 GCF_002162155.2 Triticum dicoccoides
TGCACAATATGATGCATGATCATGACATGGCAAAATGAATGTGTTTTGGGCTAATGCAACTAAAACCAGATTAAATGAAGTTGGTTTGAATACAAGATTCAAATTTAAACTCCATATGTGATTAATCAAATGCCATTTAATTGATTTGTGCTAAACAGCAGCTATAAGTTGTTCTAACATGCATGAAAATGGTACAGATGGATTCCTTGAATTTTTCTGATAATTTTTCATATATAATTTATTTAATTTGGAGTTACGGTTAATTTTCTATGAATTTTAGAAGTTTTAGGCATTTTCTGGATTTTTCAGAATTAAATTAAATCCAGAAAACCTATTACTGCGTCAGCATGACTTCACGGTGACGTCAGCAAGTCAACGGGCGTTGTCCAGGTCAAATCTGACCTGTGGGCCCCTTTGGTCAGTGTCACAGTGCTAGTTATGTGACTATTTAAGTCCTAACAGAAGTAATTAGCTCGCGGGGCCCGCTGTCATTGACCCTGGGGGTTAATTAGCGGGGCTGTTAACAGTTAATGACGAGCCATGTCATCTAAACCGGCGACTAAACGCCGGCGGTAAGCAGACGCGGTGGCGCTCCTCGTCTGGCCATCTCCGGCCACGAGAGGTTGCGCGGCTGGTGGCGTTCGAGAGCGGCTGCATCGGCGCTTCGGGTGGTGGCCGTGGCAAGTGCGGGGTGGGACTGTGGTGTCGGCAGCGGCGAGCGAAGCGGCGGCCGGAGCTCGGCTCCGAGCGAGCGCGGCGTTGCAATGCACAAGGGAGCAGGCTAGGCGAGCGAAGGGCACCGGGAGGAGGCCCTCACTCGCGCGCATCCAACGGTGGCCGTGGGGATGCCAGGGACGGTGTGTAGCGGTGGCGGCGGCGAGCATATGCGGCGGTGGAGCTTCGGCGTCCGTGCAACTACGGCCTAGAGGACGCGGAGAGGCCGGGGAAGAGGGGGAGTCGAAGCGGGCGCTCACAGCGGTGACGGGGAGCAACTCGGTGTAGCCGGGGACACGCTGAGGCCGCAAATTGATCGGAGGGGGCCGTCGGATCCGGAGGTTGAAGACGACGGTTGACGGCGATGCAGGGCCTCCCGGCATCCCGTAGCTCGATTGGGAGGACGAGGAGGTTTCTTCGGTGCTTCTGGAGTCGGCGGAAGGGCGAGGGGTGGCTGGTGGCCGCGAGGACGATGGGTGGCGGCCATGGCTGCTCCAGACCGAGCTCGGGGACGAGCGATGGGGGGGGGAAGGAGAGGGCCAGGGAAGGGGGAGAGTGAGCGGGAAGGTGCTGGGCGTCTCCGTGGCGCGGATTAGGACGAAGGGCGGCCTCCAGCGCGAAGCAGGAGGTGGACGGCTCCGCGATGCGCGCGTGTGTTCGCTCTTGCCTACTGGCAGGAGGAAGACGACGAGCGAGGAGGTAAGTGGGCTGGGCCAGCCAGCTACAGTGCTGGGCCACCAGTCTGGACAGGTAAGCGCCAAGTAGTTTCTGCTCTTTTTTTTTATTTCTGTTTTGTTTTTCTTTTATTTAATTCTTTTGCCACTGTTTTGAATTAAAAATAATAATTCAAACAATACCAAAGCTCCTCTGAATATTTTATATTGCTAGATGGACTTTTCCAAAAGCTTATAAAATATTTCAGGGGTATTTGAAATTATATTCTAATTATATGAATATAATTCAAATTCAAATAGCTAATGAATTAAATTCAAAGTCACAAAAATAAATCCTCCTAAAATGTTCAATATTTTGGTTGGGACCAGAACCCTTGCCAAAAATTATCAAACATTTAGGAAGAGCATTTTGGAACAATGAATGAGATTTTTAGGGTTTTTGCCCTTCTTTTATCTAGGGTTTTGAGGCTTTCAAAATTCCTCAATTCAAGCTTCAAAAATATAGACATGATGCACACATGAAGCTAGCCTAGAGCACTACCAGCAGCTAGGGATGTGACAACTCACCCCCACTAAACAAGAATCTCGTCCCGAGATTCAAGCGTAGGGTAAGATGAAGGGGGAACGCAACTAGTACAATCTTCACGATCCAGGTTGCACTTTGAATGAACGTTGATTCGATCACCATCATTGTCTTGAAGTCTTGCCTTGAAAATTCCTGTCAACATGACATGGAGGGAAGAAGGAGACTCTAGAAGGGTCAATCTTCTCGAAGGTCGAACAACTCAAGATTAACTTACGGAATGAGACATAGAACCATCTTTCGGGTTGAGACACGAGATACACATCAATAGGGGTGGAAGAAACGGATGACGAAGGTTCACTAGGTAGACAACAATTTCATACCTAAGAAGGTGGTAAACGATTGTCAACGTAGCGAGGAGTTGAGTTGCCATGATACCATAACGATACACCTTAGGGAAGGTGACTTGTGGATATATCCCCTTAAGTGGCAAAAAGAATTACTTTTGATTCAGAGATCATTGAAACTCTTCATACCAGCCTAAGGCAATTCACAACGATCGTTTGGAAGGGGTCGGTAGAATGGCATACTCGGACTTGGATGATGTGGATTACCTTGTTGAAGACAACGTAATGGATGAATTTGCTTATCACCGGAAATGGAAGAGACCCATGGTAGAATGGCACATTGGCGGTGCAAGCTAGGAACAAAATGCAAATGCTAGGAATGATTCTGGTAACTGGGGAAGAACCCAACAATAGGGAGTGAATTCACTGTTTGAAGAGGTCATAGCATTGCCGAGGAAACTGAGAGTAATCCCAGTTAGAGCCGATGATAACACGTAACGCTTGTGCGTGCTCTCAAGAACTTGAGCATTTCCATATTCATCAAGGTTTTACCAACATCCGTGTCAAGGGTCCGGCAACACAACTTGCTACCATGATGAATGATGATGGAGGATGTAGATGCAAAGAAAGATAACACCTTCTCAGATTTCATCTTAGCGAGGCCAAGGAAACAAAATCTGGATGATCGACCGAGAAACATTTAGCACTCCGCTTCTAATGTTCTCCTTGATGTGCTAGTGTAACCCATTCATAGAAATGGTCTGGTATCTAGGACATCAAGTAAAAGGTCAGACTTCGGGATCTCAAAATCCATAGGGGCAACTAGGGAGTAAATCCTACGAAATCCCTATGGGGAGGGGTGGCCAACTTCCTCAAACAAGATACTATAATAATAGGTCTACCGGATGGGTGTGTTGGCCACGACATCCACCTTACCGGTTATCGAGAGACCAATATTATAGTTCTTAGGGAAATGTTCCAACCATCATATCTGCCTGAGATTCAGCTCTGGTTGGTGTTAGGATATTCCAGGCTCATCGAGTCTTAGGAAGAAAAATGAAAGTTTGCAACACAAATCGACGAGATGACGTTGCGGGATTCTCGGGAGATGAACTACGATAGCAAGCTCCAAAACATGAGCTGGTTCTGCTACAAACATGTGAACACGTTGTCCCAGACAAGCATGACCACGTGGTAGTCTTATAATAAAACACTACCGAGTTCAGGAGGGGGAACCATCAACGAGGGTATCGAAGTTCTTTCATAAGTCCGGATTAGCTCTTATGAAGGAACTCCTTCTCCTTGAACAAATCAATCAGTGGCTTGGTGTGCTAGGGATACATATAGATTGAAGGTTGCAAGTCTTCAAACCACAGCATTCTTTGCACGTGTGCATGACTGATTTGGAATGATTCCAAAGAAAGCAACATTGACTTTCTCGAATCCACGGCGGCAACTTGCATCAGATGCACATGAATTAAAGGAAGTCACTACCTTCATCCAAACATATGCTTCATGAGCTAGCATGAACAAATGCTTTCAAAAGTTTCCAACACTAGCTTAATGTTCAGCAAAATTATGGAGAAGACAAGGATGTTGTCAATGGGCTCAACAACAATTCATCCGGGTTTCCTTTTAAAAGGAATTCCATAGTTAAGTGAACACGGTGATAGCATTGGTCAGACCAAAGATGTAATGGTGTATGCTCGAGGGATCAACCACGAGTAGGACAACATTACGAGCATCGTTGGTACTGATTTGATTTGACGATAGCCCACACTCAAATCAAGGGATTGATAAGACAATAGGTCCAGCAACTGATCACAGGGACCAATCGATGAAGATATCATCTTTCTTCAACACACACTACACAAGAATATCCCTTTGGAACGAACTAAGTCAGACAAGTTTTTATCTTCCAACTCTCCAAGTTGTTGTCCAGCTTAACCAACTAGCTCAGGGATATCTAACACCGATTCTTGGAAAGAAGGTGGTTCATAAGAAACCAACTTGATCACGGGCTCAACATAACGGTCAGGTGACGACCTGGTAGTACTTCCGAGAAGATCTTCGGAAAATCACGAACCACCGATATGTTACTAAGCTCGAGAACAATCTTGCTTTTCAGGGCAAGATGATATGATCAAATGAGCGAGGACTTGACAAATCCTAACTCATCAATCAAAGAGTGCACCAGGAAATAAGGACAAGGTAGCACGATCAATCTTAGAATGGTGATTCAATAACCAACATACTAAGAATAAAATTATTATCCTTTAACTACCAAGCAACGAGGTTGCTAGGAGTATTGATTTCACACATCACAATTCATTTGTCGGTATTCCGGTTGCATCAACACGGAACCGAGGAATGAACAGTGATGGCAAGAAGTGTCACTGTACCAAGAGTTCATGGGATGGTGTGCAATTCCTATAACAATCTCGATATAAAATATGTAATACTCCAAGGTAGAGCAGAACCAAAAGCTGGATTGGCATTTGATCTGCGGAATACAACTACTTTGACCCAATCCTAGATATGGAAGAGGTACTGGAGTTTGTTTCTCCTAGTCATTCCGGAATAGAATGGCTTGACAGACCACAAGAGTCATAGGCATCGATGAACGAACGCACGCATACTCTTGACTATCAATTGATAGACGAGGGTCAGAATGCAACTAAAGAGAACAACTCAAAGGAACATATAACTTTCTGAGTTGTGGATGCATAGATTAGTATGTCGAACCAAGTTCAACATATTTCTTCCGGATAACCCATGCAGAAAGGTAGAACTGGCAGAGTCACGATTTATGAATGGAGAACTCCTCAAGAATAATCCTGTTGTGATATTTCAGTTCAACGAGGAACTTCTGCCATAAGTAGTTCATGGTATTTGGAAGAAGAAGATACCACGGACTTCAAGGACTATCGCAAAGGTTACTAATATCCTGAAGGCACTAACAATTACTATCAACACGAAGTAGGTGGAGTGAATCTCGGGTTCAAGAACCCAGGAACAGAATACCTATTACTAAGTAGCATCATGGAATGCTTTCGAGGATAAAGGCCAGAATCATCACACTGGGACACCAATCATGGCTAAATTACTAGGTGATCCCCTAAGACACCTAGGGTCATAATAATAGCTCCAACATATATGTCAGGGCAATAAATTACCTCAACTCAACAATTAGTGTGATTGAGCTGGCATAAAGGAACATCAAAACCAGAGGGAAAGGATTTTGCAAATTGCTTCAAACTATTTAGAAACCTGGGATGACTCGGACAGCATAACGGCTGTAAATGCTCAGAAAAGATTTGAGACATTCACAAAATGGTGGCATAACCACTCAGAAGCACAATATCAAGGTTCCGAGATCAACAATTAACATACGAAAGTAGTAGGAACTGAACTGAGACTTAAATCCAACAATCTTATAAGTCTACTGATTAGTAACACGTGATCCTAATAGAAAGAAGAGATAGCCTAGTTCTTAATCCCCGCAGGAAAGATAAGATGACTCAGATCAGAAGGCCATGAGGTATAAGGAGTAAAAAGAGCCTTACGTTCCATCCCACAATCAATTCCCTTATATAACTAAAGAATTTCTAGACTCAACTTCGACCAGTTTGGCTTAGTAATCCTACAGGCAGTCAAGCTCTGATACCAATGCTGTCAGGACCCCGACTCGATGTCACATCGATCTAGCCTGTAGCACCTCATATCACTTTGCGGCCTCACGCACGGTATCCCCACGGGTGTCGCCTTACCTTTGCCCGGGACCGTTTGCGCCTTTTGGCTCACGTATATGATAGTGTCGCTAGCATCCATATGATAAGGAGCCCGGGCTGACATGACTAGTCGTAAACCCAAAGTGGCACAGACTTACAGGGACAGGCATCCATGACCCAGCATCGAACGTGTCGGTCATCAGCGAGTGAATCCAGGCTGTAGCACTAGGCTAGCAGGACTCCGGTGAACCGGGCTGTAGCGGGCTAACAGGACTC
>NC_041381.1:415505715-415540145 GCF_002162155.2 Triticum dicoccoides
TTTTTTTTATTTCTGTTTTGTTTTTCTTTTATTTAATTCTTTTGCCACTGTTTTGAATTAAAAATAATAATTCAAACAATACCAAAGCTCCTCTGAATATTTTATATTGCTAGATGGACTTTTCCAAAAGCTTATAAAATATTTCAGGGGTATTTGAAATTATATTCTAATTATATGAATATAATTCAAATTCAAATAGCTAATGAATTAAATTCAAAGTCACAAAAATAAATCCTCCTAAAATGTTCAATATTTTGGTTGGGACCAGAACCCTTGCCAAAAATTATCAAACATTTAGGAAGAGCATTTTGGAACAATGAATGAGATTTTTAGGGTTTTTGCCCTTCTTTTATCTAGGGTTTTGAGGCTTTCAAAATTCCTCAATTCAAGCTTCAAAAATATAGACATGATGCACACATGAAGCTAGCCTAGAGCACTACCAGCAGCTAGGGATGTGACATTCATCCCGTAGGTCGGTGGCAAAAAATTGTCTGCAGAGTTTAATTAGTGCAACTTTGCTTGTCTGTAGTAAGTACTATTGTTCAGTACTTGATTTGTGTTTGTGAACCCTATATTGTTTACTAGTACTGTCGCTTTTGTTGTGTGGTCAGTCCTGAGAACAGTCTATGTTAATGTCTGTCCACTCAATTCAGTCTGTATATTTTGAAGTATCCAGATGATCTTTTTTGTGATGACGGTTTATCAATTATGGTTACACTCCAATATATGTATGCATCGCAGGGTTTATCGCACCCACCAGGATTTCCAGTCCCATGGATGTTCGATCCATATGATTTGTCACGACCTTTGGACGGTCCTGCTTGTGGGAGTAGGCGGGGCCCCTGCATGCCACCCGTAGTTGGACGATCAATCTTCTGTTTAGTACTTCAACATAGTGATTTCCTGGTAAGGATTCACTCATGTCACATCAAGTAAAACTTATTGATTTACTGTCTAAATCTTATTGATTTAATGTCATGTTTTCTTTCTTTTCCTGCAATTTTATGATGCGGGTTTTGCCATGTGAGATTCATCACAGAATAAATCGTTTGGTTTGCTCTATGATGGTTATTTTTGCAGGTTTCGCTTCTTATGTCGTGTCAGTAACGAAGGCACTGTCCATCACTTATATTACTGGAAAAAATTGGATCAGTCTGTTGTTTGAGTACAAACTGAATCCCTATGATGAACTGTAGTTTGGTTTAACAAAAACGCCACAATTAGTCACTCTCGCATTTAAAAGAAATGAAGAAAAAAACTGGATCACCGTCACGGATCCTAGTCAAGTTAGAAAGCTGATCATAGCAGACCAGACACGATCGTCGCTGTCTCGCACATCGGTACCACCTTCAGCAATGGATCGAGCACCGGCAGTTGCTCTAGCACTGACAGCGGCAGCAGCTCAGTCTGGTCCAGCTGAGGATTGGGCACCGACCGCGTCAGCGGATCAGTCTGATCTACCGGAGGATCGGGCATCGACACCGGCACCTGCTCCGACACCGGCACCAGCTCTACAAGGAGCACCATCTCCGGAAGTAGCAACGGCTTCGGCACCTGCACCAACACTTGCACTTGCATCTGCTCCGGCTCGTGCAGCGGCAACCAAACGAGCAGTTGCACCGGCAATAGACTGGGCTGCAGTTCGCACTTCATATACCAAAGTCTTTACAAAAACCAACATGTCCACCTTCTTGGTAAGCATTGGCCGCCCAAGTGCTTCGTTATTTTTACTTTCCATGTTGTTTCATGATTCACTGTGTTGATCTAATTGTTTGGGTATGTCTTTTTGTTTGCAAACAGAGAATTCCTAGAGCAACGAGGGATTCGTTGAACAATCCGGGCGACCGCGACCAAGTTTCACTTACCATGCGCAGCCTTGGTGTGAATGAACTTGCTCAATATACCATAAGTACAAAGGATGGTCGCATGATGATTGATGCTAAAGGATGGTTAGGGTTCAAATTTAAATCATATCTTGCGATAGGGGATGATGTCAAAATCGAATTTTCTCGGCAAGGAGAGCTGGTCCAAATCAACTTTGAAATTCTTCAGTAGCAGCACGCAACTGCCGAACTGATCTATCCTCCAAGAGATTTTGATGTAATAATCTGGCATGGTGAAACAAGTGTCCTATGTGTATAAGTAGTACGACAGTATTATTTATCACATGGTATATCATTGATAGAATTGCAACTCTCATTGCTGGTTAGGAACTGTCGTTCAATTTCATTCCAACAGTTGTCGTGCTTTATTCAATTTTGTGTATTCGCCTTGCGACAGCATCTAAAACCAGTGCCGTACCGATCGCTTGCAATATGAAAAGCGCTGAGGTAGAACACATGGGCCCTCAAACATGCAGGGTGGTCTTGTGACCCAAAGTCCAGAACCATGAGCCTGTCTGAGTATTATATTCTCAGTTGAACCCCCATAATGCACGTGCGTTGCACGTAACATCAAGATGCATTTGTATGAGTATTTTATCTTGTGAGAGAAAAGGATGAACGAGGGAAGGCCTTATTTGCAAATGTGGAGAGGTGTGTGGGTACCTTTTGGCAAAATTTCCATAGTTTCCTTCCTATCCGTCAGATATAAATCGGACGGCCTATATTGCAGGATGGCAGGCACACCATCATCACCAACTCGTCTATACTGTGTTAAAAACAACTCTATTTTTTATAATTACTAGCAAGATGCCCGTGCGTTGCACGGAACATCAAGATGCATTTGTATGAGTAGTTTATCTTGTGGGAGAAAAAATGAATGAGGGAAGGCCTTATCTGCAAATGTGGAGAGGAGTGCGGGTAAATTTTCATAGTTTTCTTCCTACCCATTAGATATAGATCAGACGGCCTATATTGCAGGATGGCAGGCACACCATCATCACCAACTCTGCTTTTTATAAGAAAAAAATAGAGAATATATATATATTCCCCTTGATTTTTCTTATGTATAAAGTTGTGATATAAAAGATTTGTATATTTATTTACAGAGGGAGTATCTCTCTGTCAAAAATATATTTATGTGTAACTAGTTACTCCTGTCTTTCTACTTCCTTTCGCTGATATGTGGGGCAACCGGCAATGGGGTCCACATGCCATATGCACAAATTAGAGTGCACAACTGCACGGTAGACACACCACGGTCGTAGCGCCGCAGTAATGCCCAATGAGCTGTCAAATCACCCCGGTTCCAGCTTTAGCAGTAAGCTGGACGGACGAAGCGGCAATATTTCACTAGGCCTGAATCCCCTTCTCCCTCGTCTGCTTGTTCAGAGAAAACCCCCTCTCGGCGATTGCATAGGGTTTTCTCATGGAGAACCAGGTACGGATTCTTCATCCATCCCCGATAAATCCAAGTCCATTGGTCGCAGGTAATCCAAGGATGGCAGCCACTGCCGTTGATGCATTTTTCTTCCTACTGAATCTAGTGTGTTTTATTTGCAGTGCCCAAAGTGCGAGGACCCTACAGGTTTCTGCGCCCTCGGCGAGACGCCACACTTGTTCCTTCTCATCCTAACACAGGATTTTAAAATGCGCATAGTATGTTCCTAGAATCCTCTTTTCTATCCGGGAGGGTGGGATTTGTTTGAACATGCTGTCGACTAATTTGGAAATTTGGATTGCTATATTTGGATAAAAGGTAGTACTAGTACGATGGTCAACACTGACGTGAAGGAGGAAGTTATTTCTAGATTTGGATAGGGAATACATTGTGTTCTCATATTATTTTTCCTGCAGTGCATTATTTGCTCTGCCAGAACACATGTACTCAAGATGCTCGGCCTTGCCATAACTGAATACACTAGTTTAATGGTCACCGTGAAGACAAGCCATGGATATAAGTTCCGAGTTGGGTTCATGAACCAAGAAGATCGCTGCTTTTTTTATGGCCGAACTTGGATAAACTTTCTCAAGTGTTACGGACTGAAAGTTGGCGCATGAATGTTGATGGAAATAGCAGAACCTGGTCTCATCTTCACTGTGATCTTCCACCCCGACGTCGTTCCAATTGTTCATCCATGTTAGTTTTGTATCTGGTTCTTGCTTGTTGCCTCGATTACTTCTTAATCCACCTATTCTGTCTAACTAATCACAATTTAACTTTAGAAGTAGCAACGAATCTCTCACGAAGATGCTACTTCTAACTAATATTTTCTTATAATTGGTGGCACATGTAGGTTCTTTCAGAGTTAAGCAGGCTGCTCGTTTGTTATTCTGTAATAACTCGGCTATTACTGATGGCACTGAAGTTGACTAGGACGACATCCACAAGTTCCTACACTTTATTGATCGTCTTGAGGTCCTTGTGGGGCGTTTCAATGGTGGAAGGCCACGTGGGATATGTGTGCCACTGCTGCACTCGTTGAACAGGTCCAATTGTGTCAAGAAACTTATGGTACGAGCTGTTTTCTGTTATATATGTTGTTCATAAACTATTGCTTATACACAGTTTTACAGCTATAATCTTCTTGAAACAGAAACTGCTCACTTCTATTGTTCCTATACAAATGCCTGACCATGGTTGGGTCAGACTTGCGCTTGGTCACAACATGATGTTTATGTCGACCTACTCCATTCCCCTTGGAGGTGAAAAGATACTTATTCATGGGTGGTCTCAAATAATGAAGGCCCGTCCATCTTGGAGAATAGGACAGAAGATTATGTTCATGCTTTTCCATGGCTCTAAAGCGAATATCCTGTTTATTGACCACTTTGCGAGATGAAGCCCCTTTCAGAAGGTTGTGGATGTGCGGGCTGGCGCCTGGGCCTTGTCCTGGGGCTTGGCGGCCTCACCCTTGGTTACCTGTAGGCAAAGTAGCACTGTTCGAGGTGTGCTTTGTACGGTTGAACCTGTATAAGTACTCATACTGCTTTCAACTTTGGTTGTTAAGTGCCCCTGATGGTTTCAGTTAAGATTGTTAAGTACTCCTGCTGCTTTTACAGTCTGTCGTGTTGCTTCAGTCCTGTCTTCTTCCAGCCGCCAAAACCAAACCAGTGCCGGCGGGGCCATCTGCTTCCGCCTCCCACGGCTGGTTGCGCCTCAGCGCATGCATCGCCACCCCACCGTCTCCTAAATCGTTAACGCCGATGTCCTTCGCGCCCTTTGGCGCGCTCGCCACGGTGCCGCCCTCTCGCATTGTCAACATGGTCAACAAACAACAGGAATCGGCAGAAGTATGTGGAGAGGATGACAGTAGGGGCCCACCATGTCAGTGTATGGAAAAATAAAATGCTTCCTCCTAGTGTTTTCCTGACATCTGGGACCCACGACATTGTGAGCGTATATAGTCAATAGACAAGAGAACAACACAAGATCGGCTGACACCTGGGATGTAGCTGCTCGAGCAGTATTTTTTTTGTTATTCTTGAGACGGAGCAAGGTTTGAACTGGGCTGTGGCCCGTCTAGCCCAGGCTTATATTTTATGTTCACCATGTGACCAGCCCAGCTACTTTTTCTTTGTGAAAATCAGCCCAGTTTATATTTTCTGAAGAATACCCAATCCAAGCCTACTTATTTTTCTACGCCCTGATGGGCTGCAACTCTTTCAAGATGCCTGCAAATCTTGAAAGTAATATGAAATGGGTTGTAAATATAAAAACAGATGACAAATTGGCAATTATTTTGTAATTTCTGAATTTTTTCACATTTTCAGATTCCTATTTCACTGGGCATTAACCTAATTTAAGTATATCTTCAAAGTACTTTAAATCTAGCTCGACATTTCAGTATTAAAAATAGTTTGGAACCCACAGAAATATGGGAAATTGGCCCTGGCCAACCAAAAAAACGACTGCAATAAATTGCATAAGAAGTTGCAATGAGCAATATATAAATTATTAAAAAAAAGAGTGGTCTGACTTGTGGCCTGTTAAGTTGACGTGTATGAAAGATTTTCTTAGTTATTATATACGTCAACAAACATTCTAGCAGACGTAACCGTTGGATGTCAATACAATGGCCGTCGTGTTTCTTCAATCTCTGATCTTCTTGCTCCAGCCGCCAAAGCAGCGCCGGCGGGACCGCCTACTCCCGCCTCCCGTGGCCGACTGTGTTGTCGCATAGGTGATACGTCTCCAACTTATCTATAATTTATGAAGCATGCATGCTATTATAGTATCTGTTTTGGATGTTTACGGGCTTTATTATACACTTTTATATTATTTTTGGTTCTAACCTATTAACCGGAGGCCCAACCCATATTGTTGTTTTCTTGCCTATTTCGGTGTTTCGAAGAAAAGGAATATCAAACGGAGTCCAAACGGAATGAAACCTTCGGGAAAGTTATTTTTGGAACGGAAGCAATCCATGGGACTTGGAGTGCACGTCAGAGAAGCTTCGAGGAAGCCACAAGGTAGGGGGCGCCCACCCCCCCCCTAGGCGCACCCTCCACCCTCATGGGCCCCTCGTGGCTCCCCTGGCCGACTTCTTTCGCCTATATATCTCCATATACCCTAAGAACATCGAGGAGAACAATAGATCGGGAGTTCCACCACCACAAGCCTCTGTAGCCACCAAAAACCAATCGGGACCCTATTCCGGCACCCTGCCGGAGGGTGTATCCCTCACCGGTGGCCATCTTCATCATCTCGATGCTCTCCATGACAAGGAGGGAGTAGTTCACCCTCGAGGCTGAGGGTATGTACCAGTAGTTGTGTGTTTGATCTCTCTCTCTCTCTCTCTCTCTCTCTCTCGTGTTCTTGATTTGGCACGATCTTGATGTATCGTGAGCTTTGCTACTATAGTTGGATCTTATGATGTTTCTCCCCCTCTACTCTCTTGTAATGGATTGAGTTTACCCTTTGAAGTTATCTTATCGGATTGAGTCTTTAATGATTTGAGAACACTTGATGTATGTCTTGTGTGGGATACCCGTGGTGACAATGGGGTATTCTATTGATCCACTTGATGTATGTTTTGGTGATCAACTTGCGGGTTCAGTGACCTTGTGAACTTATGCATAGGGGTTGGCACACGTTTTCGTCTTGACTCTCCGGTACAAACTTTGGGGCACTCTTTGAAGTACTTTGTGTTGGTTGAATAGATGAATCTAAGATTGTGTGATGCATATCGTATAATCATGCCCACGGATACTTGAGGTGACAATGGAGTATCTAGGTGACATTAGGGTTTTGGTTGATTTGTGTCTTAAGGTGTTATTCTAGTATGAACTCTATGATAGATTGAACGGAAAGAATAGCTTCATGTTATTTTACTATGGACACTTGAATAGATAGATCAAAAAGGATGACTTTGAGGTGGTTTCGTACCCTACCATAATCTCTTCGTTTGTTCTCCGCTATTAGTGACTTTGGAGTGACTCTTTGTTGCATGTTGAGGGATAGTTATATGATCCAGTTATGTTATTATTGTTGAGAGAACTTGCACTAGTGAAAGTATGAACCTTAGGCCTTGTTTCCTACCATTGCAATACCGTTTACGCTCACTTTTATCGCTCGCTAACTTGTTGTTTTTATAATTTCAGATTACAAATACCTTTATCTATGTAACATCCCAAAATTCTAAATTTTGGAATGTTATAAACAAATAGATAGATTTGATTGTTGTGTGATTGATTGACTGAAAGTGAGTGAATTCAAAACTTTTGAAAGTTAAATGAGAGGGAATAAAAGGACTTTCCCAAACTTTCATTTTGCATTTTGATCTCCATGAATTCAAATTCTTTTCACCACAAAACCCTGGAGAGAAGATGACATGACTTCTTCAATTTATTTAAATGACAAGGGGTGTTGAAAATAATTGAATTTCATTTGGAAAATATTTCTAACCCAGGAACTTTATGCAACTCAATGATTTTCACGAGCGAAGCTAAAATGACTTCTTCAAAACATATGAAATATGAGTTGGGAGTTTCAAAGAATTAAATTCAAAGTTCTTTTGAGTTTATTTTCAATTTGGAGTTATTTGAGTTTTATTCAAATTATTTTTCTTCCAAAAATAAAATACATGGAAATTAGGGTAACATGATTCCCTACAGTAGAAAATTGGGGAGAAATAAATTTGAAACCATTTTGGTATTTTTTTAGAATGATTTTATTGTGTTTTAAATAGGTCAGTAGCACTCTTTGTTTTATTTGAATTTGTGTGGATTTTATTTGAAGATAGATTAATGTTCATGTTGTGGAAAATCTTTTTCTGAAAATTTTGATATATTATATGCCTATATAATATATTTATTTATTTCGTTTTATTATTTTTGTTTGCCTGTAAAACGTTTTAAAAAAACTTCCCTCCGCCGAACTGGGCCGGCCCAGCTCCTGCCAGGCCAAGGCCGAGCCCAGCGCGCCGCCCCTCTCCTTTCCGAGCGGGAGTCCCGCTCGGGCACGCCGTCAGCCGCCGTCGTGGCTGACTCGGTCGCCGCCCGCGCCATGCCCCTTCTCCATGCCACCGCCGCCCTCCTCTCCTTAAATATCGGGCCCTAGGCCTCGTCTCTCTCTCTCTATTTTACCCCACATCTAGCCGCCGCCAGCGGCGAGATCCGCCGCCGCTGCCTCGCTCCGTCCCGTCCCCGCGGACACCGCCGATGCCGCCATCCTCCTCGCCTCGCCGCGCTGCCCCTCCCCGACCCCTCCGTTGCCCTCCTCGATGACTGGAACTGCTGCCCCGGCCAGACCCGAGCTGCCACCGCCGTCTCCCTCGTCGCCGGCGACTTCCACTGCCGCGGTAACTCCCCGCTCCTCCCCCACCGTTAGATCTGGATCCAATGGACCAGATCGATTCTATTTTTTTAAACCGTTTTCTGCTAAATAGCGAACGTTCATTAGTTAAGCCTCTATAGTGGACGAATTCGTCGCTTATGCTTCTGTAGCGAACGTTCGTTCGATAGGATTTTTTTCTTTTTATTTTAGTTTCAGCCAGGGACCCGTTTGTAAATATTTTATTTACAGATTACCCCTGATTTTCAAACGACCACATCTTTTTACTCGTTTGTCCAAATCCAACGAAACCAATGCCCACTTCTTCGTTATGATCCCCTCAATCCAGATAAACAACTTAAACATGTTTTTGACAATTTAAAAATTGAGTTTAGTTCAAATTAATATTCAATCTTGTTTCATCTGTAACTTGAGTTTCGTAACTCCGTTTGAGTTGATTCTTTTTGCAAATTGAAGCTCTTGACCTAAACTTCCTTATAAGGCCAAATTCATATAATTTTGGTACCGTTAGAAATTGTTTTATGTTGCAAGAGTTATTTGCTTGGTTTTGATGTTTTCTGAATCGTTTTCTTCGTTCTTTTCGATTCTTCTGAGTGATTGCTTATGTGTGGTTACTATTGCTTGCTTAAGATAGATTGAATGGAGTGAGACGAATAGAACTATCAGGAGTTCTGAGTGCGAAGAATCTTCATCAACATTGCAGACAAGTTCACACTTTGATCCTACCTCTTTTACTACCCAGTTTTATTGCATTAGATCAATCCTCAAACATTGCATGATTAGGATCTAATTAAACTGTGGGATGGGAAGTAGTTGAGGTAGTACCTATTACCTGTTTTACTATCAAACCTTTGGAAGTTACTTCTACGTTTGCTTATCATGCCATGCTATGCTATTAGACGTGGATTGGGTGAGTGATATCCATGACAGATGTGAGTTTTGTTAATTTAATGGTTTATCTAAGGTGGCAACTTAAATACACATCTGGGTGGATTGAGGTACCTGGGTTTCCAGGATTTGCCTGTTTCTTTTTGGACCGCCACCCAGGCTCAAAGGGATCATGAGATTATTCATGCTAGAAACTTCCGTGTGCAGCCACAAGCCATTATGGGCTCTGGCATAGTTGATTAAGTCATGCGAACTCTTACAGGGTAGACTAGCAGATGTAGGGGAAAGTAGGTGTACCGGTCTACCCATCGTAAGGTGCTAGCGCTTCTGAAAGACTATGTCTCGGTCATCCGTTTCTCAAACACCATGTAGTGCGAGAAATCCAACGGAGGCGATCGAGTCTTGTGGGGAAAAGTGCGCAAACCTCTGCAGAGTGTACAAACTAATCATGATTAGCCGTGTCCCCGGTTATGGACATCTTGAGTATCTAGTACTTGGATTATCATGTTGATCTCATCATGTTACTTATAAATAATTTTGTTGGGTTTTAATGATGATGCTTAATTGGGATTGAGAATGCTGTCAACCATTCTCAATGTTTAACAACTACCATGATAGTTAATCAAAATTTATTCCTTTGCAGTAGGGAAAATTGGCTTTTCACAAAACATTATAAACTTAGAGCTTTCCACCAGCCAAATATGCATGTAGTGATACTTATTATTCATCATTGCTCTATGGTGTGAATTTGCCAGTACATTCAATGTACTGACCCATTGTGGCTGCAACGTCTCATGTTGTAGGATCTTACAACGAGTAAGTGATACGTTAGGGTTATGATTTCTACACTCAACTTTGCCGTTGGTGTTGATGGGAATCCACAACCCTGTTACTTCCGCTATTTGGATTGAGGTAATAGCATTTACATTACTTTATACATGTGATTTACCTCTGTTATAAATCCTCGAGTATTGTGTGTGTCAGCATACCGATCCAGGGATGACACTTAAGCACAGAGACTTGACCCATTTGGGTCGGGTCGCTACAAGATGGTATCAGAGCACATGTTGACTGTAGGACGTGACCCTAGAAATTGGCAAGCCCATAGGAAAGCTTTTTCTCCACAACTTTCTTTTCAAAAAGGATCTTTTACCTCTCTTCTCTTCTGAGCCTATTCAAATATTCCCTTTTCGAGAGACTATACTGTCGTGGAATTGTCACGTCAGATGTCCTCGTGAAAGGACTTAGTTGTGGAGCCATCGCAACTAGGAAGCTTGAAGGGGTTAATCGGGACAAAGGACTCGAGAGGGTTTATACTAGTTCGGCCCCTTACGGTGAAGGTAAGGCCTACGTCTAGTTGGGTTGGTATTGGTGTTTCGATAACCAGGGAGCGAGATACGCTATGCCTGGCTCTCGATGAGTTGTTTCTTGCCCTAAGCCGCCAGCGGGTCGTCCCCTTATATACACGGGTCGACGCCCTACGGCTTACAGAGTCCCGGTCGGCTCATAAACAATGTCCGGCTCGATGACTAGTTAAGTCTATCTTATGATACAAGTAACATTATTACAGCGGGTTACTACAATGGGCCTTAAGTCGCTTGCGGGCTTTAAGCTCTCGATGAACCGCCATCTTCATACTTCGTCTTGGGCTTCTCTCTGGTGAGTCCTCTTTGCGTAACCCGGCCCCACCTGGGCGGCTTACACAAATAGTTATATCCCCAACATTAGGCCCCAGATTGATTTGAATCGGTTCATGTCAATCTTAAAATACCTTATGAACCACCTTGCAGTCTTTTATCTTGCGTGAAGGATTTTAACCCACCGTGACGTCATCGTCTAACTCTGGGTTAAATCTCTGTGACGTATTCTTCATTAAAGCTTTATTTTTTATAACGTCACATCTTCAACGGATCTTTGTTTCTACTGACCATCCCGAGAATCGAGGCGCCAGAGCCGCTGGATAATGAATGTTATCTCCTCGTTTTTTGCGCCCGCCCGGTCAGTCTTTCCTTATAAATAGAGCGACCTAGGTCTTCCCCAGTCGTCTTCTTCCTCTTGCCTCCTCCCGTGCTCTGCCGCTGCCACCATCGACCCTCTCGTCGTCACCGACTCAGGCCGCTGCATCGGCCTGACTCCGACCAGAGATTGACGACGAACCTCCGCGGTGCATCCGCATCTGTGAGATCTTCTCATTTCCTTTCTCAGATCCGCGTTAGGTTCTTGCCGAGTTCGTCGGTGTTCATCACTGCCCGACGCAAACCTTCTCTAGTTCTTTCCTCCAACGCCCTGTTTAGACCGTAAAAATTACATAGAACTGCTGCGGTGCTTACTTGTATTGATCTCGCGTAGGAATAGATCTCATTTCCCTTGCGTAGAACCCCTTTCCGAGTATATGAGCTTCTCTGCTCTGTTTTTAGGTCTAGGAAAATTTCTTTCCAGGGCAATATTTTGATCCAGAGTAATAACTGTCTTCTGTGAAACTTGTTTTCATCACCCGGAAAACCTCCTCTGGTAAATGTCCTGAAATACAACTGTCGAGGTATCCGACTTAAACAGATGATACAGAACCTTGACTGCTCCTCATGACCCGGAAAAATTTTGAATTGCACTTGATACTTGTAGTGGCTTAAATACTGTTGCACAGTCATCCTTATATCATTAGGCCCCTCATTAAGCCGCCACTTTAATCAAGATTTTCCTCCCGGGTTAAAATTGAACCAGATCTTCTTGTTTTTCCATAGGCCAATTGCTGTGATGGCTCCTAAGGCTACCAAGGCCCCTGTAACTTGCAATTGGGTTCCATCCACAGTGACCGATAGCAAACTAGCTGAGTTTGTAAAATCTGGGCATCTGCCAAAAAAGGACGTCATATCGTACCGTGCCCCTGACCTGTCTGAAGAAAAGCCTCTCCCCAAAGCAGGGGAAGTAATAATTTTTACGGATCATATGAGCCGTGGATTTGCTCCTCCCGGCTCAAAATTCTTCAGAGAGGTTTTAAATTTCTTTGACCTTAGACCTCAAGACATCGGACCCAATTCCGTGTCAAATATTTGCAATTTTCAAGTCTTCTGCGAGGTGTACCTGGGAGAGGAGCCAAGTCTGCTTTTGTTCAAGGAACTTTTTTATATGAACCGGCAAAATGAACGTGCCAACGGGCCCAGCCTTGAACTTGGCGGCATCTCAATCCAGCGACGGAGAGACTGTCTTTTCCCTTATGCTGAGCTACCGAGTCACCCCAAATCTTGGAACCAGACGTGGTTCTACTGTCAGGACACTTCTCCGGCTGATGAAAAGCCTCTGCCCGGCTTTTGCGCCCTGCGCCTTGAATCTAATCATCCGCTACCAGACAAGCTGACAACCCTTGAACGCGTGCCTCTTAATTCCACCATCAAGAAGATTAAAGCTCTATTGGGAAATGGTTTAAATGGCATCGATCTGGTCTGGGTCTGGGTCACTTGGCGTATACTTCCATTAAGCCGCCGTCCCGGCTTAATGTGTACTTATACTGGAGAAAAGACTGATCCGCAACGCCATAGCCCTGACGACTTACTAGATGACGTGGTGGATGCTACAACCCAGTCACTGCTGAAGGAGGGCACTGTGACGAGCAACGCCTTTGGTTTACTTCCGTTTTGCAAGAATAACCCGGACCCTGCGGTAAGTTATCAATCATAACAAATGTTTATGGATAGATGATACCTTTCTTGATACTCATAATTCTTTAACTTTTTCCATAGGCTGGTGATGACTTTTGGAAAGCCAAATATGACCATGAAGCTGCCAAACAAGCTAGGACGACCAAGAAAGCTGAAAGGAAAGCCACCAAGGTAGGAACCTCGAAGAAAAAGAAACACAGCGCCTCCGACTTACTCATATTGGAGGATAGCTCTTCTGATGAGGAAGAGGTAATCTTTAAATTTTCTTAAGTCCCTTGTTATCACCTGTCTGACATTTTATCCTTTCAGGAGGATACGGGGAACAGTCGAGAAGCTAATGAAGAGGTAACTATAATCTCCTCCGACTCAGAGCCTTTGCCAAAGCGAAAGACCCGAAGGGTGACCCGGAAAGTAAGATTTTCACATGCACTTGCTTATCAAGATCCTCAATTTATTTTGAAGCAACAACATCTTGAGAACCGGAGGCAGACCCGAAACAACAAGGATGTCGAACTCTCCTCCGGCTTACCTGATGTAACCAGGAAGCGTCGGACCGAGGTTATCTCCGATTTATGTTCCGTCTTACCTTTAGCAGGCTTAATTCGTCAACCTCTCAATTCATCTGACTCCAACTATCAGGATACCTCTCCTTCTTCCGGCGAATCCATGCAGTCAAACATGCCGACTTTCAAAACTGCTCCCGGGTAATGTAAACTTATGCACTTTTACCTTACCCATGCTTGTGTATTCATCCTTATGCTTTTGTTGACAGTATGCAAGTGAAGCCCAGCAAATGGGCAAAGAAGAATAAGCCGTCTCAAGACCCGGTAGTTACTGAACCGGCGATTGACTCATCCGTTCCTGACGGCTCCACTCATCAGCCACCGCCTGAACCGGCGCTTGATATTCCAGTTTCAACCTCTGACCCGCCTACAGAAGACGTTGTCCGCAATTCTGATAGCCCGGAAATTCATAACCCGGTCAAGACAACTGATCCAGAAGTTGTGTTTCTGAAAAACCAATATGTTGAACCGGGCCAGCCTACTATTCTTGCTCAGTGCACTGCTAAGGAGGAGTTTGCCCAACGTCGGAAAGCTAAACAAGATATCACTGATTATGCTCACCTAAGCATTGGTGATATAGTCTCAGGTTATCTGAATCAAGTGCACAACAGTTGTGACCTGGAAATTGACATGGTGAAGCAAATACAACATAAATCTGAGGTATAACTTTAACTTTTCCTAAACCTTACTTAGTGTACCAGCCCCCAAGTCTATCGCTTATGAATGAATATGATATAGACTTAAAAATCTACTTACTGTTAGTTTGTCCGGTTTAAAATGAATTTATTTAACCCGGTATAACATAAGGCTTTTAAATTTTTAATACACATTAGTCCCCAAGTGTCAAGTATCCTTACTTGTAAGGTGCTTGAGACTTAATATGTTTGACCCGGCAGGATAAAGTTAAAAATTCTTCAGCATACATTAGCCCCCAAGTGTCAAGTATCTTTACTTGTAAAGTGCTTGGGACTTGAATATTCACCTTACTAGAATCCTTACCATAACCCGGTGTCAATGCAGGCTGCCATAAGTCAATTTGAATCAGAGCTCGCTGCCCTGAAGAGTCGTCTGGAGACTCAAGAGCTTGAGACGCAAAAAGCTAACTCCAAATTTGAATTTAGTGTCTCTGAAAATGAGAAATTAAAGAAGAATTTTGAGTCGGAAAGGAAAATTTGGACTGATGAAAAGGCTTCCCTCGTGACTCGGGCTGAAACAGCCGAAGCATCTCTTGCAAAAGCAACAACCGAGCTATCAAACTTAAAATAGCAAATATCTCAAATGGTCTCAGCCATCTTTGGTAAGTTATTGTGACCTAGTTTTAACATGGCAACCGTACAATGACTATTGTAATAAGTACTTCCGGCTTACCGTTATGCTCGTGCACATACAGGCTCCAGGAGCGTCAATCTGAAGGAGAACACACTGATCAAGCTTAAAGTAGTTTATACGTTAGTGGAACAGCTATACTCCAGGACACAACGTGCCCTGGCCGTTGTAGCTTTATCAACTCCACACCCCCGCCTTTTGCAAGATGTTTTGAAGAGCCTTGCCTTTCTACCTCAGCGGATCCAAGACTTAAGGCGTTCATCTTCAAGAGCCGGGGCCGTAGCTGCATTGAGCCGGGCAAAAGCATGGCTCCCAGAACTAGACCCGGCAGACCTTGCTCTGGGATATCCGAGTCTAAAGGAAGACGGCAATGCCTTTGATGATCATGACTTCCACGCTAGCGTTAAGGCCATACGTCCGGTGGCCACCCTTATTAGAAACAATACTGACCTCAGCAAGTATGTGTCGGCTTATGACAGTAACAACTGGAAAATCCCAAACGCTCCATATGATCAAATCAGCCTGATCCCTCCAATTCGTAAGCATACTTTTGCCCCTGAAGTGGATCCGGCCGGTTTAATAGATGATGAAGCTGAATTTGAAGCTTTGAGTGGCATTGATTGGGCTTCATCAACTTTCCAGGAAACAACAGACGATGGAGAAGCGGAGAAGGGTAACCCGGAGCCTTCAAGCCCGCCGAAAGAGTGAATCACCGGGTGTTTGGCCAAAATACAATGCTTCATCTATTCAGACTCGGGGAGTCATGTAATAGGGTAGAAACAACTTCTTAATGCTCATCATGCCTTCGTGCATGCTCTTATCACTTAACGCTTTTCGTAAGCCACCACGGCTGTATATTTCTGGCTTTTACTTCCTTGGCGTGTTAAATTTTGCTTGCCTTATTCTGCAATCCTTGAATGATCTTCCCGGCTCATATAATGTTCACCCGGTATTTAAATAACCTGGGTGACGAATATTAAACCGGCAAGACAAAAAACACCTTAAAATGCTTTCCACAAGGTATCAGAATAATCAAAATACTTTTATAGGCTTCTGATTCGGATACGATCATTAAACCGTTCCAAAGGGGTTAACCTAAGATTCGGATACGATCATATAGCCCCCAGTGGCGTGGCGATGCCAATCAAGTGGGTATCGACAGCTATGTTCTCTTTGGTTCGAATACGACCTATGTTTGAACAGGAAGCCCCCAAGTGACCATAAGATTTGTTTAATGACGCTGATTCGTATACGATCCATGTCAGACCTAAAGGGGTTAAGCTGTGATTCAAATATGATCAGGAAGCCCCCAAGTAGGCTTGGCAAGTATGCCGATCAAGTGGGTATCGACAGCTATGTTCTCTTTGGTTCGGATACGACCTATGTTTGAACAGGAAGCCCCCAAGTGATCATGGCTCGATTCAGATATGATCATAAGCCGGTCCAAAGGGAAAGCCGGATTCATATATGATCCAGTCCCTGTTGGTTGTTTCCACTACCTGTCAAAAAGACATATACACCTTTTTTGAAGGTGAAAAAAGGACAAAGGTCCTGCTTTATTATTTTATATAATATGTACATTGTCAAAAAACATATATATCATAAGAGCCGGTGGCTCAAGTATAGTAAAACCGAAGATGGGTTATATCCCAACGGCCGAATATCACTTAGCAAGGATGCCTAAACTTCATAGACTATGAAGAAAGGTGTATAACCCGCCGGATCGAGGCCACTTACCCTTGTGCCTCTGATTGTTACCTTGTGTATTAACATTAGCCACAAGTTCCGGGTTGTCATCCGCTTTACGCTTATTGCTATTTTGTTTCTCTGGGTTGTGCTGCTGGCCCTTTCTACTATCATTCCGTTTTCCCTTCCCTGTCTTTTCACTGTCAGACTCGGGATCCTTAGTACTATCAGAATCGGCATATTTGACCAGAGCCGCCATTAGCGTACCCATATCCTTGCAGTCACGTTTAAGGCGCCCCAATTTCTGCTTTAGCAGTTTGAAGCTGCAATTCTTTTCCAATATAAGGGCTGCAGAGCCGGCATCCATCTTATCAGATGAATGAATTATCTCCTTGACTCGGCATACCCAATGGGTGGTAGATTCACCTTCCCCCTGCTTACAATTTGTCAAGTCCACGACCGTCATAGATTGCTTACAGGTGTCTTTGAAGTTCTGGATGAAACGGGCCTTTAACTCCTCCGACGAACCAATGGAATTAGGTGGTAAACCTTTTAGCCAAGACCGAGTCGTTCCATCTAACATCATGGTGAAGTATTTAGCCATTGTCGCGTCACTGACCTCCAACAGTTCCATAGCCATCTCATAACTCTCGATCCATGCTTCAGGTTGTAAGTCGGCCGTGTAATTCGGCACCTTTCGAGGTCCCTTGAAATCTTTGGGCAGACGCACATTGCACAAAGCCGATACTAAACAAGAGAAGCCACCGGCTCTGGTGGCTATTCCCATCTCAGTAGGAGTCGTTGGATATTCCGGCATATCCTGGCGTGCCGTCTGTTGAGCCGCCAGCTGAGCCGCTCGCTCTTTCTCCCGACGTACTCGATCTTGCACCGGGTTATAGCCTCCACGTTGGTCACGGCGTTGGACATCGCGTGACAAAACTTCAGATCCTATGTGCCTGCTGTAACTCTGACTCCGGTTCTGACGAGGTGGTGCCATCCAAGGCGGAGGAGCTGAATGAAACCTATCCCGATTATAAGAATAGATCTCTTGCTGAGCCAAGGTTGTCTGAACGAGTTCCCTGATCCTCCGTGTTTCCACCACTATTGGGTCATCGCCATCCACTGGAAGAGCCGCCAGACGCGCTGATGCTGCGATTAAATTCTCCATGGGGTTGGAAAAGTGTCCCGACGGTATTGGCACATAACGTGACGGTTCCATGCTCCTATGAGGAGGTGGCATCTCCCGACGCTGAGCCGGTTCTCCCGCTCCGAGTGTCGTAAACTGATTAGCATCGGGCGGGTTACTTGGGCCGGCTCCGGGTGTGGCAAAGAGAACCCTAGGATCGTAATTCGGAAGTAACCGGGATTGGGTCTTCTGGTGTCTCCTCCTCATTACTTCATTGGACGCGTTTAAACTCATTGTGAGCTGATAAGCCTCTGACTGCAACCGCTGCGCCCGGGCGTCGAGAGCCGCCCCCTCCGTAGCTAGCCTAATATCCTCAGCTGCTAAGGCTTCCTTGGCCTGAGCTATCTCCTCACGTACCTGTGCTACCTCCGCATCATGCTCATCCTTGTTTGCAAGGATAACTGTGGCGGTTAACAGGGTCGTAAGTTTGTCCATGAGGTATATCAGTATTTGAGCCGGCGGGTGCACAGGGCTTCCTGCCCCGGCTGCTCCTAACCCGGAAGTGATTGCGGCCGCGGTCGTAGAGTTTTGTTCGGGTTGAGTCCTAGCCATAAAGACTCCTGCCCAATTTGGCGACTCACAGAGGTCCGGAATACTAAGACCATCAGAACAGCCCTCAAGCGCACCATCTTGAACTTGATACAAAGAATCTGTTGAACCGGTGGATGAATCACCGTCAGAGGGGACGGCCATCTCACCACCATCTTCAGGCCCTTTAGAAAGCTCTTCTCCGTGGACGCAGCCCACAAAGACACGCTTCATGCCGGGTTGAACTCAGGCGGGTTTCGCACGCTGAGCCGTCTCGACGAGGTCGGTGCAGTTGTCCGGCTCAGGCCCCAGCTCACCAATCCGGCCGATGAAGACGTGGATCCCTCCGAAGGGGACCCGGTACCCATACTCAATTGAGCCGGCGTCGGGGCCCCGGCCTTCGTCGTCGATGTAGATCTTGCCGCGATGACTTTTAGTCATCTGGCCCGCTACGTATCCCTTGAGCCCTTCGAAGTTGCCCTTCAAGAACTCAAATCCACCATGCGCTGGCCCCACGGTGGGCGCCAACTGTCGTGGAATTGTCACGTCAGATGTCCTCGTGAAAGGACTTAGTTGTGGAGCCATCGCAACTAGGAAGCTTGAAGGGGTTAATCAGGACAAAGGACACGAGAGGGTTTATACTAGTTCGGCCCCTTACGGTGAAGGTAAGGCCTACGTCTAGTTGGGCTGGTATTGATGTTTCGATGACCAGGGAGCGAGATACACTATGCCTGGCTCTCGATGAGTTGTTTCTTGCCCTAAGCCGCCAGCGGGTCATCCCCTTATATACACGGGTCGATGCCCTGCGGCTTATAGAGTCCCGGCCGGCTCATAAACAATGTCCGGCTCGGTGACTAGTTAAGTCTATCTTATGATATAAGTAACATTATTACAGCGGGTTACTACAATGGGCCTTAAGTCGCCTGCGGGCTTTAAGCTCTCGATGAACCGCCATCTTCATACTTCGTCTTGGGCTTCTCTCTAGTGAGTCCTCTTTGCGTAACCCGGCCCCTCCTAGGCAGCTTACACAAATAGTTATATCCCCAACATATACCCCTTTTCCCCTTTTGACCACACGAAGATTCGACTGATGAGACCACTCCAAGAAGTACAAGATATCGGACAACTAAGATCATTTTGGAATAAAGAGGATCTTGTCGTGCATTGGAATGACGGAAACTACAACGATTGAAGACCCCTAAGACTAGGAGAATTTGAAGGCTCTAAAGAATTCCCAGATTTGTATGACCTAGGAAGGCTACTCTGATAGAGCTTGTCAGACTAAGGAAGCTATCAATACCCGAGATCAAGGTGTATCGGAGAAAGACCAAAACATGGAGCATTAGAACTCAAAGTTTATGTCAAGAAAACCCCAAGACATGAGATATCAACTATGGAATGAAAGCTCATGGCAGTAACATGGGCATAGACACGGATATCAATGGTGTTATTGCCGCTTATGCTATTGTCACCGTGCGGAGTTAAGCATGCGTTTCTTAGAAAGGATTGGATGGTAGAAGGCTAATGGAGCATCTGTCAGCAAAGGATACAGTTTTAGCATAGCTGGTGTATCACCAGGATCTGGAGAATTTCATCAGGAGTTTTAAGATGGATCTGCAGGAAGCCGTATTTGACAGGAAGTATGTCATGAAGAACTCAGGACCCAGAAGCTGCAAGCAGCCAAACTAGAGGAGCAAAACCTCGAGATACCGAAGATTCATCAGGAACTAAAGGACAGAAGTACATGGTTCATGCCAAGGATGTTGAGACCCAGAAGTTTGGAACGCAACTCCAGATGTTAAAGGACGTCACAAGAGACTTCGTGTCAATAGAGATGATCTGGCAGAAGAACTTGAGCAGGACAAGTACAATCAGAAGAAGCCATCGGAGACAGGAACAAGACTTGAAGAGTTTGATGACTTTGAAGATTTGTTGACCTTTAGAAGACCAAACCCCTGTTTTAATACTTACGTTAGATGCGATGTTTGTGAGCTGTCATTTGTTTGATGTTTTTCCGACAGCCACCAAATAAAATGCCCTTTTCAAAACTATTGTTTGCATTGTGTGTATCCCTCTCTATCTCTCTCTTATCTCACCCCAAAACCCCGGACCCAATAGAGGATGAATGGAGATGAACCCATATTTTCTGGACTGATGAGTCAATTGGAGACGGACCGATGGATTCAGAACATGGAGGATCATATGAAGGATAACCCTATAGCCGGAAAGGATATGGCCCAGCATGCTCTTCAATGCTTTGAAAGAGGTGCTGCTACTTGGTGGAGAATGTACCAAACCATCAATGGATGGCAAGGAGTAACCACTTGGAAGGAATTTAAGTTGACCTTGCTAAAGTCTCGGCTAGTGTCCCAGAAGATGAAGCCTTATGGAAAGGATATGAAGAAACTTTGTGCATGCAAGCTCTGTGGAGAAATAGGACACACCCATAAAGAACACAAGGATGAATGCCCTAATTGTGAGGGAAGTCACCCAGCTGAAGAATGCCCAACTAGGCAGATTACTTGTTTCTTGTGTGAAGGAACTACCCACTACCCTGCTCAGTGTCACATTTGCCCCGTGGAACAAAGAACCATCCAGCAGAAGAAAGAAACAATGAAAGGAGCCCTCATGGAGATTTTAGAAGAACCTGTGATGAAGGAAGAGGTGGAGGACACACCCGAAGAAGACCCAATCAAACCCTGCACCAAGTCTTGCTACTCATGTGGAGAAGAAGGACACATCTCCCAGAATTGTCTGAATGGGGATCTAGTAGAATTCCCGACAGAGGAAGTAAAGTATGACCCACAGGAAATAGAAGCCCTGATTGGAAAGGAAAAATCCAGGAAGAGAAGTAGATTGCATACCAGGAAGGACTTGAGTCATATCACCTGTTTCAGGTGCAAAGAGTTAGGGCATTACTCCAGCGGTTGCCCAAAAAGGAAGTCGAGGACCCAAGGAGGCTATGTGATCACAAGGAAACCTCGAGACTTGTTGGAAATAATATATTTTTGTTGTAATGAAGTAGGGCACTTTGCCATGGATTGTCCCAATGAGAAGGAGGCTTGTGCTAAATAGTTGAGTTAGCAACAAAAGAAATATAGTAGTAGTAGTGGGAACAATTCTTTTATGTTGAGGTGTTGAGTTGAGGGATGTAATGGTAAAGCAAGTGATTGTAATCATTGGAGAATCAATAAAGTTAGCATCGTTGGTAAAGATTTGAATTTTATGAGCAGTGACTGTATGAAGGAAGATTTTGACCATTTTCGAGGATATGAGAAATATGGTCTATGGAAGATTTGTTCATTTTAAGGGTGGTAGTACCCTGTGAGGAGATTTGACCCCTGGAAAGGATAATGATATTCCACATAGTGGACTTCGGACAAAATAAGGAGTTTTGTCTGGATATGTGGGATACCCAAAGAGTATGAAGGAATGAAGTACTATTTGGATATAAAGGAGGTATGATGGGAAAATTCGAATCTGAGCCCGAGCTCATCTGCACCTACGCTCACGAAAAAAATCAAAATAAATACTAGAAAAATTGCAAAAATTCCAAAAAAAAATTTGGTGGTGGACAATTTGATGCGTGAGGTACCCTCCAATTTTCAAAACATTTGGACTTCTGTGCAGCTCTCAGAAAAAAAGACAAATCAGAGGTCTGTAAAAATGTGTACTGTTCATATACTGTTCTGGTCTGATTTGTCTTTTTTGCTGAGAGCTGCACAGAAGTCCAAATGTTTTGAAAATTGGAGCGTACCTCACGCATCAAATTGTCTACCACCTAAAAAAAATTGGAATTTTTTGAATTTTTCTGAATTTTTTACGAATTTTTATTTTGACCGGGTGCAGATGCACCCGGGCACCGAAACGCCGTTCTCGGTATGATGTTGGTAATATGGAGCAATGGTGACTCTTTGATGAGTCAGAGTAATCACGTTTAGTTTGGTACCAACCGAAGGAAGGGAGACAGTACAATTGGATGGATTTAAGTATGCTAGGAAGTTGGATGTTGGAATAATGGTCAGTTGCCCGTGATGATGAGTTCAAGGTTTACAAGTGATGAGATGGGCCATAACCCACAGTCCCCAGGACCTGCCAAGAAACAAGCATACTCTTGCTGAAGGAGAAACCCTGGAAGAGGATATGCCTTTATTAACCAATGATTTTATAGGAGCAACGCAAAACCTGAGAGTTGTGAAGGAACGGTAGTTGTTTGTTTGGCTTGCAAAATTAATGGATTTTCCGAACTTGGTTCGTCGACAAGAGAAATTCTGCAATGCTTGTGAGGATGACCGAGTGTTAGAATGCGAGATTCGCTAAACCATATACAAGATAATGATTTGGGTGCGGGGTGGATTGATCACCATACCGAGTTACTCTTATTATTCTCCTTGCTATGTGGGATGGTAAATCTGAGTGACTTGCCTATAGTAGAGAGACGATGATCAAAACCTTGTTTGAACCTTAGAATGGTATAAGTATTTTCCCTTGTACACGCCAGCTGTTGCCAATCATAGAATATACGGTGAGAATGAAGCCCAGACCCATTTTCTGCAGGAGAAACCATAAATCGTTGACCACCATGAGATATCGATAGTTGTTTAGTATTGGTGCCAGACCCATCAGCTAAGAAGATCCAGTCTCGGAAGAACCTGACCAAGATAAAGGACAGAAGAATTGCCGTAAAGGTTAAGCCACCACCAGAAGAGCCAGAAAAGGAATTATACTGAAGATCTGAGAAGACCGGATACTATCAACAATAAGGATGGAGTATATGAGTTTTGTTAGAACCGTAACAATGCTTTCAAGGGTGGTAGCAACCGAGACCCCCCTGATGATCGATGGATTTTGAGAAGACCCCGACCCTAACCTATTTCTTGCTAGCCTCTCCGTATCTCGAGGACGAGATTCATTTTAAGGGTGGTATGTTTGTAACATCCCAAAATTCTAAATTTTGGAATGTTATAAACAAATAGATAGATTTGATTGTTTGTTTGATTGTTGTGTGATTGATTGACTGAAAGTGAGTGAATTCAAAACTTTTGAAAGTTAAATGAGAGGGAATAAAAGGACTTTCCCAAACTTTCATTTTGCATTTTGATCTCCATGAATTCAAATTCTTTTCACCACAAAACCCTGGAGGGAAGATGACATGACTTCTTCCATTTATTTAAATGACAAGGGGTGTTGAAAATAATTGAATTTCATTTGAAAAATATTTCCAACCCAAAAACTTTATGCAACTCCATGATTTTCACGAGCGAAGATAAAATGACTTCTTCAAAACATATGAAATATGAGTTGGGAGTTTCAAAGAATTAAATTCAAAGTTCTTTTGAGTTTATTTTCAATTTGGAGTTATCTGAGTTTTATTCAAATTATTTTTCTCCAAAAAATAAAATATATGGAAATTAGGGTAACATGATTCCCTACAGTAGAAAATTGGAGAGAAATAAATTTGAAACCATTTTGGTATTTTTTTAGAATGATTTTATTGGGTTTTAAATAGGTCAGTAGCACTCTTTGTTTTATTTGAATTTGTGTGGATTTTATTTGAAGCTAGATTAATGTTCATGTTGTAGAAAATCTTTTTCCGAAAATTTTGATATATTATATGCCTATATAATATATTTATTTATTTCGTTTTATTATTTTTGTTTGCCTGTAAAATGTTTTAAAAAAAACTTCCCTCCGCCGAACTGGGCCCGCCCAGCCCAGCGCGCCGCCCCTCTCCTTTCCGAGCGGGAGTCCCGCTCGGGCACGCCGTCAGCCGCCGTCGTGGCCGACTCGGTCGCCGCCCGCGCCTTGCCCCTTCTCCACGCCACCGCCGCCCTCCTCTCCTTAAATACCGGGCCCCGGGCCTCCTCTCTCTCTCTTTTACCCCGCATCTTGCCGCCTGCTGCCGCCACCGCAAGCCGCCGCCGGCGGCGAGATCCGCCGCCGCCGCCTCGCTCCGTCCCGTCCCCGCGGACACCGCCGACGCCGCCATCCTCCTCGCCTCGCCGCGCCGCCCCTCCCCGACCCCTCTGTTGCCCTCCTCGATGACTGGAACTGCTGCCCCGGCCGGACCCGAGCTGCCGCCACCGTCTCCCTCGTCGTCGGCGACTTCCGCCGCCGTGGTAACTCCCCGCTCCTCCCCCACCGTCAGATCTGGATCCAATGGACCAGATCGATTCTGTTTTTTTAAATCGTTTTCTGCTAAATAGCGAACGTTCATTAGTTAAGCCTCTATAGTGGACGAATTCGTCGCTTATGCTTCTGTAGAAAGTCGCCGTGGTAACTCCCCGCTCCTCCCCCACCGTCAGATCTGGATCCAATGGACCAGATCGATTCTGTTTTTTTAAACCGTTTTCTGCTAAATAGCGAACGTTCATTAGTTAAGCCTCTATAGTGGACGGATTCGTCGCTTATGCTTCTGTAGCGAACGTTCGTTCGATAGGATTTTTTATTTTTATTTTAGTTTCGGCCAGGGACCCGTTTGTAAATATTTTATTTACAGATTAGCCCCTGATTTTCAAACGACCACATCTTTTTACTCGTTTGTCCAAATCCAATGAAACCAATGCCCACTTCTTCGTTATGATCCCCTCTATCCATATAAACAACTTAAACATGTTTTTGAAAATTTAAAAATTGAGTTTAGTTCAGATTAGTATTCAATCTTGTTTCGTCTGTAACTTGAGTTTCGTAACTCCATTTGAGTTGATTCTTTTTGCAAATTGAAGCTCTTGACCTAAACTTTCTGATAAGGCCAAATTCATATAATTTTGGTACTGTTAGAAATTGTTTTATGTTGCAAGAGTTATTTGCTTGGTTTTGATGTTTTCTGAATCGTTTTCTTCGTTCTTTTCGATTCTTCTGAGTGATTGCTTATGTGTGGTTACTATTGCTTGCTTACGATAGATTGAACGGAGTGAGACGAATAGAACTATCAGGAGTTTTGAGTGTGAAGCATCTTCATCAACATTGCAGGCAAGTTCACACTTTGATCATACCATTTTTACTACCCAGTTTTATTGCATTAGATCAATCCTCAAACATTGCATGATTAGGATGTAATTAAACTGTGGGATGGGAAGTAGTTGAGGTAGTACCTATTACCTGGTTTACTATCAAACCTTTGGGAGTTACTTCTACGTTTGCTTATTATGCCATCCTATGCTAGTAGACGTGGATTGGGTGAGTGATATCCATGACAGATGTGAGTTTTGTTAATTTAATGGTTTATCTAAGGTGGCAACTTAAATACACATCTGGGTGGATTGAGGTACTTGGATTTCCAGGATTTGCCTGTTTCTTTTTGGACCGCCACCCAGGCTCAAAGGGATCATGAGATTATTCATGCTAGAAACTTCCGTGTGCAGTCACAAGCCATTATGGGCTCTGGCATAGTTGATTAAGTCGTGCAAACTCTTACAGGGTAGACTAGCAGATGTAGGGGAAAGTAGGTGTACCGGTCTACCCATCGTAAGGTGCTAGCGCTTCTGAAAGACTATGTCTCGGTCATCCGTTTCTCAAACACCATGTAGTGCGAGAAATCCAACGGAGGCAATTGAGTCTTGTGGGGAAAAGTGCGCAAACCTCTGCAGAGTGTACAAACTAATCATGATTAGCCGTGTCCCTGGTTATGGACCTCTTGAGTATCTAGTACTTGGATTATCATGTTGATCTCATCATGTTACTTATAAATAATTTCATTGGGTTTTAATGATGATGCTTAATTGGGATTGAGAATGTTGTCAACCATTCTCAATGTTTAACAACTACCATGATAGTTAATCAAAATTTATTCCTTTGCAGTAGGGAAAAATTGGCTTTTCGAAAAACATTATAAACTTAGAGCTTTCCACCAGCCAAATATGCATGTAGTGATAGTTATTATTCATCATTTCTCTATGGTGTGAATTTTCCAGTACATTCAATGTATTGACCCATTGTGGCTGCAACGTCTCATGTTGCAGGATCTTACGACGAGTAAGTGATACGTTAGGGTTATGATTTCTACACTCAACTTTGCCATTGGTGTTGATGGGAATCCACAACCCTGTTACTTCTGCTATTTGGATTGAGGTAATAGTATTTACGTTACTTTATACATGTGATTTACCTCTATTATAAATCCTCGAGTATTGTGTGTGTCAGCATACCAATCCAGGGATGACACTTAAGCACAGAGACTTGACCCATTCTTGGCAGGTCCTGGGGCCTGTGGGTTATGGCCCATCTCATCACTTGTAAACCTTGAACTCATCATCACGGGCAACTGACCATTATTCCAACATCACATTGCACTTGTATCACCATATCTTCGCCGAACTAGTGCACCTATACAATTTACCATTGTATTGGGTGTGTTGGGGACAAAAGAGACTCTTTGTTATTTGGTTGCAGGGTTGTTTGAGAGAGACCATCTTCATCCTACATCTCCTACGGATTGATAAACCTTAGGTAATCCACTTGAGGGAAATTTGCTACTGTCCTACAAACCTCTGCACTTGGATGCCCAACAACGTCTACAAGAACAAGGTTGTGTAGTAGACATCAAGCTCTTTTCTGGCGCCGTTGCCGGGGAGGTGAGTGCTTGAAGGTATATCTTTAAATCTTGCAATCGAATCTTTTTGTCTCTTGTTTTATCACTAGTTTAGGCTATAAAAGAAAACTACAAAAAATGGAATTGAGTTTGTCTCATACCTTCATCTTTTTAATATCTTTCGTAAGAATGATGGAAAGGGAAATTGTGCTCAAGTGCTAGAAGAAGAAATCTATAAAATGTTTGGCACTAAATCTTTGAAAATTGAGCATGATTGCAATATTGTTAGTATGAATTCTTTGAATACTCATGATGCTAATGATATGCAAAGCCACAAGCTTGGGGATGCTATGTTTGATGAATATGATATTTTTTCTCCCCCAAGTTTTGATGAGCAAATTAATTATGATGAAAGCATGCCTCCTATCTATGATGATTATTGTGATGGCATGTATGCTATAAAGAACAATTATAACCATGAAACTTGTCATCTTGATCTGAATTTTCAATCTCATGATAGTTATTTTGTTGAGTTTGCTCCCTCTACTATCCATGAGAATAAATTTACTTATGTGGAGAGTACACAAATTTCTATGCTTGTAGATCATGAAAAGAATGCTTTATGTGCTGGTTATATTGTTGAATTCATTCATGATGCTATTGAAAAATATTATGAGGGAGGAACATATGCTTGTAGGAATTGCAATAATATCAAGTTTCCTCTCTATGTGCTTAAAATCTTGAAGTTATGCTTGTTTTGCCTTCCTATGCTAGTGTATTATTGTTCCCATAAGTTGTTTGCTCAAAAAATCCCTATGCATAGGAAGTGGGTTAGACTTAAATGTGCTAATCATATTCTTCATGATGCTCTCTTTATGTTTCAATTCTTATCTTTTATGTGAGCATCATTGAAATCATCATGCCTAGCTAGGGGCGTTAAACGATAGCACTTGTTGGGAGGCAACCCAATTTTATTTTTGTTCCTTGATTTTTGTTCCTGTTTAGTAATAAATAATTCATATAGCCTATGGTTAGATGTGGTTTTATGTTTTACTTAGTGTTTGTGCCAAGTAGAACCTTTGGGAAGACTTGGGTGAAGCCTTTGTGATCTTGCTGTAAAAAACAGAAACTTTAGCGCTCACGAGATTAGCTGGCATTTTTTACATAAGAGTGCTTTTAGGTTGATTATTTTTGCAGATGATTACAAATTCCTTACGTCCAGCAATTTATTTCAGAATTTTTGGACTTTCAGAAGTATATGTTTGATACAGATTACTACAGATTGTTCTGTTTTTGACAGATTATGTTTTCATTGTGTTGTTTCCTTATTTTGATGAATCTATGAG
The DNA here is from genome assembly GCF_002162155.2 of Triticum dicoccoides. NCBI lineage: Eukaryota > Viridiplantae > Streptophyta > Magnoliopsida > Poales > Poaceae > Triticum > Triticum dicoccoides. Next base: position 415,534,101 of record NC_041381.1, read on the forward strand.
TAGTATCGGAGGGTATGAACCATAGAGAAGTTGTAATACAGTAGATATTACACCAATATGAATTTAAAATGAGTTAGCAACAGTACCTAAGTGGTGATTTATTTTCTTATACTAACGGAGCTTACGAGTTTTGTTTTGAGTTTCGTGTTGTGAAGTTTTCAAGTTTTGGGTAAAGATTCGATGGACTATGGAATAAGGAGTGGTAAGAGCCTAAGCTTGGGGATGCCCAAGGCACCCCAAGGTAATATTCAAGGACAACCAAGAGCCTAAGCTTGGGGATGCCCTGAAAGGCATCCCCTCCTTCATCCTCGTTCGTCGGTAACTTTACCTGGAGCTATATTTTTATTTACCACATGATATGTGTTTTGCTTGGAGTGTCAATTTATTTTGTTCGTATTTGCTTGCTGTTATTTATAATAATGTTTTGCATCTATATTTTTAATAGAAATGTCAAGGATAGCCTTTACCATGCTTATTTTGCATGTATACATGTTGCTGTTTCAAAACAGAAAGTTTACCGTTGTTGCAAAAATTCCCTAGAAAAGTCAGAGAGTGATATAATGTTGAATCTTTTTGCACATTGAGCTATGATAAATCTTCTAGAGCGTAATATTTTTCTTATAATTTTCGGAGTTAGGGAAGTATGATGAATCTTGCATTCTTTATAGACTATACTGTTTTGGCAGATTGCTGTTGTGTTTGCACTGTTTGCATATGTTTGCTTGTTTAATGATTCTATTTGAGGATACGAGTATTAAATATGCAGAGACATTTAGTATGCAATGTTGAATAATAATTTTAGTAATTTGTTATAGTAGAAAATGATAAGGTTATTGCATTGTTTTATACTAACTTATCTCACGAGTGCTTGTTGAGTTTGGTGTGGATGAAGTTTTTGAGATTTAGGGAAACCGTGATATAAAAGGAATTAAGGAGACACAAAAGCTCAAGCTTGGGGATGACCAAGGCACCCCAAGATAATATTTCAAGAAGTCTCAAGCATCTAAGCTTGGGGATGCCCCGGTCGGCATCCCACCTTTCTTCTTCAACAATTATCGGTTAGTATCGGTTGGACCTAAGTTTTTGCTTCTTCACATGATGTGTGCTATCCTTGAAATGTCATTTTGTTTTGTTTTGCTTGCTGTTTTAATAAAGTATCAAGATCTGAAATACTTAAATGAGAGAGAGTCCTCACACAGCTACATAATTATTTAACTACTCATTGATCTTCTCTTATATCTTTTTGGAGTAGTTTGTCATTTACTCGTGTGCTTCACTTATATCCTATGAGTAAATGGTTGAATGAGTTGAATATCATAAATCTGAAATTATATATGCTTCATATGCTTATCCCATGGGGACTGATGACTTCACATATAAGAAGTAGAGGTTGTAAATTTGTTGAAGGTTAGCAAGCATTGTATTGGTCACTTGAACAATTCATGAAAGAATATTGAAGGAAGAGAAATTTCACATATAAATATACTGTCTTAGACATCTTCTATGATTGTGAGCCCCATTAATTATTTTCAAACCTGAGAAATTTAGTTGAAGTTGGACAAGGAAGACAAAGTAATGAGTTATGCTTGGGTGTATTTGTATAGAAGTTATATTGTTATAGATCCTCCAACATGTGGTGCTTGCTATTAAGAATCCTTTGCTAGCCTAAATATCTGTACTAAGCGGGAATACTGCTTGTGCATTCAAATTCCTTGAACCAAGTTTCTTCCATGAGTGTCCACCATACCTACCTATATGCAATATTTACCTGTCGTTCCAAGTAAATTTGCATGTGCCAAACTCTAAACCTTCAAATTATAATCTGTTTTGTATGCCCGAATCGCTCATGTAGCGACTAGGGGCTGTCAGTATCTTCCATGCTAGGTGGGTTATTCTCACAATGAGTGGACTCCGCTCATCATTCACGAGAAAAATGGCTGGTAACTGGGATGCCTAGTCCCATGATCAAAAGATCAAAATCAAATCAAAATAATTGCAAACAAAAACTCCCCCAGGATTGATGTTAGTTGGAGGCACCCGTTGTTTCGGGCAAGCCATGGATTGATGATTGTTGGTGGAGGGGGAGTAAAAACTTTACCATTCTGTTTGGGAACCGCCTATAATGTATGTAGTATGGAAGATATTGGGAACTCTTGGTTGTTATGTTGACAATGAGATCATACCTCTCAAAATTACTTATCTCTATTTCAAAATCGAGCTCTGGCACCTCTGCAAATCCCTGCTTCCATCTGTGAAGGGCCTATCGTTTACTTTTATGCAAGAGTCAGTAGTATTCCTTCTCATTCCTACCTACTCTTTAGTTGGAAAGCATCGTGTGTTGGGGAAAGATCTAAGCATATATGGCCATGCAAATATATTTGATCATGAATTATTATTGTTGACAATTGTCTATATGATAAGTGAGTTGGGAGGCAAAACACTAAGCCCCTATCTTTCCCTGTGTTTGATGGATTCTATTTGTTCTAAGAATATGCTTTGAGTGGTAGCAATCATGGAAGACTATATGATAGTTGAGTATGTGGAGTTTGCTAAATCAAAGCTCTAACATAGACCCTTCCTGAAAATAAGACGAATTGCAATTGTTTGATGACTGAGAATTTGGTTTGCTAGTTTTCAAGAAAGTTAATGGTCTATGCTTTAACATGTGAATAGCTTGTTACTTGATCATGAAAAGTTTTATGAGATGACCTACTGTTATGACATATAATGATGCTAGAAAAGGTGATTGAAATTATCATTCATCAAACTTGTGCACCTGCTAGCATTCACACTTCATAAATTCTTTCTTTTATCATTTACCTACTCGAGGAAGAGTAGGAATTAAGCTTGGGGATGCTGATACGTCTCCAACGTATCTATAATTTATGAAGCATTCATGTTATTATATTATCTGTTTTGGATGTTTACGCACTTTATTACACACTTTTATATTATTTTTGGGACTAACCTATTAACCGGAGGCCCAACCCATATTGTTGTTTTCTTGTCTATTTCAGTGTTTTGGAGAAAAGGAATATCAAACGGAGTCCAAACGGAATGAAACCTTCGGGAAATTTATTTTTGGAACGGAAGCAATCCAGGGGACTTGGAGTGCACGTCAGAGAAGCTTCAAGGAAGCCACAAGGCAGGGGGCGCGCCCACCCCCCTAGGCGCGCCCTCCACCCTCGTGGGCCCCTCGTGGCTCCCTTGACCGACTTCTTTCGCCTATATATGTCCATACACCCTAAAAACATCGAGGATAACTATAGATTTGGATTTCCGCCGCCGCAAGCCTCTGTAGCCACCAAAAACCAATCAGGACCCTGTTCCAGCACCCTGCCGGAGGGGGGATCCCTCACCGGTGGCCATCTTCATCATCCCGGCGCTCTCCATGACAAGGAGGGAGTAGTTCACCCTCAGGGCTGAGGGTATGTACCAGTAGCTATGTGTTTGATCTCTCTCTCTCTCTCTCTCTCTCTCTCTCTCTCTCTCGTGTTCTTGATTTGGCACGATCTTGATGTATCGCGAGCTTTGCTACTATAGTTGGATCTTATGATGTTTCTCCCCCTCTACTCTCTTATAATGGATTGAGTTTCGCCTTTGAAGTTATCTTATCGAATTGAGTCTTTAATGATTTGAGAACACTTGATGTATGTCTTGTGTTGGATACCCGTGGTGACAATGGGGTATTCTATTGATCCACTTGATGTATGTTTTGGTGATCAACTTGCGGGTTCAGTGACCTTGTGAACTTATGCATAGGGGTTGGCACACGTTTTTGTCTTGACTCTCCGGTACAAACTTTGGGGCACTCTTTGAAGTACTTTGTGTTGGTTGAATAGATGAATCTGAGATTGTGTGATGCATATCGTATAATCATGCCCACGGATACTTGAGGTGACAATGGAGTATCTAGGTGACATTAGGGTTTTGGTTTATTTGTGTCTTACAGTATTATTCTAGTATAAACTCTATGATGGATTGAGCGGAAAGAATAGCTTCATGTTATTTTACTATGGACTCTTGAATAGATAGATCAAAAAGGATAACTTTGAGGTGGTTTCGTACCCTACCATAATCTCTTCGTTTATTCTCCACTATTAGTGACTTTGGAGTGACTCTTTGTTGCATGTTGAGGGATAGTTATATGATCCAGTTATGTTATTATTGTTGAGAGAACTTGCACTAGTGAAAGTATGAACCTTAGGCCTGGTTTCCTACCATTGCAATACCGTTTACGCTCACTTTTATCGCTCGCTACCTTGCTGTTTTTATAATTTCAGATTACAAATACCTTTCTCTACCATCAATATTGCACTTGTATCACCATCTCTTCGCCGAACTAGTGCACCTATACAATTTACCATTGTATTGGGTGTGTTGGGGACACAAGAGACTCTTTGTTATTTGGTTGCAGGGTTGTTTGAGAGAGACCATCTTCATCCTACGCCTCCTACGGATTGATAAACCTTAGGTCATCCGCTTGAGGGAATTTTTCTACTGTCCTACAAACCTCTGCACTTGGAGGCCCAACAACATCTACAAGAAGAAGGTTTTGTAGTAGACATCAGCAGGCCTCACCGCCCCCTACTACTCCCACCGCTGGCCAGGGCATCCCTCTACTCACCCACACCCCCCGTTATTCTGCGGTGACGGCAGCCTCACACCGCAGCCGAACCAGCGAACCCTCATACTCCTCTCCGCGCGGGCTTCCACTACCGTGTCTTCCCCGACTCTGTGTTGTCCCATTCCTAGGCCTTGCCATCGTCCACCGCCATGGTGCTCTCGGCGCGGCGTGGTTAATGTGGTCAATGACCGACTTCCATCGGAAGAGTACTGTACGTGGAGAGGCTGACAGCTCGTTCCACGACAGCCGCAAGGAAGTGCCTCCTTATTACGCGGAAAAAAATTATTCCTCCACCTGACAGCAGAGACCCACCGGACGGGCCACCGTATTTCGTGAAAAAATGTTTCCCCCTGACTGCTGGGACCCACCAGCTACATCTTCGCACGCAAGGAAGTGCGTTCGGGCAAAAAAAATGATTGTCCCCCCTGACTGCTGGGACCCACTAGCTACATCTTCGCACGCAAGGAAGTGCTTGACAGTCGGGACCCACCTGGTTGAAGCGTACGTAGCATTGTCATTCTGGTCGCGAACGTGTACGTACATATATACTGGTCGATGTAGAGGCGCGCACGTGTCGTAGTAGAGGCGCGCACGTAGCATGTACACGTACGTACAACGGCCAAGCTGCAAGAAAGAAAATACAGCCACGTACGTACATATGGGCGGGGTCTCGAACGCCTACTCGCACATACGTACGGACAGGGCTCGTTTACATGGCCGGGTCAGAACGGAGAAACCGCGTCGTAGTCGTGTTCATGGGGAGCCAACCGGCTGGGTCGGAACGGAATGGGTCGTCGTGTTCATCGGGATGGTTTGGACAGAACAGGCGATGTTTCGACCGGCCACGTTCGAAATGGGATCATGTTCATCGGGAGGGGTCTGGCGTACCGCAAAACGGAGGAAACAGACCTCCTATGGTCGAAACGGGGGTCCTGTTGATCGGGAGGGGTGTGGCATACCGCAAAACAGATGAAACGGACTTGTGTTGGAGCGCTACGGTCGAAACGGGGGTCCTGTTCATCGGGAGGGGTGTGGCGTACCGCAAAATGGGACTCCACGGGATACTGTTCATCTCCACCGTCGACCTCCTCCAGCCTCCACGAGCTACTGTTCATCCACCGTTGACCTCCTCCAGCCTCCACCTGTGACTGTTCATCCACGGGCTCCTGTTCATCCAGCCTCCACCGCGCGCTACTCCACCGGCTACTCTTCAACCACCCCTCTCCACGGGCTCCTGTTCAACCACCCCTCCACGGGTACTGTTCATCCACCCCTCCACCGTCTACAGTTCATCCAGCCCTCCACGGGGTCCTGTTCATCCAGCCCAACCGGCTCGATCGATCAGGGTCCTGTTCATCCAAAGGCAATGCCATGGGGTCCTGTTCATCCACCCCCACCGCTCACTGTTCATCCCCCCC
>NC_041381.1:415540493-415608443 GCF_002162155.2 Triticum dicoccoides
TGTTCATCCAGAGGCATCATCGATCGGCTTCAGTTAGCAGCAGTAGCGAAGGAATCGCTCGATCGAGTTCAGTTAACAGCCATCGATCAATCACTCGGGTTCAGTAACGCGTAGCCTGCAGTGCAATCGCTCAGGTTTAGTTAGGCGATGCCTCGCTCGGGTTCAGTTAGAGCCCAATGCCTCGCACACACGCGCGTACATGTACGAGAGAAACATGCATCGCTCGACCCCCGACTACCCACCGTAACCAGGAACTCGCCGAAATTTTCCTCGCCCTCGCTTCTACCACGGTTTTTTCCATCATGGACGGCCCAAAGAATGTCATGCAGCTGTGTCTCCGGCCCGCGCAGGACGAAAAACCCATTTTCTGTCATGATTTTTTGTCATAGAAGTAGGAGCCCACCACATCTATGATGATACCGGGTTTTGTCACAATTATCGTCATAGAAGTGTCATAAGTATGACAGGAAAAAATTCATTCGACCCAAAATGTCATGGAGATGTCTTTTTTTTTGTAGTGTATTATTGTTGACATTACCCTTGAGGTAAAAGGTTGGGAGGCGAAACTATAAGCCCCTATCTTTCTCTGTGTTCGATTAAAACTTTGAACCCATAAATATCACGTGAGTGTTAGCAATTGTGAAAGATTAAATGATAGTTGAGTATGTGGAGTTTGCTAAATGAAAGCTCTGACACAGACCCTTCTTGAAAATAAGATGAATTGCAATTGTTTGATGACTGAGAATGAAGTTTGCTAGTTTTCAAGAAAGTTTATGGTCTATGCTTTAACATGTGAATAGCTTGTTACTTGATCATGAAAAGTTTTATGAGATGAGCTATTGTTATGACATATAATGATGCTAGAAAAGGTGATTGAAATTATCATTGATCAAACTTGTGCACCTGCTAGCATTCACATTTCATAAATTCTTTCTTTTATCATTTACCTACTCGAGGACGAGCAGGAAGTAAGCTTGGGGATGCTGATATGTCTCCAACGTATCTATAATTTATGAAGTATTCATGCTATTATATTATCTATTTTGGATGTTTAATGGGCTTTACTATACACTTTTATATTATTTTTGGGACTAAGCTATTAACCGGAGGCCCACTCCAAGTTGCTGTTTTTTTGCCTATTTCAGTGTTTCGCAGAAAAGGAATATCAAACGGAGTCCAAACGGAATGAAACCTTCGGGAGAGTTATTTTTGGAATGGAAAAAATCTAAGAGACTTGGAGTAGATGTCAGGGAAGCTTCGAGGTGGCCACGAGGGTCAGGGGCGCGCCCTACCCCCGTGGGCGCGCCCCCCACCCTCATGGGCCCCTCGTGGCTCCCCTGACTGACTTCCTTCGCCTATATATGTCCATATACCCTAAAAACATCCAGGAGCACCATAGATTGGGAGTTCCGCCACCGCAAGCCTCTGTAGCCACCAAAAACCAATCAGGACCCTGTTCCGGCACCCTGCCGGAGGGGTGATCCCTCACCGGTGGCCATCTTCATCATCCCGACGCTCTCCATGATGAGGAGGGAGTAGTTCACCCTCGGGGCTGGGGGTATGTACCAGTAGCTATGTGTTTGATCTCTCTCTCTCTCGTGTTCTTGATTCGGCACGATCTTGATGTATCGTGAGCTTTGCTATTATACTTAGATCTTTTGATGTTTCTCCCCCTCTACTCTCTTGTAAAGGATTGAGTTTTCCCTTTGAAGTTATATTATCGGATTGAGTCTTTAAGGATTTGAGAACTCTTGATGTATGTCTTGCATGTGCTTATATGTGGTTACAATGGGATATTCACGTAATCTACTTGATGTACGTTTTGGTGATCAACTTGCGGGTTCAGTGACCTTGTGAACTTATGCATAGGGGTTGGCACACGTTTTTGTCTTGAATCTTCGGTAGAAACTTTGAGGGATTGTTATATGATCCCATATATCAAACTTTATCTCCGGACCATCCCGGAGTTCCTCGTCATGTCTGTGATCTCATCCGGGACTCCGAACAACATTCGGTTACCAACATACATAACTCATATAGTACTATATCGTCAACGGACGTTAAGCGTGCGGACCCTACAGGTTCGAGAACTATGTATACATAGCCGAGACACCTCTCTGGTCAATAACCAATAGCGGAACCTGGATGCCCATATTGGCTCCTACATATTCTACGAAGATCTTTATCGGTTGAACCGCATAACAACATATGTTGTTCCCTTTGTCATCGGTATGTTACTTGCCCAAGATTCGATCATCGGTATCTCAATACCTTGTTCAATCTCGTTACTGGCAAGTCTCTTTACTCGTTCCGTAATGCATCATCCTGTAACTAACTCATTAATCACATTTCTTGCAAGGCTTAGAGTGATGTGCATTACCGAGAGGGCCCAGAGATACCTCTCCGACAATCGGAGTGACAAATCCTAATCTCGATCTATGCCAACTCAACAAACACCATCGGAGACACCTGTAGAGCACCTTTATAATCACCCAGTTACGTTGTGACGTTTGGTAGCACACAAAGTGTTCCTCTGGTATTCAGGAGTTGCATAATCTCATAGTCATAGGAACATGTATAAGTCATGAAGAAAGCAATAGCAATATACTAAACGATCAAGTGCTAAGCTAACGGAATGGGTCAAGTCAATCACATCATTCTCTAATGATGTAATCTCGTTAATCAAATGACAACTCATGTCTATGGCTAGGAAACTTAACCATCTTTGATTCAACGAGCTAGTCAAGTAGAGGCATACTAGTGACACTTTGTTTGTCTATGTATTCACACATGTACTAAGTTTCTGGTTGATACAATTCTAGCATGAATAATAAACATTTATCTTGAAATAAGGAAATAAATAATAACTTTATTATTTCCTCTAGGGCATATTTCCTTCAGTCTCCCACTTGCACTAGAGTCAATAATCTAGTTCACATCGCTATGTGATTTAACACCAATAGTTCACATCATCATGTGATTAACACCCATAGTTCACATCGCCATGTGACCAACACTCAAAATGTTTACTAGAGTTAGTAATCTAGTTCACATCACCATGTGATTAACACCCAAAGAGTACTAAGGTGTGATCATGTTTTGCTTGTGTGAGAAGTTTAGTCAACGGGTCTGCCACATTCAGATCTGTATGTGTATTTTGCAAATTTCTATGTCTATAATGCTCTGCACGGAGCTACTCTAGCTAATAGCTCCCACTTTCAATATGTATCTAGATCGAGACTTAGAGTCATCAAGATCGGTGTCAAAGCTTGCATCGATGTAACTCTTTACGATGAACTCTTTATCACCTCCATAACCGAGAAATATTTCCTTATTCCACTAAGGATAATTTTGACCGTTGTCTAGTGATCTACTCCTAGATCACTATTGTACCCTCTTGACAAACTCCCGGTGAGGTACACAATAGGTCTGGTACACAGCATAGCATACTTTATAGAACCTATGACTGAGGCATAGGAAATGACTTTTCATTCTCTTTCTATTTTCTACCATGGTCAGGTTTTTGAGTCTTACTCAACTTCACACCTTGCAACACAGGCAAGAACTCCTTCTTTGATTGTTCCATTTTGAACTACTTCAAAATCTTATCAAGGTATATACTCATTGAAAAATCTTATCAAGTGTCTTGATCTATCTCTATAGATCTTGATGCTCAATGTGCAAGCAGCTTCACCGAGGTCTTTCTTTGAAAAACTCCTTTCAAACACACCTTTATGCTTTCCAGAAAATTCTACATTAATTCTAATCAACAATATGTCATTCACATATACTTATCAGAAATGTTGTAGTGCTCCCACTCACTTTCCTATAAATACAGGCTTCACCACAAGTCTATATAAAACTATATGCTTTGATCAACTCATCAAAGCATATATTCCAACTCCGAGATGCTTGCAGTCCATAGATGGATCGCTGGAGCTTGCACACATTGTTAGTGCCTTTAGGATTGAAAAAACCTTCTGATTGCATCATATACAACTTTTCTTTAAGAAATATCCATTTAAGGAATGTAGTTTTGACATCCATTTGTCAGATTTCATAAAATATGGCAACTGCTAACATGATTCGGACGGATTTAAGCATCGCTACAGTTGAGAAAATCTCATTGTAGTCAACACCTTAAACTTTGTCGAAAATATTTTGCGACAATTCGAGCTCTGTAGATAGTAACACTACTATCAGTGTTCGTCTTCCTCTTGGAGATCCATTTATTCTTAATGGCTTGCCGATCATCAGGCAAGTCCACCAAAGTCCTTACTTTGTTCTCATACATGGATCCCATCTCAGATTTCATGGCCTCAAGCCATTTTGCGGAATCTGGGCTCATCATCGCTTCCTCATAGTTCGTAGGTTCACCATGGTCTAGTAACATGACTTCCAGAATAGGATTACCGTACCATTCTGGTGTGGATCTAACTCTGGAAGACCTACGAGGTTTGGTAGCAACTTGATCTAAAGTTTCATGATCATCATCATTATCTTCCTCACTAATTGATGTAGGGATCACTGGAACTGATTTCTGTGATGAACTACTTTCCAATAAGGGAGAAGGTACAATTACCTCATCAAGTTCTACTTTCCTCCCACTCACTTCTTTCGAGAGAAACTCCTTCTCTAGAAAGGTTCCACTCTTAGCAATGAATATATTGCCTTCGGATCTTGCGATAGAAGGTGTACCCAAAAGTTTCCTTTGGGTATTCTATGAAGACGCACTTCTCCGATTTGGGTTCGAGCTTATCAAATTGAAACCTTTTCTCATAAGCATCGAGCCCCAAACTTTTAAGAAACAACAACTTTGGTTTCTTACCAAGCCATAGTTCATAAGGCATCGTCTCAATGGATTTTGATGGTGCCCTATTTAAAGTGAATGTAGCTGCCTTTAATGCATAACCCCAAAATGATAGTGGTAAACCAATAAGAGACATCATAGATCGCACCATATCCAATAAAGTGCGGTTACGATGTTCGGACACACCATACGTTGTGGTGTTCCAGGTGGCGTGAGCTGTGAAACTATTCCACATTGTGTTATATGAAGGCCAACTCGTAACTCAAATAGTCTCCTCCACAATTAGATCGTAGAAACTTTATTTTCTTGTTATGATGATTCTCCATTTCACTCTGAAATTCTTTGAACTTTTCAAATGTTTCAGACTTGTGTTTCATTAAGTAGATACATCCATATCTGCTCAAATCATCTGTGAAGGTCAGAAAATAATGATATCCGCCACGAGCATCAACACTCATTGGACCATATACATCGGTATGTATTATTTCCAATAAGTCACTAGCTCGTTCCATTGTTCCGGAGAACGAAGTTTTAGTCATCTTGCCTATAAGGCACGGTTCGCAAGCATCAAATGATTCATAATCAAGTGATTCCAAAAGTCCATCTTTATGGAGTTTCTTCATTTGCTTTACACTGATATGACCCAAATGGCAGTGCCACAAATATGTTGCACTATCATTATCAACTTTGCATCTTTTGGCATCAATATTATGAATATGTGTATTACCACGATCGAGATCCAACAAACTATTTGAAGGAAATATGCCCTAGAGGCAATAATAAAGTTATTATTTATTTCCTTATCTCATGATAAATGTTTATTATTCATGCTAGAATTGTATTAACCGGAAACATAATACATGTGTGAATACATAGACAAACATAGTGTCACTAGTATGCCTCTACTTGACTAGCTCGTTTATCAAAGATGGTTATGTTTCCTAGCCATGGACAAATGAGTTGTCATTTGATTAACGGGATCACATCATTAGAAGAATGATGTTATTGACTTGACCCATTCCGTTAGCTTAGCACTTGATCGTTTAGTATGTTGCTATTGCTTTCTTCATGACTTATACATGTTCCTATAACTATGAGATTATGCAACTCCCGTTTACCGGAGGAACACTTTGGGTGCTACCAAACATCACAACGTAACTGGGTGATTATAAAGGAGTACTACAGGTGTCTCCAAAGGTACATGTTGGGTTGGCGTATTTCGAGATTAGGTTTTGTCACTCTGATTGTCGGAGAGGTATCTCTGGGCCCTCTCGGTAATGCACATCACTTAAGCCTTGCAAGCATTGCAACTAATGAGTTAGTTGCGGGATGATGTATTACGGAAAGAGTAAAGAGACTTGCCGGTAACGAGATTGAACTAGGTATTGAGATACCGACGATCGAATCTCGGGCAAGTAACATACTGATGACAAAGGGAACAACGTATGTTGTTATGCGGTTTGACCGATAAAGATCTTCGCAGAATATGTAGGAGCCAATATGAGCATCCAGGTTCCGCTATTGGTTATTGACCGAGAATAGTTCTAGGTCATGTCTACATTGTTCTCGAACCCGTAGGATCCGCACGCTTAAGGTTTCGATGACAGTTATATTATGAGTTTATGAGTTTTGATGTACCGAAGGAGTTCGGAGTCCCGTATGAGATCGGGGACATGACGAGGAGTCTCGAAATGGTCAAGACGTAAAGATCGATATATTGGACGACTATATTCAGAGTTCGGAAAGGTTCCGAGTCATTCGGGTATTTTTCGGAGTACCGGAGAGTTACGGGAATTCGTTGGGGAGTATATGGGCCTTATTGGGCCATACGGGAATAGAGGAGAGTGACCAAAAGGAAGGAGGCTTGCGCCCCCCCTCTGGTCCGAATTGGACAAGGGGGACAGCCCACTTTTCCTGCTCCCTCTCCTCCTCTTTCCTTCTCCAACAAGGAAAGGAGGAGTCCTACTCCTCCTCTTTCCTTCTCCAACAAGGAAAGGAGGAGTCCTACTCCCGGTGGGAGTAGGAATCCCCCCTTGGTGCTCCTCCTCCATAGGCCGGCCACCTCCCCCCTTGCTCCTATATATATGGGGGCAAGGGGGGCACCCCAAAGACACAACAACAATTGATCTTTGAGATCTATTAGCCGTGTGCGGTGCCCCCCTCCACCATAGTCCTCCTCGATAATATTGTAGCGGTGCTTAGGCGAAGCCTTGCGACGGTAGAACATCAAGATCGTCACCACGCTGTCGTGCTGACGGAACTCTCCCTCGACACTCGGCTGGATCGGAGTTCGAGGGACGTCATCGAGCTGAACGTGTGCTAGAACTCGGAGGTGTCGTAGTTTCGGTGCTTGATCGGTCGGGCCGTGAAGACGTACGACTACATCAACCGCGTTGTGCTAATGCTTCCGCTTTCGGTCTACAAGGGCATGTAGATTACACTCTCCCCTCTCATTGCTATGCATCACCATGATCTTGCGTGTGCGTAGGAAATTTTTGAAATTACTACGTTCCCCAACAGTGGCATCCGAGCCTAGGTTTTATGCGTTGATGTTATTTGCACGAGTAGAACACAAGTGAGTTGTGCGCGATACAAGTCATACTGCTTACCAGCATGTCATACTTTGGTTCAGCGATATTGTTGGATGAAGCGGCCCGGACCGACATTACGCGTACACTTACGCGAGACTGGTTTTACTGCCGTGCTTCGCACACAGGTGACTAGCGGGTGTCTGTTTCTCCAACTTTAGTTGAACCGAGTGTGGCTACGCCCGGTCCTTGAGAAGGTTAAAACAGCACTAACTTGACGAACTATCGTTGTGGTTTTGATGCGTAGGTAAGAACGGTTCTTGCTCAGCCCGTAGCAGCCACGTAAAATTTGCAACAACAAAGTAGAGGACGTCTAACTTGTTTTTGCAGGGCATGTTGTGATGTGATATGGTCAAGACGTGATGCTATATTTTATTGTATGAGATGATCATGTTTTGTAACCGAAGTTATCGGCAACTGGCAGGAGCCATATGGTTGTCGCTTTATTGTATGAAATGCAAACGCCCTATAATTGCTTTACTTTATCACTAAGCGGTAGCGATAGTCGTAGAAGCAATAGATGGCGTAACGACAACGATGCTACGATGGAGATCAAGGTGTCGCGCCGGTGACGATGGTGATCACGACGGTGCTTCGAAGATGGAGATCACAAGCACAAGATGATGATGGCCATATCATATCACTTATATTGATTACATGTGATGTTTATCCTTTATGCATCTTATCTTGCTTTGATTGACGGTAGCATTTTAAGATGATCTCTCACTAATTATCAAGAAGTGTTCTCCCTGAGTATGCACCATTGCGAAAGTTCTTCGTGCTGAGACACCACGTGATGATCGGGTGTGATAGGCTCTACGTTCAAATACAACGGGTGCAAAACAGTTGCACACGCGGAATACTCGGGTTAAACTTAACGAGCCTAGCATATACAGATATGGCCTCGGAACACGGAGACCGAAAGGTCGAGCGTGAATCATATAGTAGATATGATCAACATAATGATGTTCACCATTGAAACTACTCCATCTCACGTGATGATCGGACATGGTTTAGTTGATTTGGATCACGTGATCACTTAGATGACTAGAGAGATGTCTGTCTAAGTGGGAGTTCTTAAGTAATATGATTAATTGATCTTAAATTTATCATGAACTTAGTCCTGGTAGTATTTTGCAAATTATGTTGTAGATCAATAGCTTGCGTTGTTGTTTTCATATGTTTATTTTGATATGTTCCGAGAGAAAATTGTGTTGAAAGATGTTAGTAGCAATGATGCGGATTAGATCCGTGATCTGAGGTTTATCCTCATTGCTGCACAGAAGAATTATGTCCTTAATGCACCGCTAGGTGACAGACCTATTGCAGGAGCAGACGCAGACGTTATGAACGTTTGGCTAGCTCAATATGATGACTACTTGATAGTTTAGTGCACCATGCTTAACGGCTTAGAATCGGGACTTCAAAGATGTTTTGAATGTCATGGACCATATGAGATGTTCCAGGAGTTGAAGTTAATATTTCAAGCAAATACCCGAGTTGAGAGATATGAAGTCTCCAACAAGTTCTATAGCTAAAAGATGGAGGAGAATCGCTCAACTAGTGAGCATGTGCTCAGATTGTCTGGGTACTACAATCGCTTGAATCATGTGGGAGTTAATCTTCCAGATAAGATAGTGATTGACAGAATTCTCTAGTCACCACCACCAAGTTAGTAGAACTTCGTGATGAACTATAAAGGGATGACGAAAATGATTCCCGAGCTCTTCGTGATGCTGAAATCGACGAAGGTAGAAATCAAGAAAGAGCATCAAGTGTTGATGATTGACAAGACCACTAGTTTCAAGAAAAGGGCAAAGGGAAAGAAAGGGAACTTCAAGCAGAATGGCAAGCAAGTCGTCACTCCCGCGAAGAAGCCCAAAGCTGGACCGAAGCCTGAAACTGAGTGATTATACTGCAAAGGAAATGGTCACTAGAAGCGGAAATGCCTTGAATATTTGGTGGATAAGAAGGATGGCAAAGTGAACAAGGGTATATTTGATATACATGTTATTGATGTGTACCTTACTAGTGTTTATAGTAACCCCTGAGTATTTGATACTTGTTCGGTTGCTAAGATAAGTAACTCGAAACAGGAGTTACAGAATAAACAGAAACTAGTTGAGGGTGAAGTGACGATGTGTGTTGGAAGTGGTTCCAAGATTGATATGATCATCATCGCACACTCCCTATACTTTCGGGGTTAGTGTTAAACCTAAATAAATGTTATTTGGCGTTTGCGTTGAGCATGAATATGATTTGATCATGTTCATTGCAATACGGTTATTCATTTAAAATCAGAGAATAATTGTTGTTCTGTTTACATGAATAAAACCTTCAAATGGTCATACACCCAATGAAAATAGTTTGTTGGATCTTGATCGTAGTAATACACATATTCATAATATTGATACCAAAAGATGCAAAGTTGATAATGATAGTGCAACTTATTTGTGGCATTGTCGTTTGGGTCATATCGGTGTAAAGCGCATGAAGAAACACCATAAAGATGGATTTTTAGAATCTCTTGGTTATGAATCATTTGATGCTTGCGAACCATGCTTTTTGGACGAGATGACTAAAACTCCGTTCTCCGGAACAATGGAACGAGCTACTGACTTATTGGAAATAATACATACCGATGTATGCGATCCGATGAGTGTTAAGGCTTGTGGCAAGTATCATTATTTTCTAACCTTCACAGATGATTTGAGCAGATATGGGTATATCTACTTAATTAAACATAAGTCTGAAATAGTTGAAAAGTTCAAAGAATTTCAGAGTGAAGTGGAAAAATTATCGTAACAAGAAAAATAAAGTTTCTACGATCTGATCGTGGAGACGAATATTTGAGTTATGAGTTTGGTCTTCATTTGAAACAATGTGGAATAGTTTCACAAACTCACGCCACCTAGAACACCACAATATAATGGTGTGTCTGAAAGTCGTAATCTTACTTTACTAGATATGGTGCGATCTATGATGTCTCTTATCGGTTTTACCACTATCGTTTTGGGGTTGTGCATTAGAGACAGCTGCATTCACGTTTAAATGGGCACCATCTAAATCCGTTGAGACGACACTGTATAAACTATGGTTTAGCAGTAAACCTAAGATATCGTTTCTTAAAGTTTGGAGTTGCGATGCTTATATGAAAAAAGTTTCAACCTGATAAGCTCAAACCCAAATCGGAGAAGTGCGTCTTCATAGAATACCCAAAGTTAACTATTGGGTACACCTTCTATCACAGATCGGAAGGCAAGTTATTCATTGCTAAGAATGGATCCTTTCTAGAGAAGGAGTTTCTCTCGAAAGAAGTGAGTGGGAGGAAAGTAGAACTTGATGAGGTAACTGTACCTGCTCCCTTATTGGAAAGTAGTTCATCATAGAAATCTGTTCCTGTGACTACTACACCAATTAGTGAGGAAGTTAATGATGATGATCATGAAACTTCAGATTAAGTTACTACAGAACCTCGTAGGACTTCCAGAGTAAGATCCGCACCAGAGTGGTACGATAATCCTGTTCTGGAAGTCATGTTACTAGACCATGATGAACCTACGAACTATGAGTAAGCGATGATGAGCCCAGATTCCACGAAATGGCTTGAGGCCATAAAATCTGAGATATGATCCATGTATGAGAACAAAGTATGGACTTTGATTGACTTGGTCGATGATCAGCAAGCCATGTTAAATAAATGGATCTTCAAGAGGAAGACGGACATTGATAATAGTGTTACTATCTACTAAGCTCGACTTGTTGCGAAATGTTTTCAACAAGTTCAAGGTGTTGAATACGATGAGATTTTCTCACTCGTATCGAAGCTTAAGTCTGTCTGAATCATGTTAGCAATTGCCACATTTTATGAAATCTGGCAAATGGATGTCAAAACTGCATTCCTTAATGGATTTATTAAAGAAGAGTTGTATATGATGCAACCAGAAAGTTTTTGTCAATCCTAAAGATGCTAACAAAGTGTGCAAGCTCCAGCAATCCATCAGTGGACTGGTGCAAGCATCTCGGAGTTGGAATACACGCTTTGATGAGTTAATCAAAGCATATGGTTTTATACAGACTTTTGAAGAAGCATGTATTTACAAGAAAGTGAGTGGGAGCTCTGTAGCATTTCTAATATTATATGTGGATGACATATTGTTAATTGGAAATGATATGGAAATTCTGGATAGCATGAAAGGATACTTGAATAAGAGTTTTTCAAAGCAAGACCTCGGTGAAGCTACTTACACATTGAGCATCAAGATCTATATAGATAGATCAAGACGCTTGATAAGATTTTTCAGTGAGTACATACCTTGATAAATTTTTGAAATAGTTCAAAATGGAACAGTCAAAGAAGGAGTTCTTGCCTGTGTTACAAGGTGTGAAGTTGAGTAAGACTCAAGACCCGACCATTGCAGAAAATAGAAAGAGAATGAAAAGTCATTCCCTATGCCTCAGTCATAGGTTCTATAAAGTATGCTATGGTGTGAACCAGACCTATTGTATACCTTGCTCTGTGTTTGGCAAAGGAATACAATTTTGATCTAATACGTAGATCACTGGACATGGGTCAAGAATATCCTTAGTGAGGACTAAGGAGATGTTTCTCGATTATGGAGGTGATAAAAGAGCCCGTCGTAAAAGTTACAATGATGCAAGCTTTTACACCAATCCAGATGAATCTAAGTCTCAATCTGGATACATATTGAAAGTGGGAGCAATTAGCTAGAGTAGCTCCGTGCAGAGCATTGTGGACATAGAATATTTGCAAAATACATACGGCTCTGAATATGACAGACCCGTTGACTAAACTCCTCTCACGAGCAAAACATGATCATACCTTAGTACTCTTTTGGGTGTTAATCACATAGCGATGTGAACTAGATTATTGACTCTAGTAAACCCTTTGGGTGTTGATCACATGACGATGTGAACTATGGGTGTTAATCACATACAGATGTGAATATTGGTGTTGAATCACATGATGATGTGAACTAGATTATTGACTCTAGTGCAAGTGGGAGACTGAAGGAAATATGCCCTAGAGGCAATAATAAAGTTATTATTTATTTCCTTATATCATGATAAATGTTTATTATTCATGCTAGAATTGTATTAACCGGAAACATAATACATGTGTGAATACATAGACAAACATAGTGTCACTAGTATGCCTCTACTTGACTAGCTCGTTTATCAAAGATGGTTATGTTTCCTAGCCATGGACAAATGAGTTGTCATTTGATTAACGGGATCACATCATTAGAAGAATGATGTGATTGACTTGACCCATTCCGTTAGCTTAGCACTTGATCGTTTAGTATGTTGCTATTGCTTTCTTCATGACTTATACATGTTCCTATAACTATGAGATTATGCAACTCCCTTTTACCGGAGGAACACTTTGGGTGCTACCAAACGTATGTTGGAGTATAAAGGGTGATTATAAAGGAGTACTACAGGTGTCTCCAAAGGTACATGTTGGGTTGGCGTATTTCGAGATTAGGTTTTGTCACTCCGATTGTCGGAGAGGTATCTCTGGGCCCTCTCGGTAATGCACATCACTTAAGCCTTGCAAGCATTGCAACTAATGAGTTAGTTGCGGGATGATGTATTATGGAACGAGTAAAGAGACTTGCCGGTAACGAGATTGAACTAGGTATTGAGATACCGACGATCGAATCTCGGGCAAGTAACATACTGATGACAAAGGGAACAACGTATGTTGTTATGCGGTTTGACCGATAAAGATCTTCGCAGAATATGTAGGAGCCAATATGAGAATCCAGGTTCCGCTATTGGTTATTGACCGAGAATAGTTCTAGGTCATGTCTACATTGTTCTCGAACCCGTAGGGTCCGCACGCTTAAGGTTTCGATGACAGTTATATTATGAGTTTATGAGTTTTGATGTACCGAAGGAGTTCGGAGTCCCGGATGAGATCGGGGACATGACGAGGAGTCTCGAAATGGTTGAGACGTAAAGATCGATATATTGGACGACTATATTCGGAGTTCGGAAAGGTTCCGAGTCATTCGGGTATTTTTCGGAGTACCGGAGAGTTACGGGAATTCGCCGGGGAGTATATGGGCCTTATTGGGCCATACGGGAATAGAGGAGAGTGACCAAAAGGAAGGAGGCCTGCGCCCCCCCTCTGGTCCGAATTGGACAAGGGGGGCAGCCCACTTTTCCTTCTCCCTCTCCTCCTCTTTCCTTCTCCAACAAGGAAAGGAGGAGTCCTACTCCTCCTCTTTCCTTCTCCAACAAGGAAAGGAGGAGTCCTACTCCCGGTGGGAGTAGGACTCCCCCCTTGGTGCGCCTCCTCCATAGGCCGGCCACCTCCCCCCTTGCTCCTATATATATGGGGGCAAGGGGGCACCCCAAAGACACAACAACAATTGATCTTTGAGATCTATTAGCCGTGTGCGGTGCCCCCCTCCACCATAGTCCTCCTCGATAATATTGTAGCGGTGCTTAGGCGAAGCCCTGCGACGGTAGAACATCAAGATCGTCACCACGCCGTTGTGCTGACGGAACTCTCCCTCGACACACGGCTGGATCGGAGTTCGAGGGATGTCATCGAGCTGAACGTGTGCTAGAACTCGGAGGTGCCGTAGTTTCGGTGCTTGATCGGTCGGGCCGTGAAGACGTACGACTACATCAACCGCGTTGTGCTAATGCTTCCACTTTCGGTCTACAAGGGTATGTAGATTACACTCTCCCCTCTCGTTGCTATGCATCACCATGATCTTGCGTGTGCGTAGGAAATTTTAGAAATTACTACGTTCCCCAACACTATTTTCATTGGGTGTATGACCATAGAAGGTTTTATTCATGTAAATAGAATAACAATTTATTCTCTGTTTTAGATGAATAATCGTATTGCAATAAACATGATCTAATCATATTTATGCTCAATTCAAACACCAAATAACATTTAATTAGGTTCAACACTAATCCCGAAAGTATAGGGGGGTGCGATGATGATCATATCAATCATGGAACCACTTCCAACATACATCGTCACTTGACCTTCAACTAGTCTCTATTTATTCTGCAACTCCTGTTTCGAGTTACTAATCTTAGCAACCGAACAAGTATCAAATACTCAGGGGCTACTATAAACACTAGTAAGGTACACATCAATAACATGTATATATTAAATATACCCTTGTTCACTTTGCCATCCTTCTTATTCACCAAATATTCAGGGCATTTCCGCTTCCAGTGACCATTTCCTCTGTAGTAGAAGCACTCAGTTTCAGGCTTTGGTCTAGCTTTGGGCTTCTTCACGGGAGTGACAACTTGCTTGCCATTCAACTTGAAGTTCTCTTTCTTTCCCTTTACCCTTTTCTTGAAACTAGTGGTCTTATCAATCAACGACACTTGATGTTGTTTCTTTATTTCTACCTTCATCGATTTTAGCATCATGAAGAGATCGGGAATCATTTTCGTCATCCCTTGCATACTATAGTTCATCACGAAGTTCCAGTAACTTGGTGATGGTGACTAGAGAACTCTGTCAATCACTATATTATCTAGAAGATTAACTCCCACTTGATTCAAGCAATTGTAGTACCCAGACAATCTGAGCACATGCTCACTGCTTGAGCTATTCTCCTCCATCTTTTTAGCTATAGAACTTGTTGGAGACTTCATATCTCTCAACTCGGGTATCTACTTGAAATATTAACTTCAACTCCTGGAACATCTCATATGGTCCATGACATTTCAAAACGTCTTTGAAGTCCCGATTCTAAGCCGTTAAGCATGGTGCACTAAACTATCAAGTAGTCATCATTTTGAGCTAGCCAAACATTCATAACGTCTACATCTGCTCCTGCAATAGGTCTGTCACCTAGCGGTGCATCAAGTACATAATTCTTCTGTGTAGCAATGAGGATAAACCTCATATCACGGACCCAGTCCGCATCATTGCTACTATCATCTTTCAACTTAGTTTTCTCTAGGAACACATATAAAAACATAGGGAAGCTACAACGCGAGCTATTGATCTACAACATAATTTGCAAAATACTATCAGGACTAAGTTCATGATAAATTAAAGTTCAATTAATCATATTACTTAAGAACTCCCACTTAGATAGACATCCCTCTAATCATCTAAGTGATCACGTGACCCAAATCAACTAAACCATGTTCGGTCATCACGTGAGATGGAGTAGTTTTCAATGGTGAACATCACTATGTTGATCATATCTACTATATGATTCACGCTCGACCTTTCGGTCTCAGTGTTTCGAGGCCATATCTGCATATGCTAGGCTCGTCGGGTTTAACCCAAGTATTCTGCATGTATAAAACTGGCTTGCACCCGTTGTATGTGAACGTAGAGCTTATGACACCCAATCATCACGTGGTGTCTCAGCACAAAGAACTGTCGCAACGGTGCATACTCAGGGAGAACACTTGTACCTTGAAATTTAGTGAGAGATCATCTTATAATGCTACCGTCGAACTAAGCAAAATAAGATGCATAAAGGATAAACATCACATGCAACCAATATAAGTGATATGATATGGCCATCATCATCTTGTGCCTTTGATCTCCATCTCCAAAGCACCGTCATGATCACCATCGTCACCGGCGCGACACCTTGATCTCCATCGTAGCATCGTTGTTGTCTCACCAACTATTGTTTCTACGACTATCGCTGCCGCTTAGTGATAAAGTAAAAACAATTACAGGGCGATTGCATTGCATACAATAAAGCGACAACCATATGGCTCCTGCCAGTTGCCGATAACTCCATTACAAAACATGATCATCTCATACAATAAAATTTAGCATCATGTCTTGACCATATCACATCACAACATGCCCTGCAAAAACAAGTTAGACGTCCTCTACTTTGTTGTTGCAAGTTTTACATGGCTGCTACGGGCTGAGCAAGAACCGTTCTTACCTACGCATCAAAACCACAATGATTTTTCGTCAAGTATGTGTTGTTTTAACCTTCAATACGGACCGGGCGTAGCCACACTTCATTCAACTAAATTGGAGAAATTGACACCCACCAGCCACATGTGTGCGATGCACGTCGGTAGAACCAGTCTCGCGTAAGCGTACGCGTAATGTCGGTTCGGGCCGCTTCATCCAACAATACCGCCGAATCAAAGTATGACATGCTGGTAAGCAGTATGACTATTATCTCCCACAACTCTTTGTGTTCTACTCATGTATATAACATCTACGCATAAACCTGGCTCGGATGCCACTGTTGGGAAACGCAGTAGTTCCAAAAATTTCCTACGCATACGCAAGATCACGGTGATGTATAGCAACGAGAGGGGGAGCGTATCTTCATACCCTTAAAGATTGCAAAGCGGAAGCGTTTATCAACGCGGTTGATGTAGTCGTACGCCTTCACGATCCGTCCCGATCAAGTACCGAACGTACGGCACCTCCGCGTTCAGCACACGTTCATCTCGATGACGTCCTCGCCTTCTTGATCCAGCAAGATGGGCGAAGTAGTAGATGAGTTCCGGCAGCACGACGGCATGATGACGGAGTTGGTGAAGAACAATCTCCGCAGGGCTTCGCCTAAGCACTACGAAAACTATGACGGAGGATAAACTAGAGGGGACGGGGTTGTCGGCACACGGCTTGGTGTTTCTTGATGTGTCTTTTGTGCTAGCCCTGCCCCTCTATTTATATGCTGAGCCCTGGGGTCGAAACTTGGAGTAAAAGCCTCTTTCAAGTCGGTTTTGCCCGAAAGGCAAGAGTCCTTCTCGGACTCCAGGGCTAGATGCCAGGGTTCCCGGCGTCTAACCCCTAGACGCCAGGGTTCCTGGCGTCTAGCCTCTCGTCTCCGCAAAACTTCCTTTTGCACTTTGCAAAAGCCTCGTGGGCTTTCCCCTTTGGCCCAAATAAAGTGTTCTCGTATCCAAACATTTCGAGAAACATCCGGAACCCCTTCCGATGAATTCTGGAACCTTTCCGGAGACCAAACACTATTATCCCATATATCAAACTTTATCTCCACACCATTCCGGAGTTCCTTGTCATGTTCATGATCTCATCCGGGACTCCGAACAACATTCGGTTACCAACATACATAACTCATATAATATTATATCGTCAACAAACATTAAGCGTGCGGACCCTACGGGTTCGAGAACTATGTAGACATGACCGAGACATCTCTCTGGTCAATAACCAATAGCGGAACCTGGATGCCCATATTGGCTCCTACATATTCTACGAAGATCTTTATCAGTCAAACCGCATAACAACATACGTTGTTCCCTTTGTCATTGGTATGTTACTTGCCCGAGATTCGATCGTCGGTATCTCAATACCTAGTTCAATCTCGTTACTGGCAAGTCTCTTTACTCGTTCCATAATGCATCATCCCGTAACTAACTCATTAGTCACATTGCTTGCGAGGCTTAGAGTGATGTGCATTATCGAGAGGGCCCAGAGATACCTCTCCGACAATCGGAGTGACAAATCCTAATCTCGATCTATGCCGAATCAACAAACACCATCGGAGACACCTGTAGAGCACCTTTATAATCACCCAGTTACGTTGTAACGTTTGGTAGCACACAAAGTGTTCCTCCGGTATTTAGGAGTTGCATAATCTCATAGTCATAGGAACATGTATAAGTCATGAAGAAAGCAATAGCAATATACTAAACGATCAAGTGCTAAGCTAGCGGAATGGGTCAAGTCAATCACATCATTCTCTAATGATGTGATCCCGTTAATCAAATGACAACTCATGGCTATGGCTAGGAAACTTAACCATCCTTGATTCAATGAGCTAGTCAAGTAGAGGCATACTAGTGACACTCTGTTTGTCTATGTATTCACACATGTACTAAGTTTCCAGTTAATACAATTCTAGCATGAATAATAAACATTTATCATGAAATAAGGAAATAAATAATAATGTTATTATTGCCTCTAGGGCATATTTCCTTCACAATGCTCTAATAATGAAGATCATCACACTTTTATTTACTTACAACTCAAGAATTACAACTCAATACTTAGAACAAAATATGACTCTATGCGAATGCCTCCAGCGGTGTCCCGGGATGTTCAATGATTCAAGAGTGACATGTATGAAAGAATTATGAACGGTGGCTTTGGCACAAATACGATGTCAACTACATGATCATGCAAAGCAATATGACAATGATGGAGTGTGTCACAATAAACAGGACGGTGGAAAGTTGCATGGCAATATATCTCAGAATGGCTATGGAAATGCCATAATAGGTAGGTATGGTGGTTGTTTTGAGGAAGGTATATAGTGGGTGTATGGTACCGGCAAAAGTTGTGCGATACTAGAGAGGCTAGCAATGGTGGAAGGGTGAGAGTGCGTATAATCCATGGACTCAAAATTAGTCATAAAGAACTCACATACTCATTGCAAAAATCTATTAGTTATTGAAACGAAGTACTACACGCATGCTCCTAGGAGGATAGATTGGTAGGAAAAGACCATCGCTCATCCCCGACCACCACTCATAAGGAAGACAATCAATAAATAAATCATACTCCAACTTCATCACATAACGGTTCACCATACGTGCATGCTACAGGAATCATAAACTTTAACACAAGTATCTCTCAAATTCACAACTACTCTACTAGCATGACTCTAATATCACCATCTTCATATATCAAAACAATCATAAAGAATCAAACTTCTCATAGTATTCAATGCACTTTATATGAAAGTTTTTATTATACCCATCTTGGATGCCCATCATATTAGGACTAATTTTATAACCAAAGCAAATTACCATCCTGTTCTAAAAGAATCTCAAAATAATATAAGTGAAGCATGAGAGATCAAAAATTTCTATAAAATAAAGCCACCGCCGTGCTCTAAAAAGATATAAGTGAAGCACTAGAGCAATATTGTCTAGCTCAAAAGATATAAGTGAAGCACATAGAGTATTCTAATAAATCACGATTCATGCGTGTCTCTCTTAGAAGGTATGTACAGAAAGGATGATTGTGGTAAACTAAAAAGCAAAGACTCAAATCATACAAGACGCTCCAAGCAAAACACATATCATGTGGTGAATAAAAATATAGCCTCAAGTAAAGTTACCGATAGACGAAGACGAAAAGAGGGGATGCCTTCCGGGGCATCCCCAAGCTTAGGATTTGTGTTGCCCTGAATTTTACCTTGGGGTGCCTTGGGCATCCCTCATACGTCTCCAACGTATCTATAATTTATGAAGCATTCATGCTATTATATTATCTATTTTGAATGATTACGGG
This sequence comes from Triticum dicoccoides, assembly GCF_002162155.2. NCBI lineage: Eukaryota > Viridiplantae > Streptophyta > Magnoliopsida > Poales > Poaceae > Triticum > Triticum dicoccoides. The sequence continues at coordinate 415,560,163 of NC_041381.1, forward strand.
CTTTATTATACACTTTTATTTTACTTTTGGGACTAACCTATTAACCGGAGGCCCGGCCCATATTGTTGTTTTATTGCCTGTTTCAGTATTTCAAAGAAAAGGAATATCAAACGGAGTCCAAACGGAACGAAACCTTCGGCAACGTGATTTTTGGGAAGAATGTGATCCGGGAGACTTGGAGTTTACGTCAAAAGATCCTCGAGGAGGCCAGGAGACAGCTGGGCGCGCCCACCCCCCTAGGCGCGCCCTGCTGTCTCGTGGGCCCCTTGAGCACCCCCCGACTGACTTATTTCACCTATATAGTCGCATATACCCTAAAAACATAAAAAATGAAGATAGATCGGGAGTTCCGCTGCCGCAAGCCTCTGTAGCCACCAAAAACCTCTCAGGAGCCCATTCCGGCACCTTGTCGGAGGGGGGATCCCATCACCGGTGGCCATCTTCATCATCCCATCGCTCTCCATGACGAGGAGGGAGTAGTTCACCCTCGAGGCTGAGGGTATGTACCAGTAGCTATGTGTTTGATCTCTGTCTCTCTCTCTCGTGTTCTCTCTCGTGTTCCCTCTATGGCACGATCTTGATGTATCCCGAGCTTTGCTATTATAGTTGGATCTTATGATGCTTCTCCCCCTCTACTCTCTTGTGATGAATTGAGTTTTCCCCTTGAAGTTATCTTATCGGATTGAGTCTTTAATGATTTGAGAACATGTGATGTATGTCTTGTCGTGCTTATCTGTGGTGACAATGGGATATCATGTGCCACTTGATGTATGTTTTGGTGACCAACTTGCGGGTTCCGCCCATGAACCTATGCATAGGGGTTGGCACACGTTTTCGTCTTGACTCTCCGGTAGAAACTTTGGGGCACTCTTTGAAGTACTTTGTGTTGGTTGAATAGATGAATCTAAGATTGCGTGATGCATATCGTATAATCATGCCCACGGATACTTGAGGTGACAATGGAGTATCTAGGTGACATTAGGGTTTTGGTTGATTTGTGTCTTAAGGTGTTATTCTAGTATGAACTATATGATAGATTGAGCGGAAAGAATAGCTTCATGTTATTTTACTACGAACTCTTGAATAGATCGATCCGAAAGAATAACTTTGAGGTGGTTTCGTACCCTACCATAATCTCTTCGTTTGTTCTCCGCTATTAGTGGCTTTGGAGTGACTCTTTGTTGCATGTTGAGGGATTGTTATATGATCTATCTATGTTATTATTGTTGAGAGAACCTTCACTAGTGAAAGTATGAACCCTATGCCTTGTTTCCTACCATTACAATACCGTTTACGCTCATTTTTATCATTAGTTACCTTGCTGTTTTTATAATTTCAGATTACAAAAACCTTTATCTACTATCCATATTGCACTTGTATCACCATCTCTTCGCCGAACTAGTGCACCTATACAATCTACCATTGTATTGGGTGTGTTGGGGACACAAGAGACTCTTTGTTATTTGGTTGCAGGGTTGTTTGAGATAGACCATCTTCATCCTACGCCTCCCACGGATTGATAAACCTTAGGTCATCCACTTGAGGGAAATTTGCTACTGTCCTACAAACCTGTGCACTTGCAGGCCCAACAACGTCTACAAGAAGAAGGTTGTGTAGTAGACATCAATCCCCAAGCTTAGGCTCTTGGCACTCCTTATTCCAAAATCCATCAAATCCTTACCTCAAACTTGAAAACTTCACAACACAAAACTTCAACAGAAAATCTCATGAGCTCCATTAGTATAAGAAAATAAACCACCACTTTAAGGTACTGTAATAGAGCTGCAGACCCAAGGGTTCCTTCCACCCGCATACATGGTCCCCGTCCGATCCAGTCTAGCCACCTATAATGGCGGGGAGCAAGCGGAGAGATTCCCTAACCCATCTCGGGGGGAGCGGGTATGCCTCATCCCATATCTGCTAAGAGGAGTCGGGTTTCCAATCCACCCATTCCTCCGCGGGCTCCTGGAGTTTTACAGCCTCCAGCTGCATAACTTTACCCATGCATCCATGCTGCACATCGCGGGCTATGTTGCCCTCTGCGAGCTGTTCCTGGGTTGTGAAGCTCATTTCGAGCTATGGAAAAGGTTATTTTGCCTCGTCCCCCAGAACTAGGAGGTATCTATATATCAAGTGGGCGGAGCCGAAATATGGCGCATCGCCCAAACCGGATACCTGTCCGGTACTCCAAAGAAGGCGCCCGGAGACTGGCCTTCAGAGTGGTTTTATGTTGATGACGTTCCCCTTTCGGACCTAGTCCGGACAGGCCTTCCTGAGTTTACTAATACTCCGCTGAAGAAACGCCAAAGCTGGCACCCTCGGAGCCCCCAGGAGGAAGACAACAGAGAAGGCCTCTATCTGATGAATAGGATAAAAACCCTAGCTAAATCAGGACTGACTATAATCAAAGTCATGTCAATATGCATAATGCGGGGAGTGCAGCCACTTCAATATCGGGGGAAACCCATGTGGCACTTCAATGACGAAGACGATGCCTCCCGCTGCGGTCGTAAAGGTCCGGACTTCGCCACCGCTCCGGCGAGAACACTGTTCGATCTGTATAAAGGAGAAGAAGAGGAGTTCCTCCGCATTAAACCGCGGGATGGACTTTCCATGTACATGTTGGGGAACGTAGCAGAAATTCAAAATTTTCTACGCATCACCAAGATCAATCTATGGAGATACTAGCAACGAGAGAGAGGGGAGTGCATCTTCATACCCTTGAAGATCGCTAAGCAGAAGGGTTACAAGAATGCAGTCGGTGGAGTCGTTCACGAAGCGATTCAGATCGCGGCCGAATCCGATCTAAGCACCGAAGAACGGTGCCTCCCCGTTCAACACACGTGCAGCCCGGTGACATCTCCCGTGCCTTGATCCAGCAAGGAGAGAGGGAGAGGTTGGGGAAGACTCCGTCCAGCAGCAGCACAACAGCGTGGTGGTGATGGAGGAGCGTGGCACTCCAGCAGGGCTTCGCCAAGCACTGCGAGACGAGGAGGAGGGAGAGGGGTAGGGCTGCACCAGGAGAGAGGGAAACTCATGTGTTGGGCAGCCCCAAAACCCCCACTATATATAGGGGAAGGGGAGAGGGGGCCGGCCCCCTCCAGATCCCATCTAGAGGGGAGGGGCGGCGGCCAGGAGGGGAGGCTTGCCCCCCAAGCAAGGTGGAGGTGCCCCCCTCCCCTAGGGTTTTCAACCCTAGGCGCCTTGGGCCCTTGGGGAGGGGCGCACCAGCCCACTAGGGGCTGGTTCCCCCCCATATTCAGCCCATCAAGCCCCCCGGGGAAGGTGGCCCCACCCGGTGGACCTACAAACACCTTTCGGTGGTCCCGGTACAATACCGATAACCCCCAAAACTATTCCGGTATCTGAAACTGGACTTCCCATATATAAATCTTTACCTCCAGACCATTCTGGAACTCCTCGTGACGTCCGGTCTCATCCGGGACTCTGAATAACATTCGGTAACCACATACAAACTTCCTTTATAACCCTAGCGTCATCGAACCTTAAGTGTGTAGACCCTACGGTTTCGGGAATCATGCAGACATGACCGAGACACCTCTCCGACCAATAACCAACAGCGGGATCTGGATACCCATGTTGGCTCTCACATGTTCCACGATGATCTCATCGAATGAACCACGATGTCAAGGATTCAAGCAATCCCGTATGCAATTCCCTTTGTCAATCGGTACGTTACTTGCCCGAGATTCGATCGTCGGTATCCCAATACCTCGCTCAATTCTCGTTACGGCAAGTCACTTTACTTGTTCCATAATGCATGATCCCGTGACTAACTACTTAGTCACATTGAGCTCATTATGATGATGCATTACCGAGTGGGCCCAGAGATACCTCTCCATCATACGGAGTGACAAATCCCAGTCTCGATTCGTGCCAACCCAACAGACACTTTCGGAGATACCTGTAGTGCATCTTTATAGTCACCCAGTTACGTTGTGACGTTTGGTACATCCAAAGCACTCCTACGGTATCTGGGAGTTACACAATCTCATGGTCTAAGGAAATGATACTTGACATTAGAAAAGCTTTAGCAAACGAACTACACGATCTTGTGCTATGCTTAGGATTGGGTCTTGTCCATCACATCATTCTCCTAATGATGTGATCCCGTTATCAACGACATCCAATGTCCATGGTCAGGAAACCATAACCATCTATTGATCAACGAGCTAGTCAACTAGAGGCTTACTAGGGACATGTTGTGGTCTATGTATTCACACATGTATTTCGGTTTCCGGTCAATACAATTATAGCATGAACAATAGACAATTATCATGAACAAGGAAATACAATAATAACCATTTTATTATTGCCTCTAGGGCATATTTCCAATAGTCTCCCACTTGCACTAGAGTTAATAATCTAGTTCACATCACTATGTGATTGTAATGAATCAACACCCATGGGGTTTGATCATATCTCGCTTGTGAGAGAGGTTATTAGTCAATGGGTCTGAACCTTTCAGATTCGTGTGTGCTTTACAAATCTCTATGTCATCTTGTAGATGCAGCTACCATGCGCTATTTGGAGCTATTCCAAATAATTGTTCTACTTTATGAATTCGGTTTACTACTCATAGTCATCCAGATTAGTATCAAAGTTTGCATCGACGTAACCCTTTATGACAAACTCTTTTACCACCTCCATAATCGAGAAAATTCCATAGTCCACTAGTTACTAAGGATAAGTTTGACCGCTATCCTGTGATCCATTCCTAGATCACTCTTGTACCCCTTGACTGACTCATGGCAAGGCACACTTCAGGCGCGGTACACAGCATAGTATACTATAGAGCCTACGTCTAAAGCATAGGGGACGACCTTCGTCCTTTCTCTCTTTTCTGTCGTGGTTCGGTCTTGAGTCTTACCCAATACTCACACCTTATAACACAGCCAAGAACTCCTTCTTTGTCGATCTATTTTGAACTCCTTCAAAATCTTGTCATGGTATGTGTTCATTTGAAAGTACTGTTAAGCGTTTTTGATCTATCCTTATAGATCTTGATGCTCAATGTTCACGTAGCTTAATCCAGGGTTTCCATTGAAAAACACTTTTCAAATAACCCTTTATGCTTTCCAGAAATTCCACATCATTTCCGATCAACAATATGTCAACAACATATACTCATCAGAAATGCTATAGTGCTCCCACTCACTTCTTTGGAAATACAAGTTTCTCATAAACTTTGTATAAACCCAAAATCTTTGATCATCTTATCAAAGCGTATATTACAACTCCAAGATGCTTACTCCACTCCTTAGAAGGATTGTTGGAGCTTTGCATACTTGTTAGCATCCTTCATGATTGACAAAACCTTCTGGTTGTATCACATACAACCTTTCCTCAAGAATATCGTCGAGGAAACAATGTTTTGACATCCTATCTGCAAGATTTCATAAATCATGCAGTAATTGCTAATATAATTCCAACAGACTCTTAGCATCGCCATGAGTGAGAAAGTCTCATCGTAGTCAACTCCTTGAACTTGTTAGAAAACATCTTAGCGACAAGTCGAGCTTTCTTAATGGTGATACTTACCATCATTGTCCGTCTTCCTTTTAAAATCCATTTGTACCCAACAGCCTTACAGCCATCAAGTAGTTCTTCCAAAGTCTATACTTTCTTTTCATACATGGATCCTCTCTCGGATTTTATGGCCTCGAGCCATTCATCGGAATTCGGGCCCACCATCGCTTCTCCACAGCTCGTAGGTTCATTGTTGTCTAGCAACATGACCTCCAAGACAGGATTACGTACCATTCTGAAGTAGTACACATTCTTGTCGACCTACGAGTTTGGTAGTGACTTGATCCGAAGCTTCATGATCACTATCATCAGCTTCCACTTCAATTGGTGTAGATGCCACAGGAACAACTTCCTGTGCCCTGCTACACACTAGTTGTAGTGACGGTTCAATAACCATATCAAGTCTCCACCATCCTCCCACTCAATTCTTTCGAGAGAAACTTTTCCTCAAGAAAGGACCCGTTTCTAGAAACAATTACTTTTGCTTCCGGATCTGAATTAGGAGGTATACCCAACTATTTTGGGTGTCATATGAAGATGCATTTATCCGCTTTGGGTTCGAGCTTATCATCATGAAACTTTTTCACATAAGCATCGCATCCCCAAACTTTTAAGAAACGACAGCTTAGGTTTCTCTAAACTATAGTTCACACGATGTCATCTCAACGGAATTATGTGGTGCCCTATTAAAGTGAATGCGGTAGTCTCTAATGCCTAATCCCTAAACAATAGTGGTAATTCGATAAGAGACATCATGGTATGCTCCATATCCAATAGGGTGCATCTATGATGTTCGGACACACCATCACACTATGGTGTTCCAGGCGGTATTAGTTGTGAAACAATTTCCACAATGTCTTAATTGTGTACCAAACACGTAACTCAGATATTCATCTCTATGATCATATCATAGACATTTTATCCTCTTGTCACGACGATCTTCAACTTCACTCTGAAATTACTTGAACCTTTCAATAATTCAGACTTGTGTTTCATCAAGTAAATATACTTAGCATCTACTCAAATCATCTGTGAAGTAAGAACATAACGATATCGACTGCGTGCCTCAGCACTCATTGGACTGCACACATCAAAATGTATTACTTCCAACAAGTTGCTTTCTTGTTCCATTTCATTGAAAACGAGGCCTTTCAGTCATCTTGCCCATGTGGTATGATTTGCATGTCTCAAGTGATTCAAAATCAAGTGAGTCCAAATGATCCATCTGCATGGAGTTTCTTCATGTGTATATACCAATAGACATGGTTCACATGTCTCAATCCTTTCAAAAACGAGTGAGTCCAGAGATCCATCAACATGGAGCTTCTTCATGCGTTTTATACCAATATGACTTACATGGCAGTGCCATAAGTAGGTTGTACTATCATTACTATCTTATATCTTTTGGCATGAACATGTGTATCACTACAATCGAGATTCAATAAACCATTCATTTTAGGTGCAAGACCATTGAAGGTATTATTCAAATAAATAGAGTAACCATTATTCTCCTTAAATGAATAACCATATTGCGATAGACATAATCCAATCATGTCTATGCTCAATGCAAACACCAAATAACAATTATTTAGGTTTAACACCAATCTCGATGGTAGAGGGAGCAGGCGATGCTTGATCACATCAACCTTGGAAACACTTCCAACACACATCGACATCTCACCTTTAGCTAGTCTCAGTTTATTCCGTAGCTCTTTTATTTCGTGTTACTAACACTTAGAAACCGAACAGGTATCTTAATACCCTGGTGCTACTAGGAGTACTAGTAAACTACACATTTAATACAATGTATATCCAATATACTTCTGTCAACCTTGCCAGCCTTCTCATATACCAAGTATCTAGGGTAGTTCTGCTTCAGTGACCGTTTCCTCATTACAGAAGGACTTAGTCTCGGGTTTGGGTTCAACCCTGGGTTTCTTCACTGGAGCAGCAACTGATTTGTCATTTCATGAAGTATCCCTTCTTGCCCTTGCCCTTCTTGAAACTAGTGGTTTTACTAACCATCAACAATTGATGCTCCTACTTGATTTCTACTTTCGCAGTGTCGAACATCACGAATAGCTCAAGGATCATCATATCTGTCCCTAATATGTTATACTTCATCACAAAGCTCTAGTAGCTTGGTGGCAGTGACTTTGGAGAAACATCACTATCTCATCTGGAAGATTAACTTCCACTCGATTCAAGTGATTGTAGTACTCAGACAATCTGAGCACATGCTCAACGATTTAGCTTTTCTCCCTTAGTTTGCGGGCTTAAGAAACTTGTCAGAGGTCTCACACCTCTTGACGTGGGCACTAGCCTAAAATCCCAATTTCAGCCCTTGGAACATCTCATATGTTCCGCGACGTTTCAAAAATCGTCTTCGGCGCCTCAATTTTAAACCGTTTAACATTACTGAACTATCATGTAGTCATCAAAACGTGTATGTCAGATGTTCGTAACATCCACAGACGACGTTCGAGGTTCAGCACACCGAACGGTGCATTAAGGACATAAGCCTTCTACGCAGCAATGAGGACAATCATCAGTTTACGGACCCAGTCCGCATAATTGCTACTATCAACTTTCAACTAAATTTTCTCTAGGAACATATCTAAAACAGTAGAACTAAAACGCGAGCTGCGACATAATTTGCAAAGACCTTTTGACTATGTTCAGGATAATTAAGTTCATCTAATCAAATTATTTGATGAACTCCCACTCAGATAGACATCCCTCTAGTCATCTAAGTGATACATGATCCGAGTCAACTAGGTCGTGTCTGATCATCACGTGAGACGGACTAGTCATCATCGGTGAACATCTTCATGTTGATCGTATCTGCTATACGACTCATGTTCGACCTTTCGGTCTCTTGTGTTCCGAGGCCATGTCTGTACATGCTAGGCTCGTCAAGTCAACCTAAGTGTTTTGCTTGTGTAAATATGGCTTACACCCGTTGTATTCAAACGTTAGAATCCATCACATCCGATCATCACGTGGTGCTTCGAAACAATGAACCTTCGCAATGGTGCATAGTTAGGGGGAACACTTCCTTGAAAAATTTAGTGAGGGATCATCTTATTATGCTACCGTCGTTCTAGGCAAATAAGATGTAAACATGTGATAAACATCTCATGCAATCAAATAGTGACATGATATGGCCAATATCATTTTGCTCCTTTTGATCTCCATCTTTGGGGCACCATGATCATCATCATCACCGGCATGACACCATGATCTCCATCATCGTGTCTCCATGAAGTTGTCTCGCCAACTATTACTTCTACTACTATGGCTAACGGTTTAGCAATGAAGTAAAGTAATTACATGGCGTTATTCAGTGACACGCAGGTCATACAATAAATAAAGACAACTCCTAGGGCTCCTGTCGGTTGTCATACTCATCGACATGCAAGTCGTGATTCCTATTACAAGAACATGATCAATCTCATACATCACATATATTTCATTCATCACATCCTTTTTGGCCATATCACATCACGCGGCATATGCTGCAAAAACAAGTTAGACGTCCTCTAATTGTTGTTGCAAGTTTTTACGTGGCTGCTATAGTTTTCTAGCAAGAACGTTTCTTACCTACGCCAAAACCACAACATGATATGCCAATTGCTATTTACCCTTCATAAGGAACCTTTCATCGAATCCGATCCGACTAAAGTGGGAGAGACAGACACCCGCTAGCCACCTTATGCAACTAGTGCATGTCAGTCGGTGGAACCTGTCTCACGTAAGTGTACGTGTAAGGTCGGTCCGGGCCGCTTCATCCCACAATACCATCGAAACAAGATAGGACTAGTAACGGTAAGCATATTGAACAAAATCGACGCCCACAACAACTTGTGTTCTACTCGTGCATAGAAACTACGCAATAGACCTAGCTCATGATGCCACTGTTGGGGAACGTAGCAGAAATTCAAAATTTTCTACGCATCACCAAGATCAATCTATGGAGATACTAGCAACGAGAGAGAGAGAGGAGTGCATCTTCATACCCTTGAAGATCGCTAAGCGGAAGCATTACAAGAACGCGGTCGGTGGAGTCGTTCACGAAGCGATTCAGATCGCGGCCGAATCCGATCTAAGCACCGAAGAACGGTGCCTCCGCGTTCAACACACGTGCAGCCCGGTGATGTCTCCCGTGCCTTGATCCAGCAAGGAGAGAGGGAGAGGTTGGGGAAGACTCCGTCCAGCAGCAGCACAACGGCGTGGTGGTGATGGAGGACGTGGCACTCAAGCAGGGCTTCGCCAAGCACTGCGAGACGAGGAGGAGGGAGAGGGGTAGGGCTGCGCCAGGAGAGAGGGAAACTCATGTGTAGGGCAGCCCCAAAACCCCCACTATATATAGGGGAATAGGAGAGGGGGCCGGCCCCCTCCAGATCCCATCTAGAGGGGAGGGGCGGTGGCTAGGAGGGGAGGCTTGCCCCCCAAGCAAGGTGGAGGCGCCCCCCCTCCGCGGGTTTTCAACCCTAGGCGCCTTGGGCCCTTGGGGAGGGGCGCACCAGCCCACTAGGGGCTGGTTCCCTCCCATATTCAGCCCATCAAGCCCCTCGGGGCAGGTGGCCCCACCCGGTGGACCTCCGGACACCTTTCGGTGGTCCCGGTACAATACCGATAACCCCCGAAACTATTTCGGTGACTGAAACTGGACTTCCCATATATAAATCTTCACCTCCGGACCATTTCGGAACTCCTCGTGATATCCGGGATCTCATACGGGACTCCGAACAACATTCGGTAACCACATACAAACTTCCTTTATAACCCTAGCGTCATCGAACCTTAAGTGTGTAGACCCTACGGTTTCGGGAATCATGCAGACATGACCGAGACACCTCTCCGGCCAATAACCAACAGCGGGATCTGGATACCCATGTTGGCTCCCACCTGTTCCACGATGATCTCATCGGATGAACCACGATGTCAAGGATTCAAGCAATCCCGTATGCAATTCCCTTTGTCAATCGGTACGTTACTTGCCCGAGATTCGATCGTCGGTATCCCAATACCTCGTTCAATCTCGTTACCGGCAAGTCACTTTACTCATTCTGTAATGCATGATCCCGTGACTAACTACTTAGTCACATTGAGCTCATTATGATGATGCATTACCGAGTGGGCCCAGAGATACCTCTCCGTCATACGGAGTGACAAATCCCAGTCTCGATTCGTGCCAACCCAACAAACACTTTTGGAAATACTTGTAGTGCACCTTTATAGTCACCCAGTTACGTTGTGATGTTTGGTACACCCAAAGCACTCCTACGGTATCTGTGATTTACACAATCTCATGGTCTAAGGAAATGATACTTGACATTATAAAAGCTTTAGCAAACGAACTACACGATCTTGTGCTATGATTAGGATTGGGTCTTGTCCATCACATCATTCTCCTAATGATGTGATCCCTTTATCAAAGACATCCAATGTCCATGGTCAGGAAACCATAACCATCTATTGATCAACGAGCTAGTCAACTAGAGGCTTACTAGGGACATGTTGTGGTCTATGTATTCACACATGTATTTCGGTTTCCGGTCATACAATTATAGCATGAACAATAGACAATTATCATGAACAAGGAAATACAATAATAACCATTTTATTATTGCCTCTAGGGCATATTTCCAATTGTACAACCCCCGTAGCTGGGTAAGCTGTCATTGATGACCCACAAGTATAGGGGATCTATCGTAGTCCTTTCGATAAGTAAGAGTGTCGAACCCAACGAGGAGCAGAAGGAAATGATAAGCGGTTTTCAGCAAGGTATTCTCTGCAAGTACTGAAACAAGTGGTAACAGATAGTTTTGCGAAAAGATAAATTGTAACGAGCAACAAGTAATAAAAGTAAATAAGGTGCAGCAAGGTGGCCCAATCCTTTTTGTAGCAAAGGACAAGCCTGGACAAACTCTTATAATAGGAAAAGCGCTCCCGAGGACACATGGGAATATCGTCAAGCTAGTTTTCATCACGCTCATATGATTCGCGTTCGGTACTTTGATAATTTGATATGTGGGTGGACCGGTGCTTGGGTACTGCCCTTACTTGGACAAGTATCCCACTTATGATTAACCTCTATTGCAAGCATCCGCAACTACAACAAAAGTATTAAGGTAAACCTAACCATAGCATGAAACATGTGGATCCAAATCAGCTCCTTACGAAGTAATGCATAAACTAGGGTTTAAGCTTCTGTCACTCTAGCAACCCATCATCTACTTATTACTTCCCAATGCCTTCCTCAAGGCCCAAATAATGGTGAAGTGTTATGTAGTCGACGTTCACATAACACCACTAGAGGTTAGACAACATACATCTCATCAAAATATCGAACGAATACCAAATTCACATGACTACTAATAGCAAGACTTCTCCCTTGTCCTCAGGAACAAATGTAATTACTCACAAAGCATATTCATGTTCATAATCAGAGGGGTAATAATATGCATAAAGGATCTGAACATATGATCTTCCACCAAATAAACCAACTAGCATCAACTACAAAGAGTAATCAACACTACTAGCAACCTACTAGCACCAATCCCGGACTTGGAGACAAGAATTGGATACAAGAGATGAACTAGGGTTTGGAGATGAGATGGTGCTGGTGAAGATGTTGATGGATATTGCCCTCTCCCGATGAGAGGAGCGTTGGTGATGACGATGGTGATGATTTCCCCCTCCCGGAGGGAAGTGTCCCCGGCAGAAGAGCTCTGCGAGAGCCCTAGATTGGTTCCGCCAAGGTTCCGCCTCGTGGCGGCGGAGTCTCGTCCCGAAAAGTTCTCTTCTATTTTTTTCTCATCGGAAGACTTCATATAGGAGAAGATGGGCGTCGGAGAGCCACCAGGGGGCCCACGAGGTAGGGGGGCGCGCCCAGGGGGGCGTGCCCCCCACCCTCGTGAGCAGGGAGTGGGCCCCCTGGCCTTCATATTTGGCGATGGTTTTTCTTTATTTATTTCAAGGTATTCCGTGGAGTTTCAGGACTTTTGGAGTTGCATAGAATAGGCCTCCAATATTTGCTCCTTTTCCAGCCCAGAATTCCAGCTGCCGGCATTCTCCCTCTTCATATAAACCTTGTAAAATAAGAGAGACTAGCCATAAGTATCGTGACATAACGTGAAATAAAATCCCATAATGCAATAAATATTGTCATAAAAGCATGATGCAAAATGGATGTATCAACTCCCCCAAGCTTAGACCTCGCTTGTCCTCAAGCGAAAAGCCGATAACAATAAATATGTCCTCATGTTTAGAGGTAGAGGCTTCGATAAAAACAAAATACGGACATGAAGGCATCATGATTATTTCATAATAGCAACATAAATAGATTTTGTCATATGATTACTCATGTTCAAGTAATGACCTATTCACAAAGCCAAAGCATGAATCAGAAACATTATTGGGCACTAACAATTATAATCTCAGTCATTGAAGCAATTGCAATTTATCATAACATCGGAAAGAGTCTATGTCAGAGCTTAAAAGCAAGTCCACATACTCAACTATCATTTAGTCCTTCATAATTGCTAGCACTCACGCGATACTTGTGGTTACGGAGTTTTAATCGGACACACAGAAAGATAGGGGCTTATAGTTTTGCCCCACGACCTTTTACCTCAAAGGTAATGTCAACAATAATAATTCATGCTCCCCCACATCCAATTAGATATGTATATCATACTCTTTCCAACATGCTGAGCTTGCCAAAGGATAAAATGAAAAAAAGGAAAGGTGAGGATCACCATGACTCTTGTAAGGTAGAGGATAATAAAAGATAGGCCCTTCACAGAGGGAAGCAGAGGTTGTCATGCGCGTTTAGGGTTGATGCACAAAATCTTAACGCAAAAGAACGTCACTTTATATTGCCCCTTGCATGTGAACCTTCATTATGCAGTCCGTCACTTTTATTGCGTCCACAACAAGTTCGTACAAAGCTTATTTCTCTACATTAATAAGTCATGCATATTTAGAGAACAATTTTTATTGCTTGCACCGATGACAACTTACTTGAAGGATCTTACTCAATCCATAGGTAGATATGGTGGACTCTCATGGCAAAACTGGTTTAAGGGTGTTTGGAAGCACAAGTAGTATTTCTACTTGGTGCTAAGAATTTGGCTAGCATGAGGGGGAAAGGCAAGCTCAACACGGTAGAGGATCCATGACAACATACTTTATCTCGAATGTAAGAAAACATAACTCATTATGTTGTCTTCCTTGTCCAACCTCAACTCTTTAGCATGTCATATTTTAATGAGTGCTCCCAATCATAAAAGATGTCAATGATAATATATCTATATGTGAAACCTCTCTTTCCTTATTACTTTCTATTAATTGCAACTATGACCAAAGCTATATTTGCCAACTCCCAACAACTTTTAATCATCATACTCTTTCTATGTGAAGTCATTACTTTCACTAAGATCAATATGAGCTCCTTGAATCTTTTTATTCTTTTCTTCTAATTACCCAAGATCATGGCAAAACAATCAAGCCCTTGACTCAACACTAATCTTTATTATATAGCTCACGGACTCGATTACAAAGAAGGATCGTAAAGTAAAACTCAAAACTATATCATGCCACGACTTTATTCTACTAAATCAAGATACTACTAATAGGATCAAACTAAGAAAAACTGTAAAGATAGGAGTTTTGATGGTGATATGATACCAGGGCACCTCCCCCAAGCTTGGCAGTTGCCAAGGGGAGTGACCATACCCATGTGATTATTTCTCCTTCTTTGTTGTTGGTGTAATATTCTTGGCGATAATTCCCCTCAGAATACGGTTCTCCTCCTCGAGCTTATTGACTTGCTGCTTGAGGTCCATTATTTCCTTGCGAAGCTTCCCTGTAACAGCTAAAGCTCCTTGCACCCAAGGGTGTTGCATAGCTGCGGGAGAACAAGAGACACTCCTCCTCATATTTTCATAGGAAAGAAATTTAACATTGGAAGGGATAACCGAGTTTGGAATAGTTGAGCTCTGTAGTTCCCCCATCATAAACCCAGCTCGGAGACGAGAGGTAACTTCTTGATCTTCCATGGCATCTACTCTCATCAGGTCAGCCTCCATATCTTCCTCCGTTGCCGGCCCAAAGTGGTCAGTGTCGCTGTTTACCCTTGGTTCCAGTGCCGGGTTAGATACCCGGCTTTCTCCGACTGACTCTTGAGAAGACATCTCGATTTAATCTGCAGCAGCAGCAGCTCGAAACAAGAACAGAGGATAATTGCGTGATACGAGAGTCAAAACCTTCCGGGGTATATATAATGAATTTTTACCGACCAAAATACGTGTCGTGGAAGGAAACGGAGTCCGGAGGGCACATGAGGTGCTCACGAAGTAGGGGGCGCGCCCAGGGGGGTAGGGCGCACCCTCCACCCTCGTGGAGGCCTCGTGTCCTCCCCGGACTGCTGCTTATTTTTCTATTTTTCTAAATATTCCAAAACGGAGAAATATTGCCTTAAAAATTGTTTTGGAGTCAGTTTACTTACCGTACCACATACCTATTCCTTTTCGGAGTCTGGAACGTTCTGGAAAGTGTCCTTTATGTACTCCTCCGGAGTCACGGTTTCAATAATATTAGTTTCAACATTTATAGGATTACCTGAGATATAGTGTTTGATCCTTTGACCGTTTACCACCTTCGGATTTGTGCCTTCGAAGTTGTTGATTTTTATGGCACCGGAACGATAGACCTCCTCGATAACGTAGGGACCTTTCCATTTAGAGAGAAGCTTTCCTGCAAAAAAAATCTTAAACGAGAGTTGTATAGCAATACATAATCACCTACATTAAACTCACGCTTTTGTATCCTTTTGTCATGCCATCTTTTAACTTTTTTCTTTAAACAACTTGGCATTTTCATAAGCTTGGGCTCTCCATTCATCAAGTGAGCTAATATCAAATAACCTCTTCTCACCGGCAAGTTTTAAATCATAGTTGAGCTCTTTAATAGCCCAATATGCCTTATGTTCTAGTTCGAGAGGTAAGTGATAAGCTTTTCCATAGACCATTTTGTACGGAGACATACCCATAGGATTTTTATATGCAGTTCTATAGGCCCATAATGCATCATCAAGTTTCTTGGACCAATTCTTTCTAGACCTATTAACAGTCTTTTGCAAAATTAATTTGAGCTCCCTATTGCTCAATTCTACTTGACCACTAGATTGCGGGTGATAAGGAGATGCAATCCTATGATTAACGTCATACTTAGCAAGCATCTTACGGAAAGCACCATGAACAAAGTGTGAACCACCATCAGTCATTAAATATCTAGGGACTCCAAACCTCAGAAAAATAACTTCCTTAAGCATTTTAATAGATGTGTTATGATCAGCACTACTAGTTGGAATAGCTTCCACCCACTTAGTAACATAATCAACAGCAACTAAAATATGTGTGTATCCATTGGAGGCAGGAAAAGGTCCCATATAATCAAAGCCCCAAACATCAAATGGCTCAATAACAAGCGAATAATTCATAGGCATTTCTTGACGTCTACTAATATTACCAATTCTTTGACATTCATCGCAAGACAAAACAAACTTACGGGCATCTTTGAAGAGAGTAGGCCAATAAAAACCGGATTGCAATACCTTATGTGCAGTTCTATCTCCAGCATGGTGTCCTCCACAAGCTTCGAAGTGACACTTGCGTAGGATTTGTTCCTGTTCATGCTCAGGTACACAACATCTAATGACACCACCTACTCCTTCTTTATAAAGATGTGGATCATCCCAAAAGTAATGTCGCAAGTCATAGAAAAACTTTTTCTTTTGCTGGTATGTGAAGCTAGGTGGTATAAATTTAGCAACAATATAATTAGCATAATCAGCATACCATGGAGTGCTATGAGAAGTGCTTATGACATTTAATTATTCATCAGGAAAGCTATCATCAATAGGTAGTGGGTCATCAAGAACATTCTCTAACCTAGACAAGTTATCTGCAACGGGGTTCTCAGCTCCTTTCCTATCAACAATATGCAAATCAAATTCTTGAAGCAGGAGAGCCCATCTAATAAGTCTAGGTTTTGCATCCTTCCTTTCCATAAGATATTTAATAGCAGCATGATCAGTGTGAATAGTAACTTTGGAATCAACAATATAAGGTCTAAACTTATCACAAGCAAACACCACTGCTAAAAGTTCCTTTTCGGTAGTAGCATAATTTCTTTGAGCACTGTCTAGAGTCTTACTGGCATAATGGATAACATTTAATTTCTTATCAACTCTTTGCCCTAAAACAACGCCTACAGCATAATCACTAGCATCACACATAATTTCAAAGGGTAAATTCCAATCAGGTGGCTGAACAACAGGTGTGCTTTCTTAAGTATTTCAAATGCTTCTACACAATCATCATCAAAGACAAATGGTACATCTTTTTGTAATAAATTAGTCAGAGGCCGAGAAATTTTTGAGAAGTCCTTAATGAACCTCCTATAAAATCCGGCGTGACCAAGGAAACTTCTTATACCTTTGATGTCCTTGCGACATGGCATCTTTTCAATAGCATCAACCTTGGCTTTATCAACTTCAATACCTCTTTCAGAAACTTTGTGCCCCAAGACAATACCTTCATTAACCATAAAGTGGCACTTTTCCCAATTCAAGACAAGATTAGTTTCTTCACATCTCTGCAAAACTCGATCAAGATTGCTTAAGCAATCATCAAAAGAGGAACCATAGACGGAAAAGTCATCCATGAAAACCTCACAAATCTTTTCGCAAAAGTCAGAGAATATAGCCATCATGCATCTTTGAAAGGTAGCAGGTGCATTACATAAACCAAAATGCATACGTCTATAAGCAAAAGTACCAAAAGGGCATGTAAAAGTAGTCTTTGATTGATCTTTAGCTAACACGGGTATTTGAGAGGAGCCAGAATAACCATCTAGAAAGCAATAATGTGTAGGTTTGCATAACCTTTCTAGCATTTGATCAATAAAAGGTAAGGGGTAATGATCTTTCTTAGTAGCTTTATTTAATTTATGGAAATCAATTACCATCCTATAACCTGTGATAATTCTTTGAGGGATCAATTCATCTTTATCATTAGGGACAACTGTAATACCTCCCTTCTTAGGGACACAATGGACATGACTTACCCACTGACTATCAGCAACAGGATAAATTATACCTGCCTCCAGAAGCTTGAGTATTTCTTTTCTTAGCACTTCTTTCATTTTAGGATTCAAACATCGTTGAGGATCACAAACTGGTTTGGCATCAGCTTCCAAATTTATTTTATTTTGACATAGAGTGGGACTGATGCCCTTAAGATCATCAAGTGTATATCCAATAGCGGCACGGTGCTTCTTCAGAGTTTTCAATAATCTTTCCTCTTCATGCTCTGAAAGGTTAGCGCTAATAATGACAGGATATATTTCCTTTTCATCAAGATAAGCATATTTAAGATTATCAGGCAACGGTTTAAGCTCAAATACGGGATCACCCTTGGGTGGAGGGGGATCCCCTAGGATTTCGACAGGCAAATTGTGTTGCAGAATAGGTTCCTGTTTAAAGAATACTTCATCTATTTCCCTTCTTTCATCCATGAACATATCATTTTCATGGTCTAGCAAATATTGTTCTAAAGGATCACTAGGAGGTACAACAATAGAGGCAAGACCAATAATTTCATCCTTACTAGGCAATTCTTCCTCACGATGTTGTTTACTAAATTTAGAGAAATTAAACTCATGAACCATATTATCCAAGCCAATAGTAACAACATTCTTTTCGCAGTCTATCTTAGCATTAACAGTACTCAAGAAAGGTCTACCAAATATAATGGGACAAAAGCTATCTTGCGGGGAACTGAGAACAAGAAAATCAACAGGATATTTAGTTTTCCCACACAAGACTTCAACATCTCTAACAATTCCCACTAGTGAAATAGTATCTCTATTGGTGAGTTTAATTGTGACATCAATTTCTTCTAACTCAGCAGGTGCAATTTCATGCTTAATTTCTTTATATAATTTATAAGGTATAACACTAGCACTAGAACCCATATCACATAGGCCATGATAACAATGATCTCCTATTTTAACATAAATAACAGGCACGCCCATCACAGGTCTATGTTTATCTTTATCACAAGGTTTATCAATTCTAGCAGTCTCACCCTCGAATTGAATAACTTGCCCATCGATATTATCAGATAAGAGATCTTTAACAATAGCAATATTAGGTTCTACTTTGACTTGTTCAGGAGGTGTATAAGTTCTAATATTGCTTTTACAAACAACAGTTGAAGCTTTAGCATGATCCTTCATTCTAACAAGGAAAGGTGGTTTCTCAACATAAGAAGTAGGAACAATAGGATCATTATAAGTGACAATCTTTTCTTCAACTGTAATAGGTGCAGCTACTTTCACTTCTATGGGGGGATGATATTTAAACCACTTCTCCTTGGGGAGATCAACATAAGTAGCAAAAGATTCACAGAAAGAAGCTACTATCTCAGAGTCAAGTCCATACTTAGTGCTAAACTTAAGGAAAATATCGGTATCCATAAAAGATTTAACACAATCAAACTTGGGTGTCATACCTGACTCCTTACCTTCGTTGAGATCCCAATCTTCAGAGTTGCATTTAATTATATCCAGTAAATTCCATCTGAATTCAATATTCTTCATCATGAAAGAGCCAGCACAGGAAGTATCGAGCATGGAGCGATTGTTATCAGAAAGCCGAGCATAAAAACTTTGCATAATTACTTCTCTTGCGAGCTCATGATTGGGGCATGAATATAACATTGATTTAAGCCTCCCCCAAGTTTGAGCGATGCTTTCTCCTTTGCGAGGCCAAAAATTATATATATAATTGCGATCACGGTGAACAAGATGCATAGGATAATACTTTTGATGAAATTCCAATTTCAATCTTTTATAGTTCCATGATATCATATCATCACATAGCCTGTACCATGTCAATGCGTCTCCCTTCAAAGATAAAGGGAAAGCCTTCTTCTTAACAGCATCATCGGGTATACCTGCAAGCTTAAATAGTCCACAAACATCATCCACATAACGTAGATGTTCATCAGGATGCTTTGTTCCATCTCATGTAAAAGTGTTAGCTAGCAGTTTTTCCATCAAACCCGAAGGAATCTCAAAAGGAGTTTCATTTTCAATAGGTTCAGTAGGTTGAGTAGGTTGAGGAGCAACTCTTTGCTCTGCTGGATGGGGTGAAGATACCCCGAACAAGCCCCTCAGACAATTACTTTCCATAGTAACAAGTGACAGAAAATTTCAGCACACTAAATAAATTGTTCCTTACCAAATTCCACCTACCAAGGCGCTTCACTCCCCGACAATGGCGCTAGAAAAGAGTCTTGATGACCCACAAGTATAAGGGATCTATCGTAGTCCTTTCGATAAGTAAGAGTGTTGAACCCAACGAGGAGCAGAAGGAAATGATAAGCGGTTTTCAGCAAGGTATTCTCTGCAAGTACTGAAATAAGTGGTAACAGATAGTTTTGTGAAAAGATAAATTGTAACGAGCAACAAGTAATAAAAGAAAATAAGGTGCAGAAAGGTGGCCCAATCCTTTTTGTAGCAAAGGACAAGCCTGGACAAACTCTTATAATAGGAAAAGCGCTCCCAAGGACACATGGGAATATCGCCAAGCTAGTTTTCATCACGCTCATATGATTCGCGTTCGGTACTTTGATAATTTGATATGTGGGTGGACCGGTGCTTGGGTACTGCCCTTACTTGGACAAGCATCCCACTTATGATTAACCTCTATTGCAAGCATCCGCAACTACAACAAAAGTATTAAGGTAAACCTAACCATAGCATGAAACATGTGGATCCAAATCAGCTCCTTACGAAGCAACGCATAAACTAGGGTTTAAGCTTCTGTCACTCTAGCAACCCATCATCTACTTATTACTTCCCAATGCCTTCCTCATGCCCAAATAATGGTGAAGTGTTATGTAGTCGACGTTCACATAACACCACTAGAGGTTAGACAACATACATCTCATCAAAATATCGAACGAATACCAAATTCACATGACTACTAATAGCAAGACTTCTCCCTTGTCCTCAGGAACAAACGTAATTACTCACAAAGCATATTCATGTTCATAATCAGAGGGGTAATAATATGCATAAAGGATCTGAACATATGATCTTCCACCAAATAAACCAACTAGCATCAACTACAAAGAGTAATCAACACTACTAGCAACCTACTAGCACTAATCCCGGACTTGGAGGCAAGAATTGGATACAAGAGATGAACTAGGGTTTGGAGATGAGATGGTGTTGGTGAATATGTTAATGGAGATTGCCCTCTCCCGATGAGAGGAGCGTTGGTGATGACGATGGTGATGATTTCCCCCTCCCGGAGGGAAGTGTCCCTGGCAGAAGAGATCTGCTAGAGCCCTAGATTGGTTCCGCCAAGGTTCCGCCTCGTGGCGGCGGAGTCTCGTCCCGAAAAGTTCTCTTCTATTTTTTTCTCATTGGAAGACTTCATATAGGAGAAGATGGGCGTCGGAGAGCCACCAGGGGGCCCACGAGGTAGGGGGCGCGCCCGGGGGGGCGTGCCCCCCACCCTCGTGAGCAGCGAGTGGCCCCCCTGGCCTTCATCTTTGGCGACAATTTTTCTTTATTTATTTCAAGGTATTCCATGGAGTTTCAGGACTTTTGGAGTTGCATAGAATAGGCCTCCAATATTTGCTCCTTTTCCAGCCCAGAATTCCAGCTGCCGGCATTCTCCCTCTTCATATAAACCTTGTAAAATAAGAGAGAATAGCCATAAGTATCGTGACATAACGTGAAATAGTAACCCATAATGCAATAAATATTGTCATAAAAGCATGATGCAAAATGGACATATCAGTCATCCTTTACTCGACTCCATCCATTCTTACCTCCGTTGTCACAATTATTTACCTTGCTATTTCAAAGCAGGAACTAAGGAAGGCCGTGAAAGAGTTCAACAACCCCTCTCCGCAGCCAGAGGATCCCAACCGGGCTCTCAACTCCAGACTTGAAGAAGATCCGGACATATCCGTGGAATTTGTCAATGGGACTTTCTACCAGGCAAGCAACAGCGGCTCTTTAGTGGCCATTATCGCGGATTATCCCGGACTGCTTCCTGCGTCGCATGTAAGTGATGTCGGGGTCCCAACTTTCCGAAAGGATTCCTTCGTTACGCCGTACCTTATGCTCACATGCCGTATTTTTATAGAAACGGCCATCAGGGCACTGCGCGGAACCCGCGGGGGCCTCTCAGCAAGAGGCACCTAGACAAGGTAGGCTTAAAAGGAAGGCGGTTAGGACCGAGACGCAGGCGCAGAGGTATTCATTAAACTTGCCATGTGGTTATGTGGTCTTTTGTTGAGATGTGACGGCTTTAATTATGTCCTGGCAGAAAATGCCGGACTATATCCAGGGACCTTACCGGCCACGCCTCCAGCAGCCGGATTCCTGAACCGGATTCACGGGCGGAGGTTGATATGGGGACCGTGTCGAACTGTCCTCCCGCGGAGGATGTGGATAGGCTTTCCGCCACAAATTCTGAAGTGGAGAGCGCCATGAATCACTGGCGCCGCTGGGCCGTACTTCGCGGCGGTGTTTTTTCCGAAGAGGCGTTTAATGCCTTCAATTCTGGACACGCATATATCTGCGCTGCTCAAGATGGACTTGCCAGAGCAACGGACCAGTATGTGAAGGATATACGGGTAAGAAAAATTAATAAGTATGTGTAGTAGTAGCCCCTGAGACTTGAAACAGTTAGCACAGCTGATTTAAGGATCATTAAATGTATAGGTTCTTGTAGAGAAGAATGCCCAGTTGTCTCAAGAGTTGGGGGAATGTAAGGCCCAAATGAAGGCCTGTTGCCAAACAAGAGGAATCCCAAAAGGCCTCTTCTGGTAATAATTTCCTTCTACTAGTTTGTTTGTTCGGCATAGTTTATAAATCTGACGAAAGATTCGGCAGACAATCTCGGAGGAAATCCGAAGACTGTGGGAGATAATGAGCCGCACCTGCGAAGTCAGCTGAAGGCGGGCGAACGCGTGCTGACGCAGTCTATTCAGGAGAAAAATAAGCTCCAAGATGCTAATATCCGACTAAGCGTCGAGTTGAAAGATGTTCGGGCTCAGCTCGCGGACTCCGTGAAGGAGAACAGGAGACTTCGACGTGGCATTTATAGTAAGTGCTTCAAACAAGCTGCAAAACAATTCGGCGAGGAAGTGAATTAACAGAGTTGTGTCTGCAGGTATGCTGACGGGCCGTCCTGGAGAGGAGATGTCCGGATCCGCAGGCGATATGCTGCAATATCTTTCACAACTACACGAACGAGCGCAATAGGTGATGCGGGGTATTGCCCAGGCCTTGTGGTCGTCCGCTTCCCTGCCAGGAGGCATGAGCGAGCTTGTGGAGATGCTCAAAGGAGCACGGAAACGCTTCCGGTTATGGAAGATATCAGCTTGCCGACAAGGTGCAAGGGAAGCGTGGCCCATGGTAAAGACGCGATATGCCAAGGCTGACCCAAACCATATGGCCGAAGTCGGACCGATGGGGTCAGATGGGCAAGAAATACCCATGAGTCTGGTATATGACCAAGTAGCATTAGCTGCAAAGTATTCCCAACAAGATTGTAGGGTAGACAGCCTGTTGGATGGTATAGAGGAAGAATATAGCCAGTCCAAGTGACTATGTAATTAAATGGACCTATGTAGTCCCTAGCCGGATTGAAAATCATTTGTCATGGCGGACCTTTTCGCTTCAGCCCCCGGACACGATAGTTCGGGGTGTATCCGAATACCCTCATAGTTATGAAAAACTGGGGTAAGCGTGTGTAAGGGCATATTTATTCCCTAGTGGTTTTGGTGATTGATGACAATGCTTTTGCGGTCTAATCGTGTGCGTTAAGTTCTTTCAGAGAATCATCCATTGGCATGAGATGATTTTCTCCTCTCGGTGTTTTTATTCAAGACGGTGTAGCTCCTGCGTTTCGTGTTGGTGGACTAGTCTCGTAGGAGTCACCGTACTATTAAGAGGGGATCCGTTTTGGTAAGACTTGGGTGGAATCAACACGTACACATCCTTATCACACCCGTCGTCTTCCTGTCGCATCTTTGGAGCTGCACTTCTCTTTCGTACCTGCTTCGCCCTGTGCCAGCGGTAGTACCGCGATCTACAACGGTAGTACCGCCGAAGCCCCCCTAGCGGTAGTACCGCTCCACAGAGCGGTAGTACCGCTCTCAGCGGTAGTACCGCCCGCGGGTTTCGGCTATAGTACCAGTGGCCCTAGCGGCTTCTTGGGGAGCATTGTGCCTCCACATCGCTCCAACGGAGACGTACTTCCCTTTAAAAGGAAGGAACTTCGGTAACACATCCTCGTCTCCACCGGCTCCACTCTTGGTTATCTCGTGCCTTTACTTTCGCAAGTCTATTTGTTTTACATCTTTTGCTTGCTTGTGTGCTAGTTGTCATTGCATCATATAGGTTGCTCACTTAGTTGCACATCTAGACAACCTATTTTGTTGCAAAGTTTAATTTGACTAAGAAAAGTCCAAAAATTGTTAGTTGCCTATTCACCCCCCCTCTAGTCAACCATATCGATCCTTTCAATTGGTATGAGAGCCTCGTCTCTTTATTAAGGACTTTGCCGTCCGAAGAGTATGGTTGACACCAACGATGGTGCGGAGGAACACTCCGGTGTTAATCCCATCTCGTCTTTGGCCAAAGGGGGAACCTCGGTCTCACGTGAGGAATTCAATGTGGCTTTAGACACATTGAAAACCTCCATGACGGCCGAGGTTAAAAGCATGTTTACTGAATTTCTAGAGGGACTTAAACTATCTACCTCGCCTATGAAAGTGGGTGATCCCACTAACAAGGTGACGGATGCTAACTCCGATAAGGGGGAAGCTAACATTGAAAAGAGTCCTTCTACTAGTGGTAGAAATGGCACCGGCATCTTTGCCCATCTGGAACCTCCTGTCTATAGAGGACCGATTCCCTCCACTCATTTAAATCATGCCGGTCCTCCTCCTAAATATGTAAAAAAATGAAGACTTTGATTCTTGGGTTTATCGCTTCAAGCGACATTTAAAACATGTGAACACTAACCTTTGGAGAATCATTGAAGAAGGTTTCTATCCTCATGACCCAAGCAACTTCACCCCTCGAGAAGAAGTGGACAATCAATTCAATGAGAGTGCTCTCTTCATCATCCAAGATGCTATCCTTCCCGAAGATCTTCCTCATCTTCGACCTCATGTCATGGCTAGAGAAGCATGGAAGTGTGTCGAGCGTATGTACAGAGGAAGTGCTAGCATTCAACGCTCCAACTATGAAGTGGTGCAAGATGAAGCC
Organism: Triticum dicoccoides; assembly: GCF_002162155.2. Lineage (NCBI taxonomy): Eukaryota > Viridiplantae > Streptophyta > Magnoliopsida > Poales > Poaceae > Triticum > Triticum dicoccoides. Next base: position 415,585,090 of record NC_041381.1, read on the forward strand.
GATGATTTGCAATGAAAGAGGATGAAGAACCTCGTGAGCTCTTTCGAAGAGTGACCAAACTTGCGGTCGCACTCCGAGATCATGGGAGTAAGGACACGGATGACAACTGGATCAAGCGCAAGTTCCTTAAGGCCATGATGCCCTACAATAAGGCCATGTCCTCAGTCATCCGCCAAAGACCGGACTTCCACTCCATGACCTCTAATGAAGTGTTGGATGAGTTTATTGCAATGAACATCTTGGATAAGACCGCCGACAATGCGGTGCTCCGTTCCCAAAGGGCTAAGAAGCCCAACCTTGCTCTGAAGGCCAAGATTATTGTGGAAGAAGAGGAAGAAGTGGAAGATGAGGAAAGCAACCCCGAAGACACCAAATTTGATTATCATGAGCACATGGCCCTTGCTTCGAGACAATTTTGGAACAAGAAGAGTTCAAGACCCAACTTCAACAAGAACAACTCCAGTGGCGTCAAGGGGAAGCAACGAGTTAGAACTTGCTTCAACTGTGGCAATGTGAGCCATTTCGTTGCGGATTGTCCTTACGAGAAGCGGGAAGACAATGGTGGCAAGTTCATCCGAAAAGACAAAGCCAAGTCCTTCCCCAACAAGAACAACTTCGCCAAAAGGACTCCCACTCGTTGATTGGTGGTTCAAGAAGAATACCAAGAGGATGACGATGATGATGAAAATGAAGAAGCAAAGGCCATGGCATCCGTTGCCATTGCCACTACTCCCCGGGTGTCTCTCTTTGATTCACCCAACGAAAACATCACCGCCAAATGCCTCATGGCTAAAGCTTCAAACAAGGTAACCCCCAACATTAAGACCACCATCATTCCTAATCCCTCCGTGAAGGATTGCATTGATGAACATTGTGGGTCTAATGAATAAGTGAATGAGTTTGAGTCGTTTATGAGTAAGCTCAAGGGCAAGTCCAAGAAGCACTTTGTTGCTCTCTTGGAACAACTTGGTGAGGCCAATGACATGATCGAGGCTCACGAAGAAACCATCTCTAAGATTGAAGGTCATAGTCGTGATTATGCCGATGAGATATCGAATCTCTCTAATGCTCTTGAGGAAGAGCGTGAGCATCGTTTGGCTCTTGAGGAGTCACACAACGATGGTCACGCTAAACTAAAGAAGGATCTTGATCATGCTCTTGTTGTGTCTCGTGTTCTAGCTTCCGAGAAGGCTAAACTTGGGGTTGATCATGTTAGACTCACGGAGGAGTTTGATGTACTTGACAAGGCCCACAAAGTCTTGAAAAGTGATCATGCCACCCTCAAGGAGTCTCATGCTCAACTCCAAGTTAAGCTAACTAAGGAAAAGGCCACATTTCCTCACATGGTCTTAATTGATAATGCAAATGCTACTAACCCATGTTGTGAGCATGTGCATCTTGTGGAGGAAAATGCCAAGTTGAAGGAACAACTCGAGAAAGGTCTTGTGTCATGCATACAAGGCGAGAAGAACCTAAATGACCTTTTGAGCAATCAAAAGGAAGTTGTGGGAAAGGAGGGAGTTGGGTTCGCACCCAAGTCCAAGAACAAGAAGAAGAACAAGGAGAAGAAGAGCAAGACCAATCGACCTCCTCCGCTCACGCAAACCTTTGTGAAGGAGGGAGAAGGTGCTCCTAAGGAGAAGAAGAACAATGGGAAGAGCGGTGAAGCCAAAGAGCGCATCACCATCTCTCCCAACAAAGACGGCAACTTTAACCCGTCATATGTGTTGTGCCGTGCTAGTGATGGACATGTTTATGCTCGATTTGTTGGTTCTTCTTATGAGTACATTGAATGGTCTATTTGGGTTCCCAAGACCCTTGTTACTAACATCAAAGGACCCATTACTAAATGGGTACCTAAAACCAATCATTGATCTCGTGTAGGTGTTTGCTTCCGGTGGGGGATCATGGTTGCTCGATAGTGGAGCAACAAATCATATGACCGGAAGCAAGGACTTGGTGGTGGACGTGCAAGAGATTCCATCTATGCCCACCAATGTCGAGTGGGGTGATGCATCACATTCTAAGGTATTGGGTCTCGGCAAGGTTGTCATTTCTCATGATCTAACGATCGAGATAGTCATGCTTGTCGAGTCCCTTGCATACAATTTACTTTCCGTTCGTCAACTTGCACTCATGGGTTTCGCTACGTTCTTTGATATTGATACCGTGGCCCTCTTGTGGAGCAAGACTCTTAAAGTAGCCTTTGTTGGGCATGTCGAGAACGGTCTCTATGTGATTAACTTCTCGGAGCGACCCACTAAGACCGCGACATGCCTAATGGCTAAAGTTGACGTGGGATGGCTTTGGCATCGCCGGTTAGCCCACGTCAATATGAGATCTTTGCAAAGTCTTCTCAAGGGGGACCATGTTCGTGGACTAACAAATGTTAGTTTTGCCAAAGATCGTGCTTGCAGTGCTTGTATCGAAGGAAAGCTTCATGAAAAGGCTCACCCTCCTTCAACCATCATCTACTCGAAGAGACCCTTGGAGCTCCTTCACATGGACCTCTTCGGGCCTCCATCTTTTGATAGTCTTGGAGGGAGAAAGTATTTCTTGGTGATTGTGGATGATTATTCAAGATACTCTTGGGTATACTTCTTCAAGAGGAAGAGTGAGACTCAACAAACCGTTATCAACTTTGCAAATGAAGCTCAACGTCAACATGATGCAAAGATCTTGACAATAAGAAGTGACAACGGCACCGAGTTCAAGAACTACACCTTGGATGAGTTTCTTAGTGATGAGGGGATCAAGCATCAATATTCTGCACCATATACCCCTCAACAAAATGGTGTTGCGGAGAGGAAGAACCGGACGTTGATGGATGCGGCAAGGACCATGATGGCGGAGTTCAAGTCTCCATACAACTTTTGGGCCGAAGCCATCAACACCGCATGTCATGCATCCAATCGGCTCTATCTTCGCAAAGGCTTGAACAAGACTCCTTATGAGATACTCACCGGCAACAAGCCCAACCTCAAGTACTTCCGGGTGTTCGGTTGTAAGTGTTTCATTCTCAAGAAAGGTGTTCGTTTGTCTAAATTTGAGGCTAGAGCTCATGAGGGCATATTTGTTCGTTATGCTACAGACTCTCATGCTTACCGTGTCCTCAACAAGTCCACCGGACTCATTGAGGAGACGTGTAACGTGGAGTTTGACGAAAATAACGGCTCCCAAGTGGAGCAAAGTGGTACTTGTGATGTAGGTGATGAAATTCCTCCCCAAGCCATAAGAAGAATGGGTATTGGTCAAATTCTACCCATTGAGGAACCCCTTGTGGCCGAAGGAGAAGGGCAATGCTCTACTCAAGAAGAGCCATCACCTCATCAAGACCCACACGCTTCCGAAGAACAAAGTGAAGGCCCTCAACCTTGTGAACAAGACCAAGGGCAAGATCAACCTCAAGATGATGGTGAACCTCTAAATGATGCCCAAGGTCAAGTTCTCCCCCTCGAGCAAGTTCAAGATCAAGAGCAAGCTCAAGATCAAGAACAAGCTCAAGACGGCGCTCAAGATGATCAAGTCAATCCTCCCTCCACATCCGAGGAGGAATTAGAGCGTTGTGCCGCGAAGATTGCTTCCAAGCTCACCACTCAAGGCCATCTCATGGAAAATGTATTTGGAAGCCTAAGAAAGGGGGTAAGCACTCGTACACAATTAGCAAACTATTGTGAACATCACGCGTTTGTCTCTTGTGTTAAACCCCAAAAGGTCTATGAGGCGCTCGAAGACTCGGATTGGCTCAATGCCATGCATGAAGAACTCAACAACTTCGAGTACAACAAAGTTTGGAGATTGGTGCCAAGGCCATCGGGGAACCACAACGTCATTGGAACAAAGTGGATCTTCAAGAACAAGCAAGATGCTCATGGTAACATCATTCGCAACAAGGCAAGATTGGTAGCACAAGGCTACTCCCAAGTCGAGGGTATCGACTACGGTGAAACCTTTGCTCCCGTTTCTCGTCTTGAATCCATTCGTTTGTTGATTTCATATGCTTCCCATCACAACTTTAAGTTGCAACAAATGGATGTGAAAAGTGCTTTTCTTAATGGTCCCATTAATGAGTTGGTCTATGTCAAGCAACCCCCCGGGTTCGAGGACCCCTACTTCTCGAATCATGTGTATCAACTCGATAAGGCACTCTATGGCCTTAAACAAGCCCCACGTGCGTGGTATGACCACCTTACCGAGTTGCTACAAGATCGTGGATTTGAAGTAGGACAAATCGATCCCACTCTTTTTACTAAGAAGGTCAAAGGGGAGTTGTTTGTATGCCAACTATATGTTGATGATATTATCTTTGGTTCCCCTAACAAAGCGTTCAATGAGGAGTTTGCCGCTCTCATGACCTCCAAGTTCCAGATGTCTTCAATGGGAGAGTTGAAGTTCTTTCTTGGTTTTGACATCAAACAAAGAAGAGAAGGAACCTTCATCAACCAAGCCAAATACACTCAAGACATGCTTAAAAGATTCAAGCTAAGTGATGTCAAGCCAGCCACTACACCAATGCCTACCAAATGCCAACTCGACATAGATCCCAATGGTAAAGCGGTGGATCAGAAGGTATATCGCTCCATGATTGGCTCCTTGCTTTACCTTTGTGCATCTAGACCGGATATCATGTTGAGTGTGGGGATGTGTGCACGTTTTCAAGCCGCACCAAAGGAAAGTCACTTTGTGGCGGTCAAGCGGATCTTTCGATATTTGGCTCATACCCCAAACTTTGGCTTATGGTACCCAAGAGGAGCAAACTTCAAGCTTGAAGGTTTCACGGATTCTGATTGGGCGGGAGACAAAGTGGATAGGAAGTCCACTTCCGGAGGGTGCCAATTCCTTGGTTGCTCTTTGGTAAGTTGGTCTTCCAAGAAGCAAAGTTGTGTGTCTCTCTCGTCCACCGAAGCGGAGTATGTGGCGGCCGGTAGTTGTTGTGCTCAACTCCTTTGGATGAGGCAAACTTTAAAGGAGTACGGGGTCATTTGTGACAAAGTGCCTCTTTGGTGTGATAATGAAAGTGCCATCAAGATTTCTCTCAACCCGGTGCAACACTTCAAGATGAAGCACATTGAGATTCGGTATCACTTCATCCGTGATCACATTAGGCGAGGGGAGATCGAGCTCAAGTATGTCAACACTCATGATAACCTTGCAGATATTTTCACGAAGCCCTTGGATGAAGCAAAATTTCACGAGTTAAGGCATGAGCTAAATATCATTGATTTGAGCAATGTGACTTGAACCTGTGACCTGTGCACCCCCCTCCACACCCAACTTGTTGTCTAGTCTAGGTGTAGGCATGGACATAGGGGGAGTGTTGTTCTCTCAATGAACTCTCCCTCCCCCCATTATGCATTAAAACGATCAACTCTTTCGCATTAGCCATTTTCGATGGTACTTGTGCTTCAAAGACGAGTTTTGGTCATGGGCCCAAGGATAATTCTTCGCGGTGCCATACCAATTGACTCAAACATAGGTGGCTCCGGCCACCGCCCTCTCTTGAGAGAGGCCAGAGCTCGCTCCTCTTTGGTTGGTTGGTTGCTTTGAAGGAGTGGGTTCCGGTTCGTTGTTTCGTGTGTGTCGTCTTGTTGGTTTGTCTCTTTTTCTCCTTGTATGTGCCTTCCCGCTCTTCCCGTTTGTTGGTTTTAGTCTAGAAGCAGTTTTCGGTGGCTGGCGGTACTACCGCCGCTGGCGAGCGGTACTACCGCTTCAAGCGGTACTACCACCCTCCAGCGCGTTACTACCGCTGAGAGGCGCGAGTGGGGGTTATATCAGGGGCAAGGGGAGTTTCTTCTCCCCCATACCCATTTGCATGCCCCCTCGCCTGTTCCTCTCTCTCCAGCAACCGGCGGCGCGGGAGGGCTCCGGCGGATCTCCCTCTCCGGGCCATCCCTCTCCATTCCCTTCGGTGGAGTCGATCCCCACCTTGTCCTCTTGCCATGGATGCTGGTATTGCCCCCGTTCTCTTGTTCCTTTTGTCTAGGTTTCCAATCTAGCATCTAGGGGCAGTAGCAGTTGCATCTTCAGATTTTTGGCCAAATCTAGGCTTGAGTAGGGTGGAGAATGCTTATAGGCAGTTTGGATTGATGTTTGGTTGGAGTATTTTTTAATTTGGTAGGACGGTAGTGCCGGATCTGACCACGGTAGTAGGAAACTGCTGTTTCCCCGCCCCGAGCGGTACTACCGCCCTTCCAGGGCGGTACTACCGCTTGGAGCGGTACTACCGCTCCCTGTGGAGCGGTACTACCGCTCGTGGCGGTACTACCGCTCGTGGCGGTACTACCGCTATCCGATCGCGGTACTACCGCTCTCTACCAACTTCCACTCTACTTCTACCTTTCAGTGATCTTTTTGCTCGTGTTTGGTGTCTTATGCTCGTGTTTTCTGGTTGTTTGCGTGTTCTTGTGTGTGGTTCCAGGTGATGAGGTCCCTGAGCATCAGACTCGTCGTGTCAATCCCGGACGTGCCTTGTCCAAGCGCTACCGCACCACCGAGCCTGTCGGAGGATCCTCAAGTGCTCCACCTCCACCTCAACTCCCGAAGAAGGCTGGGGTCAAGCCAAAGGCAACCCAAACCGTGCCTGAAATGCCTCCCAAAGAGTTCTGGGCAAGGCGCCGCCGCAACCCGTATGAGAACGACCAAGATCCCACTTTGGTCAACCGTCCGTTCTGGAACAGATTCCAGTTTGCCATCTTCTTTGATGTTCTCAAAGCCAAGAAGAATCTCTATGTCAACATGCACTCCATCGACACCGCGCATATGGAGAGCGATCCTGACTACTTTGGTGAAGCACTTCAGATGTGCACTCAACTGAACATTCTCAGGATCATGCAATTCAACAAGGACTACGATGCTGATATTGTGGCCCAATTCTATGCCACGGTTCACCTAGGGACTGATGAGGACATGACACTGACTTGGATGACAAATGGCAAGTTGCTTTCTGTCACGTGGAAAGCTTTCATGGAGTTGCTTGGGGTGGAAGATCTACGTCTTTACTCTCCGGTTGGCTTTCGCCCCCACGCCCGCGCCCATTGCACTCACAAGCAAGCTCTCTGGCCATACTGCACTCTGAAGATCAACTCTGAGACACACAAGGAAACCTATGAGATGCCTGCCTATCTGGATATCCTGCGCCGCATCTTCAGAGAGACTCTTTTCCCTCGCATTGGGAATCTGGACCAGGTTCATTCTTATCTCGTGGACATGCTTATTTTCTGCCAGCGTGAGAAGGACAATCCCACCGGGGAGTCTTTGGATGTCTCTCATGTTATGTGGGCTGAGTTGGTTTCTGCTATCTCCGAGCGCAAGTGCCCGATCTATGGTCCGTTCATTATGTTGCTCACTGAGAAGGCCTGGGATCGTGTCTATCCCAAGGCGGCACTGGAGATTGGCGATTTGGTCTCTCACGATGTCAAGTGTCTGAGGAAGAAGGATAACTGGGGCACTCAGGCCCCTAGGACTGGTGTTCTGTCATCTACTGCTGCCATGGAGACTGAGGAGGAGTTTGGTGCTGAGGCTGAGGATGAGGATGATGACTACGTGCCCTCTGGGACAGAGCCATCTTGGGCCAAGAAGCTCAAGGCCAAGGTAAAGAAGCTCTTCTGCATGGAGTCTCACGGTCAGTACATGGCTCACGTGGCTGAGAAGAAGGCCCGCGGTCGCCACAAGGAGCTCATGTGTCAGATGGGTGCTATTGTGATTAGTGGCTCTGAGGATCAGCTCACCGAGGAGGAGGAGTGGATTCAGCAGCACTGCCCTTGGACTAATTCTGATGCTGAGCACTTCCCGGCTGACGATGGTGGTGCTGATGACCCCTCTGAGATCTGATGCGTGTGTCCCTCTTTTGCTCTCACCTGGAGCGGTAGCAGCACTCCCTCTCCTTTTTGGTGTCTCGGTGCCAAAGGGGGAGAGAGTTTAGGGATTTGCGAGTTGTGTCTTCGTGTCTTGTTCGTGTTTGTGTCTTGTTCATGTTTTCCTCGCATTTGCTTTGGTTGGTTTGTCTGTGAGACCTAAGTTCGAGTGAGACTTAAGTTCGAATCATATGGTGTGAGACATATGCTACCTTACCTTTCAGTATCATTATCTATGTCTATCTAGCTCATGAGTTGCGTGCTTCTCTTGTTATATCTTCTATGTTGCTCTCATACACCATGCTTAGATTATTGGTCTCTAAAATGTAGGGGGAGCTTTGATCCGAGTATGTGTGCTGTGCAGTCCAAAGCACTTATCTAAATAGCACACATCGAGGGGGAGCCCATCTACATGTTAGGACCGTCGGGTTTGTATGCTTACTATATCGTGTTTATGCAAATCCCGTATTGTCATCAATCCACCAAAAAGGGGGAGATTGTAAGGGCATATTTATTCCCTAGTGGTTTTGGTGATTGATGACAATGCTTTTGCGGTCTAATCGTGTGCGTTAAGTTCTTTCAGAGAATCATCCATTGGCACGAGACGATTTTCTCCTCTCGGTGTTTTTATTCAAGACGGTGTAGCTCCTACGTTTCGTGTTGGTGGACTAGTCTCGTAGGAGTCATCGTACTATTAAGAGGGGATCCGTTTTGGTAAGACTTGGGTGGAATCAACACGTACACATCCTTATCACACCCGTCGTCTTCCTGTCGCATCTTTGGAGCTGCACTTCTCTTCCGTACCTGCTTCGCCCTGTGCCAGCGGTAGTACCGCGATCTACAGCGGTAGTACCGCCGAAGCCCCCCTAGCGGTAGTACCGCTCCACAGAGCGGTAGTACCGCTCTCAGCGGTAGTACCGCTCCGTAGAGCGGTAGTACCGCCCGCGGGTTTCGGCTATAGTACCACTGTAGTACCGCGCCTACTACCGCCTCGATTCGAGACGATGTTTTCTCGTGTCGAGTTTTGCGGCACTAGAAGCGGCAGTAGAAGCGGCAGTACCGCTCTGAGCGGTAGTACCGCTCCTCTCCCGCGGTAGTATCGCTATGGGGCCAGTGGCCTGACTCCCTCTTCAGCGCGGTAGTACCGCCCTTCCCTAGCGGTAGTACCGCCCTGTGCGGGGCTGCTCAGTGGGGTAACGGTTGGATGTGTTCCCCCACTATATAAAGGGGTCTTCTTCCTCCTAGTTGACCCACCTCTTTCCCCCAAAGCTCCATTGTTGCTCAAAGCTCCATTTTCACCCGATCTCTCTCCCTAGCCAATCAAACTTGCTGATTTGCACAGGATTGGTTGAGAAGGCCCAGATCTACACTTCCACCAAGAGAAATTTGATTCCCCCCACTTATCCCTTGCGGATCTTGTTACTCTTGGGTGTTGAGCACCCTAGACGGTTGAGGTCACCTTGAAGCCATACTCCATTGTGGTGAAGCTTCGTGGTGTTGTTTTTGTTGTTGGGAGCCTCCGGTTGTTGTGGAGTTTGCCCCAACCTTGCTTGTAAAGGTTCGGTCGCCGCCTTCAAGGGCACCAATAGTGGAATCACGGCATCTCGCATTGTGTGAGGGCGTGAGGAGAACACGGTGGCCCTAGCGGCTTCTTGGGGAGCATTGTGCCTCCACATCGCTCCAACGGAGACGTACTTCCCTTTAAAAGGAAGGAACTTCGGTAACACATCCTCGTCTCCACCGGCTCCACTCTTGGTTATCTCGTGCCTTTACTTTTGCAAGTCTATTTGTTTTACATCTTTTGCTTGCTTGTGTGCTAGTTGTCATTGCATCATATAGGTTGCTCACTTAGTTGCACATCTAGACAACCTATTTTGTTGCAAAGTTTAATTTGACTAAGAAAAGTCCAAAAATTGTTAGTTGCCTATTCACCCCCCCTCTAGTCAACCATATCGATCCTTTCAATTGGTATGAGAGCCTCGTCTCTTTATTAAGGACTTTGCCGTCCGAAGAGTATGGTTGACACCAACGATGGTGCGGAGGAACACTCCGGTGTTAATCCCATCTCGTCTTTGGCCAAAGGGGGAACCTCGGTCTCACGTGAGGAATTCAATGTGGCTTTAGACACATTGAAAACCTCCATGACGGCCGAGGTTAAAAGCATGTTTACTGAATTTCTAGAGGGACTTAAACTATCTACCTCGCCTATGAAAGTGGGTGATCCCACTAACAAGGTGACGGATGCTAACTCCGATAAGGGGGAAGCTAACATTGAAAAGAGTCCTTCTACTAGTGGTAGAAATGGCACCGGCATCTTTGCCCATCTGGAACCTCCTGTCTATAGAGGACCGATTCCCTCCACTCATTTAAATCATGCCGGTCCTCCTCCTAAATATGTAAAAAATGAAGACTTTGATTCTTGGGTTTATCGCTTCAAGCGACATTTAAAACATGTGAACACTAACCTTTGGAGAATCATTGAAGAAGGTTTCTATCCTCATGACCCAAGCAACTTCACCCCTCGAGAAGAAGTGGACAATCAATTCAATGAGAGTGCTCTCTTCATCATCCAAGATGCTATCCTTCCCGAAGATCTTCCTCATCTTCGACCTCATGTCATGGCTAGAGAAGCATGGAAGTGTGTCGAGCGTATGTACAGAGGAAGTGCTAGCATTCAACGCTCCAACTATGAAGTGGTGCAAGATGAAGCCGATGATTTGCAATGAAAGAGGATGAAGAACCTCGTGAGCTCTTTCGAAGAGTGACCAAACTTGCGGTCGCACTCCGAGATCATGGGAGTAAGGACACGGATGACAACTGGATCAAGCGCAAGTTCCTTAAGGCCATGATGCCCTACAATAAGGCCATGTCCTCAGTCATCCGCCAAAGACCGGACTTCCACTCCATGACCTCTAATGAAGTGTTGGATGAGTTTATTGCAATGAACATCTTGGATAAGACCGCCGACAATGCGGTGCTCCGTTCCCAAAGGGCTAAGAAGCCCAACCTTGCTCTGAAGGCCAAGATTATTGTGGAAGAAGAGGAAGAAGTGGAAGATGAGGAAAGCAACCCCGAAGACACCAAATTTGATTATCATGAGCACATGGCCCTTGCTTCGAGACAATTTTGGAACAAGAAGAGTTCAAGACCCAACTTCAACAAGAACAACTCCAGTGGCGTCAAGGGGAAGCAACGAGTTAGAACTTGCTTCAACTGTGGCAATGTGAGCCATTTCGTTGCGGATTGTCCTTACGAGAAGCGGGAAGACAATGGTGGCAAGTTCATCCGAAAAGACAAAGCCAAGTCCTTCCCCAACAAGAACAACTTCGCCAAAAGGACTCCCACTCGTTGATTGGTGGTTCAAGAAGAATACCAAGAGGATGACGATGATGATGAAAATGAAGAAGCAAAGGCCATGGCATCCGTTGCCATTGCCACTACTCCCCGGGTGTCTCTCTTTGATTCACCCAACGAAAACATCACCGCCAAATGCCTCATGGCTAAAGCTTCAAACAAGGTAACCCCCAACATTAAGACCACCATCATTCCTAATCCCTCCGTGAAGGATTGCATTGATGAACATTGTGGGTCTAATGAATAAGTGAATGAGTTTGAGTCGTTTATGAGTAAGATCAAGGGCAAGTCCAAGAAGCACTTTGTTGCTCTCTTGGAACAACTTGGTGAGGCCAATGACATGATCGAGGCTCACGAAGAAACCATCTCTAAGATTGAAGGTCATAGTCGTGATTATGCCGATGAGATATCGAATCTCTCTAATGCTCTTGAGGAAGAGCGTGAGCATCGTTTGGCTCTTGAGGAGTCACACAACGATGGTCACGCTAAACTAAAGAAGGATCTTGATCATGCTCTTGTTGTGTCTCGTGTTCTAGCTTCCGAGAAGGCTAAACTTGGGGTTGATCATGTTAGACTCACGGAGGAGTTTGATGTACTTGACAAGGCCCACAAAGTCTTGAAAAGTGATCATGCCACCCTCAAGGAGTCTCATGCTCAACTCCAAGTTAAGCTAACTAAGGAAAAGGCCACATTTCCTCACATGGTCTTAATTGATAATGCAAATGCTACTAACCCATGTTGTGAGCATGTGCATCTTGTGGAGGAAAATGCCAAGTTGAAGGAACAACTCGAGAAAGGTCTTGTGTCATGCATACAAGGCGAGAAGAACCTAAATGACCTTTTGAGCAATCAAAAGGAAGTTGTGGGAAAGGAGGGAGTTGGGTTCGCACCCAAGTCCAAGAACAAGAAGAAGAACAAGGAGAAGAAGAGCAAGACCAATCGACCTCCTCCGCTCACGCAAACCTTTGTGAAGGAGGGAGAAGGTGCTCCTAAGGAGAAGAAGAACAATGGGAAGAGCGGTGAAGCCAAAGAGCGCATCACCATCTCTCCCAACAAAGACGGCAACTTTAACCCGTCATATGTGTTGTGACGTGCTAGTGATGGACATGTTTATGCTCGATTTGTTGGTTCTTCTTATGAGTACATTGAATGGTCTATTTGGGTTCCCAAGACCCTTGTTACTAACATCAAAGGACCCATTACTAAATGGGTACCTAAAACCAAGCATTGATCTCGTGTAGGTGTTTGCTTCCGGTGGGGGATCATGGTTGCTCGATAGTGGAGCAACAAATCATATGACCGGAAGCAAGGACTTGGTGGTGGACGTGCAAGAGATTCCATCTATGCCCACCAATGTTGAGTGGGGTGATGCATCACATTCTAAGGTATTGGGTCTCGGCAAGGTTGTCATTTCTCATGATCTAACGATCGAGATAGTCATGCTTGTCGAGTCCCTTGCATACAATTTACTTTCCGTTCGTCAACTTGCACTCATGGGTTTCGCTACGTTCTTTGATATTGATACCGTGGCCCTCTTGTGGAGCAAGACTCTTAAAGTAGCCTTTGTTGGGCATGTCGAGAACGGTCTCTATGTGATTAACTTCTCGGAGCGACCCACTAAGACCGCGACATGCCTAATGGCTAAAGTTGACGTGGGATGGCTTTGGCATCGCCGTTTAGCCCACGTCAATATGAGATCTTTGCAAAGTCTTCTCAAGGGGGACCATGTTCATGGACTAACAAATGTTAGTTTTGCCAAATATCGTGCTTGCAGTGCTTGTATCGAAGGAAAGCTTCATGAAAAGGCTCACCCTCCTTCAACCATCATCTACTCGAAGAGACCCTTGGAGCTCCTTCACATGGACCTCTTCGGGCCTCCATCTTTTGATAGTCTTGGAGGGAGAAAGTATTGCTTGGTGATTGTGGATGATTATTCAAGATACTCTTGGGTATACTTCTTCAAGAGGAAGAGTGAGACTCAACAAACCGTTATCAACTTTGCAAATGAAGCTCAACGTCAACATGATGCAAAGATCTTGACAATAAGAAGTGACAACGGCACCGAGTTCAAGAACTACACCTTGGATGAGTTCCTTAGTGATGAGGGGATCAAGCATCAATATTCTGCACCATATACCCCTCAACAAAATGGTGTTGCGGAGAGGAAGAACCGGACGTTGATGGATGCGGCAAGGACCATGATGGCGGAGTTCAAGTCTCCATACAAATTTTGGGCCGAAGCCATCAACATCGCATGTCATGCATCCAATCGGCTCTATCTTCGCAAAGGCTTGAACAAGACTCCTTATGAGATACTCACCGGCAACAAGCCCAACCTCAAGTACTTCCGGGTGTTCGGTTGTAAGTGTTTCATTCTCAAGAAAGGTGTTCGTTTGTCTAAATTTGAGGCTAGAGCTCATGAGGGCATATTTGTTCGTTATGCTACAGACTCTCATGCTTACCGTGTCCTCAACAAGTCCATCGGACTCATTGAGGAGACGTGTAACGTGGAGTTTGACGAAAATAACGGCTCCCAAGTGGAGCAAAGTGGTACTTGTGATGTAGGTGATGAAATTCCTCCCCAAGCCATAAGAAGAATGGGTATTGGTCAAATTCTACCCATTGAGGAACCCCTTGTGGCCGAAGGAGAAGGGCAATGCTCTACTCAAGAAGAGCCATCACCTCATCAAGACCCACACGCTTCCGAAGAACAAAGTGAAGGCCCTCAACCTTGTGAACAAGACCAAGGGCAAGATCAACCTCAAGATGATGGTGAACCTCTAAATGATGCCCAAGGTCAAGTTCTCCCCCTCGAGCAAGTTCAAGATCAAGAGCAAGCTCAAGATCAAGAACAAGCTCAAGACGGCGCTCAAGATGATCAAGTCAATCCTCCCTCCACATCCGAGGAGGAATTAGAGCGTCGTGCCGCGAAGATTGCTTCCAAGCTCACCACTCAAGGCCATCTCATGGAAAATGTATTTGGAGGCCTAAGAAAGGGGGTAAGCACTCGTACACAATTAGCAAACTATTGTGAACATCACGCGTTTGTCTCTTGTGTTAAACCCCAAAAGGTCTATGAGGCGCTCGAAGACTCGGATTGGCTCAATGCCATGCATGAAGAACTCAACAACTTCGAGTACAACAAAGTTTGGAGATTGGTGCCAAGGCCATCGGGGAACCACAACGTCATTGGAACAAAGTGGATCTTCAAGAACAAGCAAGATGCTCATGGTAACATCATTCGCAACAAGGCAAGATTGGTAGCACAAGGCTACTCCCAAGTCGAGGGTATCGACTACGGTGAAACCTTTGCTCCCGTTGCTCGTCTTGAATCCATTCGTTTGTTGATTGCATATGCTTCCCATCACAACTTTAAGTTGCAACAAATGGATGTGAAAAGTGCTTTTCTTAATGGTCCCATTAATGAGTTGGTCTATGTCAAGAAACCCCCCGGGTTCGAGGACCCCTACTTCTCGAATCATGTGTATCAACTCGATAAGGCACTCTATGGCCTTAAACAAGCCCCACGTGCGTGGTATGACCACCTTACCGAGTTGCTACAAGATCGTGGATTTGAAGTAGGACAAATCGATCCCACTCTTTTTACTAAGAAGGTCAAAGGGGAGTTGTTTGTATGCCAACTATATGTTGATGATATTATCTTTGGTTCCCCTAACAAAGCGTTCAATGAGGAGTTTGCCGCTCTCATGACCTCCAAGTTCCAGATGTCTTCAATGGGAGAGTTGAAGTTCTTTCTTGGTTTTGACATCAAACAAAGAAGAGAAGGAACCTTCGTCAACCAAGCCAAATACACTCAAGACATGCTTAAAAGATTCAAGCTAAGTGATGTCAAGCCAGCCACTACACCAATGCCTACCAAATGCCAACTCGACATAGATCCCAATGGTAAAGCGGTGGATCAGAAGGTATATCGCTCCATGATTGGCTCCTTGCTTTACCTTTGTGCATCTAGACCGGATATCATGTTGAGTGTGGGGATGTGTGCACGTTTTCAAGCCGCACCAAAGGAAAGTCACTTTGTGGCGGTCAAGCGGATCTTTCGATATTTGGCTCATACCCCAAACTTTGGCTTATGGTACCCAAGAGGAGAAAACTTCAAGCTTGAAGGTTTCACGGATTCTGATTGGGCGGGAGACAAAGTGGATAGGAAGTCCACTTCCGGAGGGTGCCAATTCCTTGGTTGCTCTTTGGTAAGTTGGTCTTCCAAGAAGCAAAGTTGTGTGTCTCTCTCGTCCACCGAAGCGGAGTATGTGGCGGCCGGTAGTTGTTGTGCTCAACTCCTTTGGATGAGGCAAACTTTAAAGGAGTACGGGGTCATTTGTGACAAAGTGCCTCTTTGGTGTGATAATGAAAGTGCCATCAAGATTTCTCTCAACCCGGTGCAACACTTCAAGATGAAGCACATTGAGATTCGGTATCACTTCATCCGTGATCACATTAGGCGAGGGGAGATCGAGCTCAAGTATGTCAACACTCATGATAACCTTGCAGATATTTTCACGAAGCCCTTGGATGAAGCAAGATTTCGCGAGTTAAGGCATGAGCTAAATATCATTGATTTGAGCAATGTGACTTGAACCTGTGACCTGTGCACCCCCCTCCACACACAACTTGTTGTCTAGTCTAGGTGTAGGCATGGACATAGGGGGAGTGTTGTTCTCTCAATGAACTCTCCCTCCCCCCATTATGCATTAAAACGATCAACTCTTTCGCATTAGCCATTTTCGATGGTACTTGTGCTTCAAAGACGATTTTTGGTCATGGGCCCAAGGATAATTCTTCGCGATGCCATACCAATTGACTCAAACATAGGTGGCTCCGGCCACCGCCCTCTCTTGAGAGAGGCCAGAGCTCGCTCCTCTTTGGTTGGTTGGTTGCTTTGAAGGAGTGGGTTTCGGTTCGTTGTTTCGTGTGTGTCGTCTTGTTGGTTTGTCTCTTTTTCTCCTTGTCTGTGCCTTCCCGCTCTTCCCGTTTGTTGGTTTTAGTCTAGAAGCAGTTTTCGGTGGCTGGCGGTACTACCGCCGCTGGCGAGCGGTACTACCGCCCTCCAGCGCGGTACTACCGCTGAGAGGCGCGAGTGGGGGTTATATCGGGGGCAGGGGGAGTTTCTTCTCCCCCATACCCATTCGCACGCCCCCTCGCCTGTTCCTCTCTCTCCAGCAACCGGCGGCGTGGGAGGGCTCCAGCGGATCTCCCTCTCTGGGCCATCCCTCTCCATTCCCTTTGGTGGAGTCGATCCCCACCTTGTCCTCTTGCCATGGATGCCGGTATTGCCCCCGTTCTCTTGTTACTTTTGTCTAGGTTTCCAATCTAGCATCTAGGGGCAGTAGCAGTTGCATCTTCAGATTTTTGGCCAAACCTAGGCTTGAGTAGGGTGGAGAATGCTTCTAGGCAGTTTGGATTGATGTTTGGTTGGAGTATTTTTGAATTTGGTAGGACGGTAGTGTCGGATCTGACCACGGTAGTAGGAAACTGTTGTTTCCCCGCCCCGAGCGGTACTACCGCCCTTCCAGGGCGGTACTACCGCTCCCTGTGGAGCGGTACTACCGCTCGTGGCGGTACTACCGCTATCCGGTCGCGGTGCTACCGCTCTCTACCAACTTCCACTCTACTTCTACCTTCCAGTGATCTTTTTGCTCGTGTTTGGTGTCTTATGCTCGTGTTTTCTGGTTGTTTGCGTGTTCTTGTGTGTGGTTCCAGGTGATGAGGTCCCTGAGCATTAGACTCGTCGTGTCAATCCCGGACGTGCCTCGTCCAAGCGCTACCGCACCACCGAGCCTGCCGGAGGATCCTCAAGTGCTCCACCTCCACCTCAACTCCCGAAGAAGGTTGGGGTCAAGCCAAAGGCAACCAAAACCGTGCCTGAAATGCCTCCCAAAGAGTTCTGGGCAAGGTGCCGCCGCAACCCGTGTGAGAACGACTAAGATCCCACTTTGGTCAACCGTCCGTTCTGGAACACATTCCAGTTTGCCATCTTCTTTGATGTTCTCAAAGCCAAGAAGAATCTCTATGTCAACGTGCACTCCATCGACACTGCGCATATGGAGAGCGATCCCGACTACTTTGGTGAAGCACTTCAGATGTGCACTCAATTGAACATTCTCAGGATCATGCAATTCAACAAGGACTACGATGCTGATATTGTGGCCCAATTCTATGCCACGGTTCACCTAGGGACTGATGAGGACAGGACACTGACTTGGATGACAAATGGCAAGTTGCTTTCTGTCACGTGGAAAGCTTTCATGGAGTTGCTTGGGGTGGAAGATCTAGGTCTTGAGTCTCCGGTTGGCTTTCGCCCCCATGCCCGCGCCCATTGCACTCACAAGCAAGCTCTCTGGCCATACTGCACTCTGAAGATCAACTCTGAGACACACAAGGAAACATATGAGATGCCTGCCTATCTGGATATCCTGCACCGCATCTTCAGAGAGACTCTTTTCCCTCGCATTGGGAATCTGGACCAGGTTCATTCTTATCTCGTGGACATGCTTCTTTTCTGCCAGCGTGAGAAGGACAATCCCACCGGGGAGTCTTTGGATGTCTCTCATGTTATGTGGGCTGAGTTGGTTTCTGCTATCTCCGAGCGCAAGTGCCCGATCTATGGTCCATTCATTATGCTGCTCATTGAGAAGGCCTGGGATCGTGTCTATCCCAAGGCGGCACTGGAGATTGGCGATTTGGTCTCTCACGATGTCAAGCGTCTGAGGAAGAAGGATAACTGGGGCACTCAGGCCCCTAGGACTGGTGTTCCGTCATCTACTGCTGCCATGGAGACTGAGGAGGAGTTTGGTGCTCAGGCTGAGGATGAGGATGATGACTACGTGCCCTCTGGGACAGAGCCATCTTGGGCCAAGAAGCTCAAGGCCAAGGTAAAGAAGCTCTTCTGCATGGAGTCTCACGGTCAGTACATGGCTCACGTGGCTGAGAAGAAGGCCCGCGGTCGCCACAAGGAGCTCATGCGTCAGATGGGTGCTATTATGATTAGTGGCTCTGAGGATCAGCTCACCGAGGAGGAGGAGTGGATTCAGCAGCACTGCCCTTGGACTAATTCTGATGCTGAGCACTTCCCGGCTGACGATGGTGGCGCTGATGACCCCTCTGAGATCTGATGCGTGTGTCCCTCTTTTGCTCTCACCTGGAGCGGTAGCAGCACTCCCTCTCCTTTTTGGTGTCTCGGTGCCAAAGGGGGAGAGAGTTTAGGGATTTGCGAGTTGTGTCTTCGTGTCTTGTTCGTGTTTGTGTCTTGTTCATGTTTTCCTCGCATTTGCTTTGGTTGGTTTGTCTGTGAGACCTAAGTTCGAGTGAGACTTAAGTTCGAATCATATGGTGTGAGACATATGCTACCTTACCTTTCAGTATCATTATCTATGTCTATCTAGCTCATGAGTTGCGTGCTTCTCTTGTTATATCTTCTATGCTGCTCTCATACACCATGCTTAGATTATTGGTCTCTAAAATGTAGGGGGAGCTTTGATCCGAGTATGTGTGCTGTGCAGTCCAAAGCACTTATCTAAATAGCACACATCGAGGGGGAGCCCATCTACATGTTAGGATCGTCGGGTTTGTATGCTTACTATATCGTGTTTATGCAAATCCCGTATTGTCATCAATCCACCAAAAAGGGGGAGATTGTAAGGGCATATTTATTCCCTAGTGGTTTTGGTGATTGATGACAATGCTTTTGCGGTCTAATCGTGTGCGTTAAGTTCTTTCAGAGAATCATCCATTGGCACGAGACGATTTTCTCCTCTCGGTGTTTTTATTCAAGACGGTGTAGCTCCTGCGTTTCGTGTTGGTGGACTAGTCTCGTAGGAGTCATCGTACTATTAAGAGGGGATCCGTTTTGGTAAGACTTGGGTGGAATCAACACGTACACATCCTTATCACACCCGTCGTCTTCCTGTCGCATCTTTGGAGCTGCACTTCTCTTTCGTACCTGCTTCGCCCTGTGCCAGCGGTAGTACCGCAATCTACAGCGGTAGTACCGCCGAAGCCCCCCTAGCGGTAGTACCGCTCCACAGAGCGGTAGTACCGCTCTCAGCGGTAGTACCGCTCCGTAGAGCGGTAGTACCGCCCGCGGGTTTCGGCTATAGTACCACTGTAGTACCGCGCCTACTACCGCCTCGATTCGAGACGATGTTTTCTCGTGTCGAGTTTTGCGGCACTAGAAGCGGCAGTAGAAGCGGCAGTACCGCTCCGAGCGGTAGTACCGCTCCTCTCCCGCGGTAGTACCGCTATGGGGCCAGTGGCCTGACTCCCTCTTCAGCGCGGTAGTACCGCTAGGAAGGGAGCGGTAGTACCGCTCTCAGCGGTAGTACCGCCCTTCCCTAGCGGTAGTACCGCCCTGTGTGGGGCTGCTCAGTGGGGTAACGGTTGGATGTGTTCCCCCACTATATAAAGGGGTCTTCTTCCTCCTAGTTGACCCACCTCTTTCCCCCAAAGCTCCATTGTTGCTCAAAGCTCCATTTTCGCCCGATCTCTCTCCCTAGCCAATCAAACTTGTTGATTTGCTCGGGATTGGTTGAGAAGGCCCAGATCTACACTTCCACCAAGAGAAATTTGATTCCCCCCACTTATCCCTTGCGGATCTTGTTACTCTTGAGTGTTGAGCACCCTAGACGGCTGAGGTCACCTCGAAGCCATACTCCATTGTGGTGAAGCTTCATGGTGTTGTTGTTGTTGTTGGGAGCCTCCGGTTGTTGTGGAGTTTGCCCCAACCTTGCTTGTAAAGGTTCGGTCGCCGCCTTCAAGGGCACCAATAGTGGAATCACGGCATCTCACATTGTGTGAGGGCGTGAGGAGAACACAGTGGCCCTAGTGGCTTCTTGGGGAGCATTGTGCCTCCACACCGCTCCAACGGAGACGTACTTCCCTTTAAAAGGAAGGAACTTCGGTAACACATCCTCGTCTCCACCGGCTCCACTCTTGGTTATCTCGTGCCTTTACTTTTGCAAGTCTATTTGTTTTACATCTTTTGCTTGCTTGTGTGCTGGTTGTCATTGCATCATATAGGTTGCTCACTTAGTTGCACATCTAGACAACCTATTTTGTTGCAAAGTTTAATTTGACTAAGAAAAGTCCAAAAATTGTTAGTTGCCTATTCACCCCCCCCCTCTAGTCAACCATATCGATCCTTTCAGCGTGGAAACCAGGCGTAGGGGTCATAAGTGCGTGAACAGACAAGTACCCAACTAGTTATGTTATATTACATGGATAGTAAGAAACATCTTCCAGCGAGAATAGTTCCATTAGGGGTTCCTTTCACTAGGTACACATGCATCGATGTGCATGTCCGAACTGCGCACAAAAGCGCAGGAAACAAAACATCTGGGTATTTACATTGTAATGAACGCGAAAATCTTTTGATCACCGACCGAATATTCCCTTAAGAATGCTAGCTTTCGGCTTCACCCAGTCTGAGGTACACATCCGGCTCAACCAGCAGTAACAATCACAGAGGTGCTCCCCTTATGCCCTAGCCAAATTAACGGGAACATAGGGCATAAACACAAGAGCCAAGCAACCCAGCATGGCCAAAACTTAAGTCATATCGATGCATATAATGGTGAAGAAAAGGCACATATGGAAAGAAAAACGCATATGTGGCTGGCAAGAAGCCATTAAAGTAGTTATATTTAGCTTCCGAATAGGAAGCCCCCAGGTATAGTGTGCACGCCTTGTGCGGCCGGAGCGATCAGGGCATCCGTACAGTTTTAAGGTTGTATGTTTAGAAGGAAAAAGAGGGCGAGAAAGGAAAAAAGAGAACATAATTGAAGATGCGGAGTTAAGGAGACGAACACTGAGTTCGGCACTAGGCGTAGAATCTTCAGAGTCTGGCCGCGTTACATGGGTTCGGCTCGAGTCTGTTATCAGATGCACTGCGCAGACGGTACGCTCCACCGGTGAGAACTTTACCAATGATGAAGGGACCCTCCCACTTGGGTTTGAGCTTGTCCTTCTTTTTCTCGGGGAGGCGTAGAACTAGCTCGCCAATGTTATAAGTTTTGGCCCGTACTTCTCTGCTTTGATACCTTCGAGCATGTTGCTAATAGAATGCGGAACGGGCTTTTGCGACGTCACACTCCTCCTCCAAGGCGTCTAAGTTGTCCTGCCGATCTAGCTCGGCTTCCTTCTCTTCATATATGCGCACGCAAGGTGAGTCATGGATTATGTCACAGGGTAGCATTGCTTCTGCGTCGTACACCATAAAGAATGGTGTGTATCCGGTGGTACGATTGAGCATGGTCTGCAACCCCCAGAGTATGGAGTCAAGCTCCTCGACCCAATGTGTGTCTAATTCCGTCAAGGATCGCACTAGTCTGGGTTTGATGCCGCTCATGATGAGACTATTTGCACGTTCAACTTGACCGTTTGTTTGGGGGTGATAGACAGAGGCGTAGTCGAGCTTGATGCCCATTTTGCCGCACCAGTTTTTCACCTCATCGGCTATAAAATTCGAGCCATTGTCGGTGATGATGCTGTGGGGGACGCCGTAACGGTGTACAACCCTGAAATGAAGTCTATCACTGGTCCGGATTCGGCCGTTTTAACTGGTTTGGCTTCTATCCATTTGGTGAACTTGTCCATCATGACCAGTAAGTATTTTTCTTATGGCTTCCCCCTTTAAGGGGTCCGACCATATCCAGCCCCCAGACCGCAAAGGGCCAAGTTATGGGGATTGTTTGTAGGGCGGTGGGTGGCATATGGCTCTGATTGGCGAAGACTTGGCAACCGACGCAATGTTGGACAAGGTCCTGTGCATCTGCCTGGGCTGTCGGCTAGTAAAAACCAGTACAGAAAGCCTTGCTCACAAGTGCCCGAGCTGCAGCGTGGTGCCCACCGAGTCCGGAATGGATTTCGGCTAAGAGCTTCCGCCCTTCCTCTTCGGAGATGCATCGTTGGAGCACTCCCATAGTGCTTTTCTTGTAGAGCTCTCCTTCGTGGACTTTGTAGGCCTTAGAACATTGCACAATAAAACGTGCCTCATTTTGGTCCTCCGGGAGCTCCTGCCTATTTAGGTAGGCTAAGAAGGGCTCGGTCCAGGGGGCGATGACAGCAAGAGGCGAATCCTGACCCGATCCGAGACCCAGGGGCAAAGAAGTTTCCAAGCTTAACGGCTCGGGATCTGGGATGCTGCCCAATTTGTTCGGCCCGTTGCCCGATCCTAAGTTCGGGGTTTGGGTCATGTCCTCCTGCGAGCGGGTGTCCGGCTCAGAGAGCTCAGAAATCTATACATAGTTCGTCCTCAAAATAGAGGGAGAATTCGTATGATGCTCCTCCACCACCGCGATCTCGTGGGTGACCGATGGAGAATAAATCTCCCTTTGGTCGGGTTTAAGCCCGATCTGATCATAATTCGCAGCGACGCCCAGGGCGACGATGCAATGCAAGAGCTCATTAAGGGAAGAGAGTTCCATTGGATCCATCTGTTCGGTGAGTTCCGAACTGACGTGGAGGCTATTTTTGATGACCTGAGAAGTCATTGTCGGCGTGACGGCCGATCGGGCGGTCATGACGAAACCGCCCAGATGAAGGGTTTGGCCTTGGGCCAGTGCTCCCTCCGAGGTGATGTTGTCCCTAACAACGAGGCGAGCCATCGAGCCTTACCGCGATGACACAGAGGAACTCTCAATGAAAGCACCAACGTCGGTGTCAAAACCGGCGGATCTCGGGTAGGGGGTCCCGAACTGTGCGTCTAAGGCTAATGGTAACAGGAGACTGGGGACACGATGTTTACCCAGGTTCGGGCCCTCTCTATGGAGGTAATACCCTACTTCCTGCTTGATGATATGAGTATTACAAGAGTTGATCTACCAGGAGATCGGAGAGGCTAAACCCTAGAAGCTAGCCTATGGTATGATTGTTGTTGTGTCCTATGGACTAAACACTCCGGTTTATATAGACACGGAGGGGGCTAGGGTTACACAAAGTCGGTTACAGAGAAGGAGATCTACATCCGAATCGCCAAGCTTGCCTTCCACACCAAGGAGAGTCCCATTCGGACACGGGGCGAAGTCTTCAATCTTGTATCTTCATAGTCCAACAGTCCGGCCAAAGTACACAGTCCGGCTGTCCGGATACCCCCTTATCCAGGACTCCCTCAGCCGCCGCCTCCTCCTCTCC